>NW_021604630.1:12038981-12048690 GCF_004785775.1 Grammomys surdaster | reverse complement strand
CTCTCTCTCTCTCTCTCTCTCTCTCTCTCTCTCTCTCTCTCTCTCCACATTAGAATTACTCAGCCACTTCTTCCTAACCAAGATGGACCAGACTCTCTGAAACATGAGCCAAAGTGTAGTTTTCTTGCCTTAAGTTCTTTCTGTCAGGTAGCCTGGTCACATTGACACATGTAACTAATAATGCGCCAGGTGATCTGCATGCCTTTGCATAGTTCCTGGGACTTAAGTGTCTCTTTCCTGTTGTTCTAGAATCTTCTTTCCACATCTGAGAATTGCTTCAGATGTCCAGTCTCCTTCGATCTTTACTATAATCAGAAGGGAAAAGCAGTAAACAAACAAACAAAACCAAACAAAAGACCAGGTTGATGAGACAGAGATGGACTCATGTCTGCTGGCTGCACTGAGCATTTGTACAGGAAATTTCAACATGCGTGTCTTGGAGCTTCTCCTGTGAAGCCGATTTTGGTTTCTAGAGAAATATCTTCAGTCTCGTGTCAAAAAAGTATTACCCTTGATTTTAGTATTTCGGGAGGAGCACAGGAGACAAAGGTTAGGGATATTTCAGTGAATTCTCCTATTTTCAACTAAATACCATCACTCTCTTACACTGTTTGCCATTTATTTGTTTTCTGTTAAATTCTGTAGGGGACAGAGAGGAATACTAAATCACTTACCACTTACCTGGTTCTCAGAGATGACGAGTGCTCCTCACTGCTTTGCAGATAGACTTTGTTTACTTAGTTTTAACAAGGTCTCTTTATGTAGCCTCCACTGTTCTGAATCCATGGTCTTCCTGTCTCCCCTCAGGTTCCAAACACTGGTACTGCAAGCAGGTACCACTACACTCAGCTTTCTAAACAACTTTTGTAACTATCTCCTGTGAAGCCTCTCCTGAAACCTCTCTCCCCAAGGCACCTGTGCTACGAATTCTTGAGGCCTCTTGTGGCTCTAAATGCAAATTGGCTTGTTTCTCAGCCTTCCTTCCTGTTGGCTTAGCTGTCACTTATCACTCAACCTGATTTTTAAAAAAATCACTGCACACCCCCATATTTTACTACATCATCCCGTGTTCCCGTTCTTGGTGCCATTAATTCGTGTCTTTTCCAAAATCTTCTACCCCGTTTTATTGGGGATAGAGACAGAAGTGTCACTAAATGAGCATGCTCCATCCACCACCTTGATGGAAGAGTTAGAGAGCTCCATTACAACCTCCACTAAATCCAGAAGACCGATCAACATTGTGACACCCAGTGTATCCATAAGCACCTTTACTGTCCTTGCTGCTGTTGCCTCTCATGAGCTTATTAGACAAGTTATGATGCCTTCCTATGTCTATGGTGCTGGCGGTGCACGGCATGGAAACCAAAGGTACTTAGCTACAAGTACTGCACAGGTTCCCTGATTTCTTACCCAGAGCCATTTCTGAATGTTGGTACTGTGCCCTGGGCCATCCTGAGGACAACTGAAACTGAAAGCATGCCATGCCCGGGGTCTCCCAGGGATTACAGGAAGACAAGACTCTATTCATCGGATTCCCATTTTGAGTTCACTCCTTTGGTCTTTAGAGATAGGGCACTGAAAACCTGGTACCCGACTCTTCTATGTTACTCTTGCCTTTCTTTGTTTGCTCCTACTGTTAACTTAGGATATCAGGAGCAGACACATGCAGACACTAGACTAGATCTGAAGCACCTACAAAGGGTTATGAAAGGCAGGGAATTCCCAGTGCTCGGAGAACGAGGGAAAGACTGAGCCTTGCACCTAGGCTGAAGGAACGCTGTATTGAAATGGACACTGGGTGTCTGAACAGCATTTGGAAGCTGACTGACTATGGTTCTTTCCATGGCAAGTGAGGTCAGTAGCTCAGATGACTGTGGGATATGGCCACTCCCTGTAGACCCATGGCTTAGTGACACACACTGTGAAGCAAATCTCGGCTATTCACCTTTGGAACTACAAGCTCCTGAGAAATTATGATTGGTATAACTACTCAAGCCTGATTCGCCATGTAGTTTTACAAGAGCAAAATCCAGCTTTCAATTAACTGAGAGTGAATGATAAAAAGGAAGACAAATGTTACTGTGAGCAGGCTAAGCTTGATAAAGTGTACACAGAATACTATATATCCCCTCACCCCATTCTTTGATGCACTATAATCCATTCTTTAGTTTTCCAGGCTGGTTCATTCACCAGTATTGGATGAAAGCCCAGATAGGTTCAAGACTTTGTCAGTGTTAGTTATTAAAAGATCTTCCAGTCCTAGATGAACATTACTGCAGAAGTGAAATATTTCAAGAACAAAAGTGGACCAAATTAAACATTTCAATAATTAAAACGGCCCATTCCATGTTGACATCCACAGTGAAAACTTCATCTTAGCATAGCGTTTTTCTCTGCTGGTCCTAGCTTTCCTTGAACTCTAGCTTTGATATTGAGATGTCCCGCTTCCTCAAGGCGTTGGTTCTGGCTTTTACTGGACTGAGGTTAAGGAAGAGGAGGGATGGCAAGGCAGCAGAAGTTCTCTTTTGATGGCCACAGATACGTAGAGAGAACATCTTGTGTATTGTATAGATGCATCACTTGTCAATTAAAACAAAAACCTATGGCCTACAGGAAAGGGTGGAATGGAAGGTGGGGAATCTGGTGGCAGAGAGGATTCTGGGAGGGAGCTAATTGTGAGGAGAGTTGCCCCGGGAACATGGAAGACAGAAACGTGGGAAATGAGCAGTGGTAACCAGTTATGTGGCAGAACTTAGATCAGAATGAATAGAATATCAAGTTATGAGTTAGTCAGAGAATGAACAAAAGCTTATGACCAAGGCGATTGTAAATATATTTTGAGTCTCAGAGTCATAATTCCAGGCATTTGGGGCTGGGAGGAGAAACTCGCTTTTTTCACAGCTTTGTAATCATCGAGTGGAGTAGATCAAGCTGTGACTTGATCCAGACCTGCTCAGTGCCATCCCACCCCCCTCTCTTGGTCTTTTTGTTCAGGTTATTACTTTTCTCCAGAAGGGAATAAAGACAAGAGTCTGAACACTGCTACCATCCTCTCTGTTCTTGCTGCAATCTCTATGACCTAATCTGGAGAGAGGTCCTCTCCTCCTCCACAAGAGAAGAAGTAGGCCTAGGTGACTCCATGTATGTTCTTTCCCTGGATTCTTCACTGTTCTCTGCTGTATATGTGGGTAGCTGATGATAGATGATGAAGTTCCTTGTCATGCTTTGGCCTTTTGAACTGGCCTAACACCAAGGGGTTTCCTCTGTCTAGGCTCTAGGGAGCTGCAGTCGAATGAATCTTCTTCTACCTTGCAAATATTATCGTATTTGTAAAACACATCATTAAACTAAAGATCTTGAGATGGCATTATCTTGGATTATAAGAACAGGCTTTTGGCTCAGGCATGAGTGTCCTTATGAGAGGAAGATAGACAGAGAACTGATACATGGATGATGTGAAGGTGTTAGAGATTAGGTTTGGAATGGCCCCCAAAGACATATGTGTTTATAGGCTTTTCCTGAGTTAGTAACACTAGTTGAAAGTGGTAGAGGCTTCAGAAGACAGAACAAATTTCAGAAGATGGATCATATAGGAAGAAGTAATGGGAGAGAGTAGGGTACTGGTGAGTATGCCTCTGAGGGGTACATCCAATCACACATTTCCTACTCTCTGCTTGATGGCCACCATAACATATAAAGCTTTGCTCTACCAGACACCTTCTGCTTTATTACAGGCTCTAGAGTCTTGGGGACAAGTGAGCATTGTGTGAAACCTCTAAAACCATGACCCCAACCATACCTTTCCTCCTTTGGAGTTGGTTATTCCAGGCATTTTTCCCCCACAGTGATGAAAACCAACGCAAGACGATAAGTAGTTGTAGAGGCAGAGATGAGAGGGACCACATAGATGAAGGGTGGCCCAGAAGGCAGAAGAGCTGATTCTCCCCTTGTTCCTCCTGAAGGCATAAGGTGCTGCAGACATCTCTGCTTGAGCCCAGTGTGTTGATTTGGAGCTGATCACTTTCAGAGTCCACAGAGGATACATTTGGACCATTTTCAGCCATTCAGTTTATGGTGATTGATTATAACAACCTCAGAAAATTATACCTGAGCTTCAGTGGAAGCAAGGTAGAAGAAATCCATTTTAAACATTGTGCTTGAAAGACATAAATCCTAAAATTATCTCAGTGCCCTCGTTAAAGGGTTCATTCTCTCCTATGAAGGTTGTTTATATGCTCAGCTTTTCATGAGCAAAGATCGGGTCAAGGGAATGACTTGACTGTTGGCAGGATTAATCTTGATAGGGCAGAAGAGATAGCTAGAACTTTAGTGACGCACACACACCTCGGAGTGTGCCTGCGAGACCATTTCCAGAGCTAATTAGGTCACAAGGACTCTGATCTTATGGTGAGTTGATTCTATCATGGGTTCACAACATGATCACATTATTGGGGAGGGGTGAAAAGTATGAGTTGGGACCTGAATGGAGTAGGTCACTGGAAGCATGACCTCCAGAACTTTGTCTTGCTCTAGCCCTGTGTCCTTCCCTTTCTGTCTCCCATCGGCCATGAAGTTCTAAACCATGAGCAAAGTCCCCTTCCTCCCTTAAGTTGTCTCTGTCAGTTTATGGTCACAGTAATGATAAAACTGACTAACAGGTGGGCTCAGTACATTTAAGTGCAGGGGCTGTGCAATTCTGTGGCTGCCATAATTCTTTGAGGCCTTCTCTGGAGATAAAAATGTTCCTTAATCATCTCATTTGCATGTGGTATTCTCGAGCTCCTGTTTCCAAATAACTGTCTGTACATGTTTGTTTCTTTCCCTGGGAAATTTAATATTGTTGTTTCCCCAGGGGCATTCCCAGAGAGATGAGGGAACAGCCTGCCCTGAGCCCTCCTTATAGAAAGAGGATTCCCCACACAGATATGAGATAAGAGATTGATTAAAATCTTTAATGCTGAACTGGCTCCCAGTCCTGGCATCCAGGCTGGTGACTCATGGGAACTTAAGGTTCTAATGGAACTTGGGGTTTTGTTCTCCAATCCCTAGGAGTTATAAAGACCCCAAACAATTAGTGAGTTCACTAGATGTGGGGCACAGTCAGTGATTGGACCACTTCCAGGGCCATGCTGTTGCCTCTTTACCACTCTGTCCCACCCTTCCCTGTACCACTCGAATTCTTATCACTAAAAAAGAAGGGTAAGCGGGAGTGAGAACATTATCTGCTCATCCAACAAACAGCTGTTAGGCCATGACCATATGTCTGAGCTTCTGCTCAGTGCCGGGGTTCTGAACACTGAGCAAACAGTCCCTGACTAATGGAATACTGTATGCTACTGAACTACATCTTCTCCTGAGATCCCCTCTTTCACGTTAAAACTTACACATATGCCCACTGTCTACCAGAGACAGAAGCAGTAGTCAGAGCTGTAGAGGTGCCTAGAGAAATGAGTCGACACTAGGTAACTGTCCCCCCCACTAACTGTCCATAGTGTATTGGGGTCATAAAACTAAATGATTTCTTAGCTTGAAAAAAATACTATTTTTGAATCAAGCATAACAGGGGGCTGGCAAATTCTAGCGCTGAGGAGCATTTTGCTTGGTTTTTGATCCTAATGCAATTATTACCAAACTTAGGGCTTTTGTTCAAACCACTTAATCAATAAAACAACAGTATCCTTACCAGCAAAAATGAAGATGACTCTAATTTTAATACTGTCTAACTCCTTGGTTGTAAACAAGATGAAAGAGCTTATCATGTAAAACCCATGATAGGTGCCTGACAGAAATGTCAAGTAAGTTGCTGCGTGTGTCTATAAATTGCCTTCGCCTACCCACAATCCAACTAAGATGTCCCATTCTTCAGTTAGTGTAGGAGATGACAATGGAGCACACTTGAAAGTTTAAGAAAATTCCATTTGATTTCTTTTTCTTCTTCTTCTTTTCTAATTGGATATTTTATGTATTTACATTTCAAATGTTATCCCCTTTTCAGGTTTCCCCTCTGGAACCCCTCCACTTCGGTCCCCTCTGCTCTCTGTTTCTATGAGGATCCTCCCCTTCCCACCCACCCACTCCCACCTCACTGACCTGACATTCTCCTACACTGGGGAATCGAACCTTTACAGGACCAAGGGGTTCTCCTCCTATTGATACCAGGCAATGCCATCCTCTGCTACATATGCAGCTGGAGCCATGGGTCCTTCTGTGTGTACTCTTTGGTTGGTGGTTTAGTCTCTGGGAGCTCTGGGGGGTCTGGTTGGTTGCTATTGTTGTTGTAATGAGTGAACATACAATGCCTGTAATCTTGTGGGCAGAATTGAAGTGCTGCAAACTCCAGACACTGACTGAAGCAAAACTCAGATAAGAGGAACAGAAGGGAAGCCATTGTCACACTGGGCCAGGGAACAGACCAAAGAGTCCGAGGGAAACTGTAAAAGGATTGGGAGAGTATGGCATGGCTAATCGAAAAGAGGTTTTCCGACTCACTGAGTCCCTAGCTGAGGCCCAGATACAGGGCAGGAGTCGGAATGGAGGATGGATACAGCTAAGAAGGGAGGTGGACTTGTGCCCGACAATAGGGATAGAGGTGGTGAGAAGGTTGAGTGGAAACAACTGGCCAAGAAAAGAAGTCTTGTTCAGGCACCAGAGGTCTGTTTCCTGGGTAGAGGCAAACAGATGGAGCCTTATTTAATAACCTGTAGATGACTCGGGGGAAGATACAGCTGGTGGCAGATGCATCTCCGAAGGCAAAGGCTGACCACCTGTGCTCTGTGCCTGCACTCTCTCCCCACCTGGTTTAGGATAACATCTGCAGTGCCCATGGGGCTCCAGATTAAGTTCCCTGGGAAGGCTGACATCAGACCCAGTGCTTGCTTTCAGATGCATGTTCTAACCAGTCATGCAGCCTTCCCCAGCCAGGAAAGTCATTAGGACAGAGAGACTGAACACTCTAGATCAGCCGTTCTTAACCAATGGGTCAAGGCCATTGGGAAACTATTTCCGATGGTCCTAGAACCTGATACACGGCTCAGTAGCAAAATGACAGTAGCAATGAAGTAGCAATGGCAGTTATGAAGTAGAAATGAAAATAAATTTATAGTTGGGGGTTCCTAAGTTAATGAAAGTATGTGTTTTCTGATGGTTACAACCCACAGGTTGAGAACCACTGGCCTAGATCTTTCTAACCTATAGGAGAGATGTGAAGTCGGCCAGTGAGAGGAAGAGGACAATGGTGATTGGAGTAGCGCAAGTCTTCCATCTTGCTAGAAAGTAACAGAACACCTCCCGGGGGAAGGGGCACATTCGCATCAGAACAGAGGAAGTGGGACCAGCAGACAGAGATAACCAAGCAGGAAGGTCAGCTGGCTGCAATCTGTCAGACATTGGATCTCTCAGATCAGAGATGGAGCTCAAAGGTCACAGAGTCCTCTCACGTTACAGGTGAAGAAAGACCAGGCTCACTGGATTTCAGTTACCTGCCCAAGGCTATGAAGATAGGTTTGAGCAGAGGCTCAATCTAGTGCTGCGATTCAAAGCTCTCTACCCCACCAGAGTGTCTCTGTCTCCCCTTGCACTGCTGTGTGGAGTGGCTTGCAACTGGGGCTGTGTGTTGAATTGTTCACGCTCAAATGGGGCTAATGAATCTGCAGCAGCAATCTTCTCTGCCTAACTGGATGAGGGACAAGACATGACAGCGACCTGCGCTGTGCCCTTCCTCTGAGAAGTGGTTACTGCAACATCACCATTGGAAAACCCCCCAAAACATCGGGAAATTTCAACCACCAAATTTTCTAGGACCTTTTCTGATACCTGTTGATTTGGATCGGACTCTTTCCCAGAAAGACCTTGGAAATGCTGTTCTGCAGGCTTCCTACCCCACCCCTTGCAGAGTCTCCTTCAAGAGGGACCTGCTTGATCTAGTTTCTACTAAGATCTCTTCTTTTAGCAGAGGATTCTGTAAGATTATCCATCCTGGGAGGGTTTTAAGTGCTTTATATACATAGTCAACTCTCACTGTTTGCTGTAGTTATGTTCTGTGAGGTCACAGCAAACACAGAATTAGCAAATAAATATTAAACCACTTACTCCTTGGGCAGCCACCGAGTAACGTTCCCAAGAACCTCTGGTTTAAATAATTTTTTTGGTCAACTGTTCTTTATATTTAATATGTCCCATTAAACATATACATAACAGAACAATATGTACTCTAGCTATAACAATATGTAATATATAAATATAACCAAACAAAACCAAAAATATCAAACCAGTTATATGTGGGGTAAAGATTATACACCAAAACTAAGATCTACTCTTGAAATGTTTTAGATGTTTTTAGTGGTGTTTGAATTTGATTGGGGGTGGGTAGCAAGGGATGGATCTAATAAAAATTATTGAAAATTCCATAAAAATTGAGACTTGTTTAAAAGATGACAGGCTTCAAGATGGTTTCCATAATACCAAGAATGAAAGGGAACCTGTCATCCTTGGAGATCATATTTCTTTCAAAAAAGAAAAAAAAGAAATAGATTTTTATCCTCAGGGAAACAAATACAATTCTTTGGCCAAGGAAAAATCAGATTGTTTACTGCTCTGGCTAGCAGCTTCCCCAAGATCTGACCTAAAAAAAAAAAAAAAAAGCCGGGCAGTGGTAGCGCACGCCTTTAATCCCAGCACTTGGGAGGCAGAGGCAGGCAGATTTCTGAGTTTGAGTCCAGCCTGGTCTACAGAGTAAGTTCCAGGACAGCCAGGGCAACACAGAGAAACCCTGTCTCGAAAAACCAAAAAAGAAAAAAAAAAAAGCAGGTTTACTGGAAAAGAATTGAGAAACTAGGTTAGCCTGTTACCTCTTCCGATAGACAACTAAGAACTTAAAAATAATGATTACCTGAGTCCAGTTCTACAGCGTACACAGTTGTCAAGACTGACTTATGTCCTATGATTTGTGTAGTATACAATTAGCAGATTATAGCTGAAAAAATAACAAAAGGAGAAAAGACAGCTTTGAATAATTCTGTTCCTTAATTTCACTTCCTTTTGGCTTATCCCAGAAGGCAAGGGTCTATGTGTACGTCAACATTTTATTTCCTTACTTTGTTCCTGTTTAGTTCTGTGCAGAAGCCGAAGGAGCCAGAGCCACAGGGATGTTGAAGTATTCGCCAGTTTAATACTACCTGTGCCAGGAAGGGATGGGTACGGACTTGCTATGCTGTCTGCTGTGTGCCTCTTAAACACTGGAATGTGCTATGATTGTTTCAAAGAAACAGTTATGTACCACATCAAAGGATCGAACTGTAAAACCAACTACCATGCAAGTTTACAGGCTTCTCAACATCACAGAAGCTAAGCAGCATGTGTGGTTCTGTGTGATGCTCTGTCTGGGCCGCAGTTCACCAGCTCTCATCTTCCTTTGTCTGATGTCGTGGTCCAGGATCTTGGAAGAGAAAGGGGTGGAGAGACAGCTTGTGGACTGAGACGGGAAGCTGGGAGCTATAATCTGAAATGGGACTTTCTCCTTCACATGCTTTTCCCTTTAGTCATACAAGATTAATAGAACGAACCGATGCTCTTTAGAGCATAAAAGGCAGGCCACTTACATCTGGTTTGCTTGACTACAAAGCAGTAGACTAATGCTTACCCTTTCTTGTCTTCCCAGATCTTCTTCAATAGGGCAGGAGGTGCCAATAGTATGTGTGTGGTGGTGGTGGTG
>NW_021604630.1:12023275-12038581 GCF_004785775.1 Grammomys surdaster | reverse complement strand
GGTGGTGGTGGTGGTGGCGGCGGCGGTGGTGGTGGTGGTGGCGGCGGCGGTGGTGATGGTGGCGGTGGCGGCGGCGGTGGTGATGGTGGCGGTGGTGGCGGCGGTGGTGATGGTGGCGATGGTGGTGGCGATGGTGGTGGCGGTGGCGGTGGCGGTGGCGGTGGCGGTGGCGGTGGTGGTGGTGGTGTGCTTCCAAATCAGGTCCAGGAATGTGGGTAGTGTGGGTTTGTAACAGGGGAACATGCACCCCAACCAGCTGCTCCTGCTTTTAATGCGTTTCCTGGGTTAAGATTTGTTCTGTGGCATTCGGAGTGACATTGTGTAACAGGGACTGCCAGATGGTAATCATAAGCCTAATTTCCATTTGAGGTTTGCGTCGCGCTGTCTCTGGTAATTTATGTTCTCAGAGTCGGGTAAGAGTTTCGGTCTCTGGCAGCGGTTGACGCAGCCAGCCTTTCAGAGCTGAACACTAAACACTGCGAATGATTTTAAGATTTCTTATCCTTTGCTTCTCTATGCCTGGAAAGCATCTGCATCGTGGATCCTTGCTTCAGGAACTATCTGTGTGCTTCTTTTCATGAGGATGGCAGCCTTTATATGAACTCAGGTGTTCCACACACCTGTATTATACGTTTCAGGTTCTCAGAGAGGATGCTCACTCTCATAGTTTTGAGGGAATAAGAAAGGATGCAAATGAAAGCCGGTGATTAGCAATTCTACCAATAGATGTCCAAATACCCGAAAGATGGCTGGGGTGGTGTTACATCTATTTAAACTGAGCTCTTGGGAGACAGAGAGGAAAATCCATGGGTTTTAAACCAGCCTGGGGTACATGGTAAAACCTTTTCTCAAGGGAAACACACACACACACACACACACACACACACACACACACGCGCGCAAACAACAACAAAAGCCCCAGTAACTCCAGAAAGATTCTTGATTGGCTTTGGCTGTCAAAGAAGGAAAGTGATTCAAACTACTTCATTGGTACATTTGAATGCAGCACACAGCACTATGTCTATTTATTTATTTATTTATTTATTACCTTTGTTCTAGGACAGTTGGACTAGAAGGAATATAGCTAGCTAGGAGAAAGAAGGCTTTCTATTTAGGATGGATCATCTCTCAGCTTTGAGGACTATGCAAGAGAAAAGGACATCAAATGGTCCCTGGATGCATCCACAGAGAAACAGATTTGCAGAACATCCAGGCCAGCAGTGTCTCGCCTCACCTTGGCAACCTGGACACAGAACTATGTCTCCAGCGAACCACTCCCTTCTGAGAAATGCAAGGGTCACAGAAGCCTTCAGTTTCCAGAGAATTCCTGTTAAGGAAGAAGAGACAAACGCCCAGAGTCTCAACCTTAGACTGGGCACAGGAAGTGACTAGCCAGTCAGAAGCAGGTATAAACCAGCAGATTTTTACCCAGCCTCCAGGAACTTAAAATCTAGACTTCCTTATGCAAAAGAGATGTCAATGTAGTATGTTCTTTGTTCTTCTGAGATTAGACACCGAATGCCAAAGGGAAAATGCAGGTGAAGAAAAACAGTAGCTTGGAATGTAGAAATACGAGCTCTGGATGCCAGTTTTCTGCTTAAAAATGGACTTGGTTAATTACATGTCCTGTACACCTCCCTTACGACTGCTGCTTCTTCTTTCTTGCCCATGTTTACTTAAATCTATTCACTGAAAATGACACACCAAGTAGAAAGCCATAATCCTTGTCATAAACAGAATGAGGGCTGTGGAGCTGCTGTGAGTCCTCATCCTGCTCCTGGTCTGGACATCAGCTCATGTTTTTAGGGAAATCATAACAGTGGCAGCATATTGAGCCTTTCTTATGGGCTTGCATTTCTTAATGGACGCACAGCATCCCCTAGAAACAGAATATGCCCCTGACTCATCAGTGATGCTAGTCTAGAGGGCCCTTCTGTTTCCTGCTTAACACAACAGGGGCTATACACTGATGGCCCCTTCTCTGACTGTACCTTCCAGGTGTCCACAGCTCCTTCCCTGTGCTCTTGCTCTCACACTAAGGCCCAGTCAGGCCCACTCAATAGACCCATCCTCATAAGCACCACAGCTACCCGCCAGGTTAATGTTGGCTCATGTGAGAAAACAGGTAGACCCAGCTGATGGAAACTAAACAATGTCCACCGGCAAAGGCCATGAACCTTCAGCATCATAGACAGGAAAAGCAACAGGATAGAGGTCATTGGCTTGGTATGGCTGGCAAAAGACCATCAGGGGAAGCCCATGTTCACCAGCTGCCAGTTAAGGCCTTTGGCTTTGGCTTTGGCATCTACCAGTGTTGCTCTGGCTGCCTATTCCCAGCTTCCAGCTCCCAGTAACCTATCATTCTGTGGTCACTGTCCTCCCATGTTGAGAGAATTCTGGAGAAAAGAGATGGCTAGGTCAACAGCATCAAAGACATGCATTTCAGCCTACAGAGAGGGCTCCAAAGTTAAGAATTAGAGTCCTACTACCCATATTGGGCAGTAGAGTTGGTCAAGTGTTGGGCAGTTAGAGGCTGTGTTGGGCAGCTAGAGCCTGTGACTCTAGCTCTTGGGGATACAACTCCCTCTTCTGGTTTCCAAGGGTACCTTACACACACCACACACACACACACACACACACACACACACACACACACACAGACATACATAATACATGATAAAAATAAACCACAGACAAGAAGGCACCCATAGCAGAATCTTACTCAATAGTGATAGAGAAATATCTGCCAGGATTCAAAGCTATTGGAGCTGTGTACTCGGTGGTTTCTTTACACATCTTCACCAACTAGCAAAGAATGACAGGAAAGATAAGGGAGGTGATCTCTCTGAGTTTTGACTGGGCTCCGAGGCTTTTGCTAACTATGCTTGCTTGGTGTACCTCCTTGCCCTTCGCCACTCTGCTCTAAGAATTGGATGCAAATTGTGTGTTCAGAGGTGGAAGGATATGTAACCATATTCTTTTTTTTTTTTTTTTTTTTTTTTTGGTTTTTCGAGACAGGGTTTCTCTGTGGTGTAGCCCTGGCTGTCCTGGAACTCACTCTGTAGACCAGGCTGGCCTCGAACTCAGAAATCCACCTGCCTCTGCCTCCCAAGTGCTGGGATTAAAGGCGTGCGCCACCACCGCCCGGCCTCCATATTCTTAAAGGCAAGATCTCATGCAAAATCTTATAGGCATGATAGAATGTACATCTGTGATCTTAGGGTTTCTACGAGGACACAGAAGAATCCCCAGGAGCTTGCAAGCCAGAAAGCCTCGAGTATTCGACAGAAAGAGATGAGGTCCTGTTTCAACCAAGGTGAAAGATAAGGACCGACAGCAGAGTCTGTGCTTTGACCTCCAACATGTACTGTGGCACATATATCTGTACTACACATCTGAACACACGTGCACACACATTACACACACACACACACACACACACAGAGAGAGAGAGAGAGAGAGAGAGAGAGAGAGAGAGAGAGAGAGAGAGAGAGAATACCTTGAATATGGTCTTTGTACTAGAATATCACTACTGACATCCTTTCTGGCCCTCTGGGTCCATATAGAGAATTTTATAATAAGCTTCTCAGTTAACCTTGTTATTTTGAGATGAATACAGATACATATGTAGAACTTTAAAAAAAATAAACAAAGATATCTTGTGTACTGGTTTTCTCCGAAGTTAACATCTGGCAAGCTATAGAGTCCAATGTCCCCAACTAGCTATTGGTTGACATTGTCACGGTTAAGATACAGGACATGTTGATCACTGCAAACGTCCACTGAAGCCAGCTCACTCCTCTCCTATCTCACCACCTCTTTATCTCCCCCCCCAAACCTCTAATGTCTTTTCCACTTCTATAATTTTTTTCCATTTTATGAGTATTGCATAAATGCAGTCATGCGATCAGTAAATTTTAGTTACTTTTTACTCTGAAATTTATAGTTTCAAGGTTCCTATGATGAAAATATCCATCTTGATCATCTTTGATTGGTCTCATTAAATCTGTTTATTATTCTTACATGATATTTTCCTGGATTATCATTTTTCCTAATTGGGCACGCCTGTCTGTACAGCTGTTTTAGTGGCTACCTCTGTCACGCTGTATGCCTGCATACAAAAGCACAGTCTGCTGAAATCCCTACTTCCTCCGTGTGACTTAAGAATAGAAATCGGAGCTCCTTGTTTTCCCTTGTCTTTGCTCCTGTCTGAAACATTTCCCCAGTGTGTCTAGTGACACTCTAAAGGTCTGAGTCCCAACCATCAAGCATGGATTGCTACATTGAAAGGGGGAAGGAAAATCTATTACATTAACCCTGGGTTTTCCTTGTAGCTTCTGACCGCATGTTTCAGGGGTCTTTATTGAACTGAGTCTTCTGTTTAGAGACTTTGTGTAGTTATTCTTTTAAGAGATTCTCTGGTAATAAGCTATGTTAGCTTTCCTTTACCTAAAAATACTATGATTTCTTCTTCGTCCCTCCAGGGAGGGGTAAGGGCTCTCTTCTGGTTATAGCCCATCATCTTCTCTTTTGTCTTCACATATTACTATAGTGGTAAGTTCTTTTGGGCTTCTTAGAATGGCACTGGTCCTATTTATAAAGATGTCTTCTTCATGAGCTCATAAAGTCTAATTACTACCTGGGGATCCACTATCTCCACCATCTGTACTGGCTGGGTTTGTGTGTCAACTTGACACAAGTTAGAGTCATCAGAGTGAAAGGAGCCTCCCTTGAGGAAATGCCTCCATAAGATCCAGCTGTAAGGTATTTTCTCAATTAGTGACCAAGGGTGGGAGGGCCCATGGTGGGTAGTACCATCCCTGGGCTGGTAGTCTTGGGTTCTGTAAGAAAGAAAGCTGAGCAAGCCAGGGGAAGCAAGCCAGTAAGTAACATCCCTCCATGGCCTCTGCATCAGCTCCTGCCTCCAGGTTCCTGCTCTGCTTGAATTCCTGTCCTGACTTCCTTTGGTGATGAACAGCAATGTGGAAGTGTAAGCTGAATAAATCTTCCCTCCCCAACTTGCTTCTTGGTCATGACGTTTGTGCAGAAATAGAAACCCTGACTAAGACACCATCTCGTTGGAGAACAGAATTTTAACATGAAATCAGGGGAGATGCAACTAGTTCTTCCTATGGGTGTGGTGGGGCTGGAATCTTTCTGCAGTGATTGTTTGAAGGTTGTCTGCCTTGCTTGGCTTTCCATCTTCTGCCTTTTTAGCTGGACAGAGCAGACTTTCCAGGTGAGGTGAGTGATTTGCTCATTCTCTCATTCATTCATTCATTCATTCATTCATTCATTCAGTCTTCATTTCACCGAATCTGTTTTTGGATGACCTTTTCATATGATTCTGAAGGAAAATTTAAGTAATGCAAACCTGGCTTCTTCACAGGGCTTAGTGGTTCATAGCTCACCTATCTCCCTGTTTCTGCTTTGCAGGAAAGGCCCTCCTCCACAGAGTTCATCCTCCCTTGATGGATGGATGGAGACGGGCATGCAGCCGTTGATTTCACAAATGATTCTCATGTGATCTAGAGGAAAAAGATCCCCTTGCCCTTGTTAGTGATCAACACTGCAACCACATGCGTGCATTTATGGAGGACCTCTTCGCACACAAAGCTGAAAGAAGGAAGGAAGGAAGGAAGGAAGGGAAGAAAGAAGACAAATGTTACTTCCCACCAACTTATTTAAGAAGGTTTAGTCTTGGTTATGTTAAAAAAAAAACTGTCATAAAGGTGACTAATTTTCTTTACATGTCTAAATATAATGCCAGTGAGAGAAGCTGCTATCCACCGTATGACAGAGTTAACTATGTTTAGCTATTTAGGGTAGAGCATGCAGAACAGGCAGATGATGTCCACTCCTACACCTTCTACCCACTCAAATGAAAAAAACCGCTTTTCACCATTTCTGAATACGAAGTCTCCATCCAACCTGTACTTCAAGCCCCAAATCTGAATCCTTCAGTAGCCACTCCCTAGCCCCTACCCACGCCCGCAGGAAGGCTTGTGAGCCACACTCAACAAACACTGCCGAACTTGTCTCACTGCCTAACAGTGGTAGCCGCTCTACTCGCTACCTCCCGTGGACTTCCATGTGAGCCGCGGATGATCTGCCTGCATCAGCTCCTGCTCTATGTTCGCCCACAGCTCCAGTCCCTTCTAAATCTGACGCCAGGTTACCGTACTCTCCTGCTGAGCATCCGCCAGCCCTTTCACACACCACACTTGGCATGAAAGGCCAGCATCTCCCCCAGACCTCAATGCCAGCCTGGTTTGTCCTAGGCCTGTCACTTTCGTGAGCCCCTGCACAACTGAAGCGCACCACTCAGGTTGCAGTGGCCTCTTTCTTTTCTTTGAACTTGGACCAGCTTGGTCCCCTCTGTAGGGCATTCCCACTTCCGGAAGGATGTACGTGTAGAGATGGTAGGCTACTGGAGATACGGTTGTATCTACTACAGCTGTTCACACTGCGTGCGGCATTGATCGGGATGCACAGGGACTTCTGGTGCTGGTAGAGTCATCTGGTTGCTCCTCAGGGTTCCTCTTTTTTTTTTTCTTTTTTTGCACTAGTGATTTGTTAGGCCGCGATATGCATGAAAAGAGGACTTTAATATCCTCTAGCCAGGCAAGGTGTTACGTCTCTGTGATCCTAGCACTTGGGCGATAGAAGCAGGAGAGTCGAAGTTCAAAAGTCATTCTCTGCTGCATAATGACTTTGAAGCTAACCTGGGCTACCCGAGAGCCTATCTTAATCGCCTATTACAGAACAAACCCGGAATCCCTCTGACCACGATTCCTTGTAATCTACAGCGTGGTCAGAAACAAATAGAATGGGAGATTTCTGAGATCTTGGTTGGGATCCAGCAGAAACAGGCCTCAGTTACTAATCAGTACTGACCACAGAAAAGAGGGAACTGCCATTGCTTTCGGTATACTCTGTCACGGACACCTCTGCCTCAGAGTATTGGTGACTGCTTGATGCACTGTCCTGCGCCCACTCCTCAGGAAGAATCGAATCTTTCCACGGGAGGAAGCAAAAATCCATGCTGACAAGAACACAAGGTTTAATCTGCTTCTAAGATTAGAACAGGCCCCACAGAACAAAGATTTTTGTGTATATGTTCTGGTCATCATCTGAAACACTCATACACAGTGAGCACATTGTTCAAAGCAAATTTCATTACCCCCAGTCCTGGCCACAATTTGCTATTTTAGAACCTTCTTTGTTTCTGTTCTGCTGAATTAATTCAGACTGTCAAAAAGCAGAGGGCATATCAGGGCCCTAAATCGCGCATCTGTCTAGAAATTGCTTTTGAGGAATGTTCCTTTTCTCCTTCCCCCAACTAGTCTCTGCCTCTTCCTTGTAATGGAAAGACTTCAAAGGGGATACGCTATGTGTTTCTTCTAATGGTACACAGGAAAGAGGAGGCAGCCTTTTGAAATACACATCTCTCTGTGAATGTTGGGGGTAAAATGGGCATAGTTGTTATCAGCTCCTGCCATGGAAATTCCTTATTTAAAGAAGCATTCAGCTGTCTTCATTAAGAAACAGTCTTGAGTTCTTTCTCTTGCTAATGGAGGTTCTTGGTGAGTCACAGTAAATAGTATTTGAGAGAGTGGTACTGAACGGAATAGCGGTGGTTTAGGAGGGATGGGACATGACTCAGGATGGAAAACGTGTAGCCAACGAGTAGAAGAGGAGAAAGATCCATGCACATGTAGAGAGTGGGCAGAGCACGAAGAGGCTTCCATTGTGTTGCCAACTGGTGACATATCTTCATTCAAGTCACCGATGCCTCTCTCCGTGGATAAAGACGTCTCGGAAGAGGTGTGTTTCCAGCTTTCACAACCAAGAGTCCGACCCCCAGAAGAGCACTGATGTCTACTCAGACCGTCAGCCCAGTATTTCCTCTAGCCTCGTGCTTTCAGTCATGCTGTGGTCTATCACAGGGTGCCTGACTGTGACACAGTTGATCTTTTCAATTACTTGTCGAGGGGGTTGCACTGTGCTTTCTGGCCAAGTACACAGTGAACTCAGGGTCTGTTTACCAGTCAACCCTAGCTTCTCACTCGCCAGCAAGCAGCATCACTACCTGCCTATGCTCTGACATCCAAACTGTCTCCAGGCCAAGCGCCTTCTGGAGGATAATATTGCCTTGACTTAGATCCTCTTCTTTAAAACATTGAGCCCAACGCTATGAAAACCACAAATGCCAGGAGAAGCAAATATACAGGTATAAACCACTGTTGTGTTTTGTTCTCCAAGAAAGGACAACGACATCCACTTTCCAACCAGAAATAGAAATAGTTAATTTTTTTCAATTACAAACAAACTAGCAAACAAAAACACCAACAAGGTAGGGCATGTCTCTTTAAGCAGTGTTATGAGCTTCCTGGGTAATTTTTGGATGAAATAGAAAAATAAAAGTCAGTTACAGCTGGGTTACATTCAGGAAGAGACACAATTAGGTGCTGAAATTCATTCAACAGTACCTGGAATCCACTGACTTGACTGTCAATCCCGGCATCAACACTAAACAGCTCTGGTGAAGGTGTGGAGTAAATTACGATAGTGTCATTATGGCAAACAGCATAGAGATTCTTTGAAAAAGCAGGATCTATCTATCTATCTATCCATCCATCTATGTATTATCTATCATCTATATCCATATATCTATAACTATATAACTATATATCCATATCTATCTATCTATCTATCTATCTATCTATCTATCTATCTATATGTATATATCTATATCTATGTAGATATAGATATAGATATTAAGATTCATTTTATAAGTTCTTTTCCTCAGGGGAATCCTGACTATTGCAGATTTTGGCACCAGGAATGGGTATTGTTGTGACAGACCTGATCATATTGTTTTGAGGAGGATTGTGGAGAACTTTGGGCTAGAAAAGACACTGAGTGTTGAGAATTCAGTGGAGAGATCTGTTCTGTAGGAGTTTGGAAGATAAGAATGTTGAGAGCAAATGAGTAAGCAGCACCCTCCTTGGCCTCTGCATCAGCTCCTGCCTCCAGGTTCCTGCCCTGCTTGTGTTCCTGTCCTGACTTCCTTCAGGAGTGAACAGTGATATGGAAGTGTATTCTAAGTAAATACTTTTCTCCTCAACTTGATTTGGTCATGGGGTTTCGCCATAGCCACAGTGCAATCTTTCCTTTTTCACTGTCTCCAAGATGGTTTGTTAATATTAGTACCACAATATACATCATTTCAACTTTCAAAACTTCCACAGCCTTTAAAAAGTCAAACACTGTCAAATCTCAGTTTCTTTAAAACATCCAAAGTTTCTTTCAAAGCTCAAAGTCTATCTACAATATTCAGTCTCTCTCTCTCTCTTTCTTTCTCTCTCTCTCTCTAGTTTCATAGTCTTTCAACTGTGGAGCCTAGTTAAAAGTATGCTATATTTTATTATCCCAAGAAGGGAGAACCAGGGTACAGTCAAAATTAAATAAAAACCAAACAAGACTTTGATAGTGTGAAAGGTTTGATTCTTGACATCTGGGACTCATGATCGTGTGGGCTCCAAAGGGCCTGGGCAGTGGCTTTTCTCAAGTTCTACTATCTGAGGCACACAGCTTCTCTCTTATGGATAGGTGGATCCACTCTACAGCCTGTGCTCTCCTTGATGGTAGTCCCATGCTACTGTCATCTCCAAAGTTAATCCCTACTACAACTGGGATGTAAAGCTTCTCCTGATCTCTCTTTGGGGACTCTGATCCTGAGACATGGTACCAAGTTTGAACCTTTCTCCATGACCTCTTCAATCCTGAGCCTTCTACTGCAACTGAGGCTGCACTTTTATCAATGGCCTCTCCTTGTCTCACAGTGCCAAGCAACAGCTACTCTCCATGACTTTCATACTTTTAAACTCTTACACATCATCAAGTACAACTGTAGACTGTGCAGAGAGACTGTGCAGTACTATTTACAGCTTCTGGACCACAGCTTCCATGTTCTGATCCTGAGGAAAACTTCCTAGAAGATTCTACCTCAGTGACGTTGGAATCCTCTTAATCACAGCTGATAATCCAGCCACACTGACTAGTATTGTTTGTCCCAGGGAAGCAATGGGTTCACTTTAGTGATTCTGGTCTCTTCCTAATCAAAGTCAAATTTTCAACCCCAGCTGAACAGAACTATAGATTTTTAACTCAAAATATCACTCAAATAGTCCTGGTCAAGTCTTTGTTTCCCTCTAAAATTTCACGAGCCCGGCCCCCAGCCTCTTCACTGCTTTCAGCATTTGTATCTTCCAGGTTTCCACAGAGCAGTCCACCACTAAGCTCTGACTGTTCAATGGCTTGTCCAACCCCAAATTCTAAAATACCTCCATAATCATCCCCCAAACAACACGGTCTGGTCTTTCAGTAGCACCCCACTCCTGGTATCAATTTCTGTCTTAGTTATGTTTAGACTACTGTAAAAAAAATAACATGACCACAAGCAACTTGGAGAATAAAGAATTTATTTTAGATTACATCCCTATAGGAATATATAAATGCCATGAAAGGAACAAAATTTCAGCAATTCGCCGATTTGAGGTAACACAGACGGGACCAGAGGATGTTACATTATGTGGAATGACAAACCACATGTTCTTGTTTAGAAGTAGAATCTGAAAGCATAGTTTGAGACTATAATAGTTCTGATAGAGGCGATGCAGTACCAGAGAGGGTCGGTGATGGAGAGAGGATGGTTTCTTGGTATAAGAAGAAAGTCTTATCATAGGAAGAAATTCTTTTGTTCTATAGCAGAGTGGGAAAACTGCTGGACAATAATTAATTGTGCACTTCAAAATATTGCATGTATGCATATGTATATACACAAACGCACATTCAAAAAATAAGTAAACTTTGCATTATTATGGCATTCATCTCAAATTTTTTTTTTGTAAATATACATAAAGCAAGTAAACTGAGTCTGAAAACTAACCATATAATTTTATATAACATGGTTATCTAAAAATGTAAATGGTTATATAAAATGTGTCAGTATTTGTGGTATACATGCCCACATGATATGGTGAATATATTTAATAATTCAGGAGGATGGTTTATGTTTGAGCATCATGTATTTGTTTGCTCTAATTGTTTTCTGTTTGCTTGGTTATGGATTTGGGTTTTTCTTTGTTTGTTTGAGGCATGGTCTTGCTATGTAGGTCTGGCTGCATACCGTTTGCTATTTAGATCAGTTTGCCCTTGAATTTACGGCAACCCTCCTGCTTCCGTATGTCAAATTCTGGGATTCCAGGAATTCGGCACCACATCCACCCTAATCCACATGCGCTGGCATGACCTGCTTATGAATAAGGAACCATGCAGTACATGACCTCCGTTTTATTCAAGAGGAGACATTTTTGGAGCATCAAATAACTATTCTCTTGTTAAAATACACATTTTTTTTTAAACCTCACATCTTGTCTTTACTGACATCTCAAATAAACCCAGAGAAATAAAGCAGCAGACTACTGGGAAATCCCTGTCACTCTGTGAGAGCTCTCAGAGGGAAAGGTTGTGGAAAACCGTAAATATGACAGCTAATTTCCACACTCCTGTCAGCTTGTGTGCGGGGTTTCATTAACACGGGGAACTGAACTGGGAGTCTGAAGACTGTCACTAAATTAATGAGCTTGCGTTCATTTTATGATGACAGATCCTTTAGGGCATCTAATCACAGGCCGCTTGTTCAGAGGGAGTGTCAGGCCAACAGGAAGACCTGGGGTGCGATATGACCCAGGAGCTCTCCCATTCTACAGCCCTCTCTGATCTTCGTTGAATCTAATTACTTCATTTGGTCATTTAATGAAGTATGCGGTCCAAATGACCCTCATACTTTTTGTCAGCATTGGGGGATCTGATCCCTATTCAAGTGTCTGTGCCTCTCCCATCTAAGAGCCTAGGGGAAAGGGAGTAAATTCACCCCTGGGAAGGAAACCATGTTTGAAAGCATGGAGTCTGGAGAACAGGCTTGCCTTGCGATGGCAATGAAGATCAGTCAGTCAGACACTCGGCCGGAATCTGCTTTTTCCTGATCTAGGTTTCTGCAATCTAGGAACAGTAAGCACATGAGTGCTAAGTCAGTCCCAGAACAGAGGGCTTTGTGCCCAGCAAGTGTGAGACTGTACCAAACAACTGGCCACAGTCACTGCAATGTAGAGAGGCCTGACTTAAAATGTAAGAAGTAGCCCTGAACCACGAGAACTCGAGAAAGGCCGCCTCCATGAATAAATGAGTGTGTTACAGGAAATAGCCCTGAGTCCCATTTTAGACTAAATTCATTACACGAAAAATTGAGCTAACAAATCAAGTGCCCATTAAAAAATAATTCATTTTATGCTTCTCTTAAGTTTCTTCCCTCCTCTGGGACATTTAAAGTGCAATTGATTAAGTACTGAAGGCTGTAACCACAGCAGGGCTTAAAAAAAAAAATCTTCCTTCCCTACACTCTGTTTATTTTTTCACATTTTCTCCCCTCAAAACAAACACATGCTATTTGGTGGTTTTTTCGTTTTTGGTTTTTGGTTTTGTGGTGTGTGTGTGTGTGTGTTTTAAGTAATAAAAATTATTTCAAAAGATTTAGTGCAATATGTAAAGTTGACATTTTTTAAAACTTTTTTTTTTTTTTCAAAATAGATTTTATCCATAGCGTCTTGAATCTGCTGCCACCGCTGCTTGTGGTAGCAGGCCGGGCATTGTTGGTGATTGAGTCCAGCTTTTGTGGGCTAAGAAAGCTGACCTTCAGAGAAGGAAAGTTGACGGGCCCACATGCACAGTTCCGGTCTGGCGCAGGTGAGTTCAAAGCCTCATACTGCTCAGTCTAAAAGGGCTTCCTGAAATCAAAGTCACAGTGGATGTGAATGGGAGGAAAATTTGGGCTGTGTTTCATCTTGAGCAGACAAAATGAAGTGCCAGAGACTGATGCAACAGAAGCTTCTTTTTGTCAGTTCTGGAAGCCGGAAGTATAGCCCGGTTCTGGTGAGGGCTCCATTCTGGGCTGTATACCGCCATCTTCTCATGACTTCACCTGGAGGGAGACAGCTAGCTAGCTCTCCAGCCTCTTCTTATAAAGTCATGGATCTTATCGGTGATGGTGATATCGTTATCCTGTGAGGGACTGATCTCTTTATGCCCTCACACAAAGGGTTAGGATTGTCAACATGGAGTCTCAGGGGATAGAACATGCACAGCCTTGTAGGCGGTGAATGTTGAATTGGGTTCTTGAATTCTAGAATGTTCCTACTGTTATCGGATAAGTTATGGTACCCTTTTAATCTCTCAGGGTGAGGGATCATATATACGATCACTAAACACACGTGCTGGACTGGATGGCAGATAATAGCGCTAGATAAAAGCAGTTTCCACCTTCATGCATTCATTAGTAGGTACTGACTGCGTGGAGTATCTGAGACAATTACAGTTACATATTTCCTTGGGAAAAATTCCAACGCCGAATTCCAATTCAATTTTCTGCTTTATGAATTCCAAAGCCGAGTTTGGAGCCCTGTTGTATAGTACAAATCAATTCACCAGCTCCTCCAGCAGCAGTTTTCATGGGTAAGAAAGCAATTAAGATTTGGAGCAGGTGCTGCTTTGACTATTAATTATAAGCCCTGTGGAATGCAATGCAGGGATCGGGATGATTCCAGGAAACATCTCACTTCAAATTGGAAAATGTTTTCTTGCTTTTTAAAGGGACAGTGTTCAGCAAATTTGAAGTGTAAATGTTTTAATATATGCAAAGATATATAAAAATATGAGCCTTCCTGGAACTTAGGTCACAAAACCTGATCCGTTCTTAATTTAATGACTCTAGGAATGAATCTGGAGCTTGCAAACTCTCCTGAGCCACCAGGTTTGAAAAATGAGATAAAGAGAAAATGAAATGAAAAACAAGCAAATAGAATAAAAACAGCCCAAATATTGAGAGAAGAAGTCTATTGTCGGTTATAGGTGTGGCTCAAGGGCATTCTCAGATCCCAGGGGATGCAGGGAACAGAATGGAGACTGGGCACCATGAGATAATGGGCATGACTGCTTCTCCACTGTGAGTGGTACTCTAGCTCCTAAAGGCAGCTCACAGTTGGGTGTGTATGGACCACTTTCAGCATACCCTTTGCTAATCAGCTCAGCATCTCGACTACACACCCTTCCCCTTCTCTGCATCCCTGGAACACGTTATGTTAAAAATACAGAACTGCCAAACAAGCAAGAGAGAGCCTCAAATGCAGACAGACAATGAATGCAAATCTCAGGTCACAGAGTCGGTCAGGAGGCCATAATTCACAACAAACTGGAGCAGACGAAACCAGGGAGAGCAAGAGACACAACGGAAGTGCAGTGGGAAAAATGGCAGGGTGAAGATTGTCTTCAGAGGAAACAGGAGACTGCACACTCCTGGAGCCAAAAAAAAAAAAAAAAACAGCTTGAAAGCATGATAAGCAGAGGTCTGGGACATTAAAACCATAATCATCCAATAGGTGTGCTAAAAGAACAGACATACATTAGGCACAATAAACTGGAGAACAGAGCTGTAAAATTGCCTGAAATGATGGTCCAAAGGGCACAGATAGGCAGACAGACAGGGGAGGAAAAGTGTTGGAGAGCAGATCCCCAAAGTGTAGCATCTATCAAAAGAAGGGAACGGACAGAACAGAAAAAAAAATCTCCAAGAGACTAGACTAGAACAGTTCCTGAGCAGAGTTATACCACCAGTTGATTAGATTTCATTTCTACGTTTAGAAATTAAGTATAGCAGTAATGGCCGTTAGTGGATTCCATTCATCTGATAAATACTGATACGAGAGAGAAAGCTCCAACAGCCTGGAGCTGCTGCATGCTTCTTACGAGAGGTGCAATCATGGCAAAGCAGGCTTAAAAAGATTGAGAAACTGCATGCTAACAAAAACCCTCAAGTGTAGCATTAATGTCAGGCAAAGCAGAATCCAAGGGGAAAGAAGAAAATAAAAGGCATATTTCATTGTGAAAAGGTGCAGCTGTCTAGGAAATTCTAACAGGAACCCACATGCTGCCAATATGTCTAGATAAATAAAGATGGCACAGCACAAAGAAAAATATGCAAATTTATTGCCAACTAAAGTCGGTATATAAGATGCAAAAGGCACAATTAATACACTTAATCTACTGCTTATAATTACTGGCCATAGGGTATTATTTAAACACAAAAGTGTACAGATATAAGTGCATAATTTTAAGTGCACAAAAATTTTCTAAAACTTTCTTCTTCTTCTTCTTCTTCTTCTTCTTCTTCTTCTTCTTCTTCTTCTT
>NW_021604630.1:12014782-12023265 GCF_004785775.1 Grammomys surdaster | reverse complement strand
TTCTTCTTCTTCTTCTTCTTCTTCTTCTTCTTCTTCTTCTTCTTCTTGTTCTTCTTCTTCTTCTTCCTTCTTTTCCTCTTCCTCTTCCTTTTCCTCTTCTTCTAGCATAGAGAGCATCTAAGTAAATTCTAAATTCTGAAGTTCCCAGGCAAGCACAAATTAGGTAAGTCACATTTACTGCTCATACTTACAATAGATTTAATATTAAAGGATGGGAAACAAAATTTAAAATTTAACTGAAGTTGAAAAATTCTAAAGCATTTCTAGCTAAAATTAAAATCAAAAGTAATATTTAGATATCATATTAGCTCTGTGCTGTGACAAAGATACCCAAGATGCATGTCAAGGAAGGAACGGGCTGGGGGATGTCTGTCAGCTGGAACAGATCTTGCCGTGTGTGCTCGTGGCTCTGGATTTGATGCTCTGAACAATAAAAACCAAGGAAGCCACTAAGAGAATAGACTGATGTTGGCTCATGGTTACTGAGCTCTCAGGCTGTGATCTTTTCACTCCATTGATTTTGGACCTGTGTTACCACAGGCATCAGAGCAAGCCGTCCATGTGACACAAAACTGCTTTTCTAATGCTGTTGGAGGAGACGAGGATGGGGGATGGGGGGGGAAAGTAGGGGGTTGGGTGTGTGAGTGATGATGATGAGGAGAGGGGAGGGAGAAGAAGCAGAGGAAAGGGCAGGGTCGGGGGAAGGGCCAGGACCCCAAGACATCCTTCAAGGTCATTTTGCAGTAACCAATAACCTTCGTTCACCTAGGATCTCCTGCAGTGTCTACTACCTCTCAAGAGTCCCATAAAGCCTCTAGGGAATGCTTATGGTCCTCCAACAGACACAGCAAGCAGAGCACACAGAAAGAGCTGCCAACGGAGGAAAATATCTAGACCCACCCAGTCATTTTATAAGAAATCGCAGAATTCCTTAGTACCCAGGGTCTGAAACCTGATTCAAATGACTCATCCAAACGAAAGAACATGCTGACCCCTGTAAAAAGTGCAGGGTAGTCTTCAGATACTCTTGGGCCTCTTACTCAAGCTGTATTATCCGTTCTTGTTTCCTCTGAGTCTTCTTCATTTTCAGGATGTCACCTGCAGGGCACAGAAGGGAACCTCCATGTAAAGAGTCAGTGACTCATTCCAGTGTGCCAGTTTGGAACAGGGAGTGAACTGTTCCGCTTAAAATACAAACAGTAATTAGAGCTGACAGAAAAAGAAATACAACACAACAGAAAATGCATAAACAAAGCTATTGTTCTAGGATCAGAGAAGATGGCAAAGAAAACCTGACACAGGTCACCCAAGCAAGAAACACAATGAAAGGAGAGAGCAGCGGTAGCCAAGGAAACAAAGCTTCTCTAACTTACAGATGATAGCTAAGAGAACATCTTTAGCAAGCCTCAGAGAACCGGGCAGAAATGTGTACGATGACACGTGTAGGCCTTTAAAACTAGAAGAGAATAAGTTTGGTGACTTTGCCTAAAGTAAAATAATAAAAGAGAAATAAAAACAGAAGAGATGATTTTCTGTGAAGATCCAAATAAATTAATTTTAGAAGATAATATATGAGCATTCTTCGAAGCATGCTCACGTGCCTCGTGAGGCATTCTTGTGCTTGCACAATTGCGCGCTTGCACACATAGATTTTTTTTAAAAGTGTCGTGCAAATGGCACTTGGCTCAGCACTGTGGTGCTGAAAACTCTCAAGAGATGCTTCTGATATTGCATCAACTAACCTGAGTGTAAAGATATCTTTCCTAATGCCTTTCCTGGATTGGCATATTTCTCATACGGATTCAAGAAATGGATATAAACAGATTCCTGCAACTGATAAGGAAATACCGTAAAGAATACAGATTCAAGATTTATATACAGAGGTATTTTATATTTGATGGCAATTACCAATTAACAATTTTCCATAAACAAACCCTATTCTTAATAGGAGAAAAATCCTTAGGGAATATCCAAATAAGAAAAAACTGGGGCTGAAGAGAAAGCTCAGAGATTATGAGCCCTTGCTGTTCTTTCAGAGAAGCAGAGTTTGATTCTTAGCCCTAGGATATTGGGCAGCTCACAACTATGTGTAACTTCAGCTCCAGGGGATCTGACACCTTCTTTGGCTTTCCACTGGCAACCCCCCCCCCCGCAACACACACACACACATACACACACACACATAAAATAAATCTTAAAATAAAGAAGAACGCAGGCCACAAAAGGAAAACTCGAGCGCTCACTGAAGGCAGACTTGACTGAGTAAGCTGACAGCCCAAGCTCCTGGATGATCCAGCATACTCTCACCCCCTCTAAAGCTCTGTGCTTCTTGCTTTCCCAAACCAGCCACCTGTGTGGAGGAGAACCACCTCTTTATAGAAGGAAGGTCCTCAGGTCTAGGAAGTTTGAGGACTGGGGTCGGGGTCCAGAGTCCTCTGGGCTGAGCTGATAGACTACCTGGGCAGGTTCTTTGGGCATTACCACACCCCCACAGTAAGCTGCTTCACTGTCCGTGAGAGAGCAAAAGCCTCTGACTCTTGGAGAGAGAAGTCTCAAATAACATTCTCAGATTTTCTGTTTTCCATCAACTCCATGTTAGCCTGAGAGACAAGGCATGGTTCAGAAGCCACCTTTAGGGACGAAAATGATTGTATTAGGGGTGGGCTTACTGCCTATCTTCCTTCTCCCTGTCAGGTCAGCTCTCTTGGATACCAGTGACAAGTGGGGGCTAAGGCAGGCTAAGGAACGTTGCTATTATAGCGAGTGGAATTACCAAAGATTAAAGTAGTCTTCGTCATTTCCTGCCTTTAGTCACCCTATAAGCTGCATCCGGGCAATGGCACCGTCAGCCCCAGTTGCTACCACTCAAGTGTCAAATCTGGCTTTAGAGCCCACTGACCTTGGTTCAAAACACTTTGGTCGTGATTTTTAAACATTCAGAGTCGGGCTCCCACCAGGTAACCCAGCTGACCTGGAACTTATCATCCTCCTGCTTCAGCCTCTGGGATGCTGGAGTTGCAGATGTGGGCCTCTGCACTCAGTTATCACTAATGACTTCAAAACAAAACAAAACAAAACAAAACAAAACAAAACAAAACAAAACAAATGTGCTTAGCCTCCATAAGAATTCCTTGGAGATCTCTAAACAGCGGGGATTCAGCTCTAGTACACTGAGAACAAAGGTTTCCTTAGAACAGCTATGTGAGTCTGACTTTTGTTGTCGTTATTTGTTCCTTACCAGTTGATCCCTCTCTTGCCCCCAATGCTTCAAAGTTTTGGGTTCCTCCTCATCTGTTTCCCTACTCCCTTCTTGAACCTCTTCTTAAGCTCCTGTCAAACTTAACACCCACACTGTCCTTTTCCATAACAGTGTTCATTTACATTTTCATCCCTTGCCTGCACCATGGACAAATCAATTCTGAATTGGGGCCAATAAAGGTACCTTCCTAGAACCATTTATTTTCGGTTCCTCATAGGCTTTCTGCCAGCCTGATCCCCCCCCCCCCCACACACACACAGCATTTTCTAGGACCAAAGAGGCAGCAGAAGAGAGCCGCAAGAGGTCAGGTAGCAAGCGCGATGCCCCAGGGAACAGGCAGTTGACCTAAGCAAGGGAAGGGGCCAGCTGGTAAACTGGCAAGTGCAGGGTGTCACTGAAGGAAGCAGCTGTCAAGCAGCGCTCCTGATCAGTGCCAGGTGGGAGTGCGGACTTACTGGTGCCAGAGCTCTCAATTTTTTAAGGGGAAGCCAGAAATATCTCTGTTATCAGAAGCAGAGCAGGCTGCCCAAACCCTGTAAATTCGTCAGCGAGGACTTGGAAACCTACAGGAGCTAATTACTCACTGCCGCTTAAATCTTTGAGCCTCCAAGAAGATTGTGATCACCCACCTGGGGAACGTCCCGCCCCCAAAGAGAGCAGATGGGGAGCCCAATCAGTAGCTCTCTCTGCACCCCCACTCTTGCCCTCTCTTCTAACCAACCCCCTTCCTCCCTTGTTTTACCCAACCCCTCCCCAACCCCCCCTTCATTCAGTCCCAAGTTCGTTCATCACCAACCCCGGTCCCATTCGTTCTTTTTTCCCAGAATGCACTTTGTGGCAACAGCTGGCATCCTGCAGTGACTGTGCCTGGGCAGGTTAGGTCCTTGACATGTTATCTCAGGGTATCCTCACACTGACCACGGCAGCTAGATGACAAGATTGAGCAAGGAAACACAAAATGCCCACTCACATTTGAATTTTTTGCTTGAGATTTGTTTATAAAAAAAAATACTGGTTTTTTTTTTCTGAAACTTGAAATTAACATGAAGAGTTTTGTCAGGTGACACTGCTCCTTTAAGCAGTGGCCCAAAGTTACCCTACTAGGAAGTAGGTGTGAGGAAATGTAACCTGAAACTCTTGCTTATCTACCAGGTATATGGAGAAAAAGTTGAATCCCGATTGATATGGAGAAAAAAAATTGAATCCTGATTGAACAAAGCAATTATAAGAAATATTTATCAGACATTCTGAGGAATTTGAACAGAATACATAACTGGTAACATAGAAAAAGTAAAGATGAAGACTGTTACTCTTTTTTCTTTTTTCAAAATTCTTAATTTACTCTTTAGAGATATGGATGCAAGTTGAAATATTTACAGACGAAATCAAATGACCTGAGGGAGGTATGCCTTAAAAATACTACCAAGTACAGGTGAATAGCCAAAGCAAGACTGGCTGTGAGCTCATCTCTGCTGAGCCTGGATGGTGCGCATGCACATCAACAGCTCAGGTTACCTCTCAACCTATACATCCATGAATATTTTTAAGTATATAATGTAAAGTAAAACAATGCATCTGTTATATAAATGCAATTTGCAACTAAGAGATACTTTCATGAAACAGATACATTCCTTAAGTCTGCATTTGTCAAAGTCGGGTCCAAGTATTCTTCAGAATTAAATTTTCTTTGGATTAGGTACATGCAATTTCCCAATCTAAGAAACACCAAATGCTGCTTGCTGTCAAAAAACACACAAGTATAACCGAAATACTCCAAGTATTTAAGGGCATTGCAAAACATTTTTTTTAAAAATGTTAAAAGCAATCAAGGTTGCCAGACCCCGGAGTGTGTTTGAAATCCTAGCACTCAGGAGCATGGAAAGTTTGAGGCTAGCCTGGGCTACCTGAAAGAATCTTATCAGAAAAAAAGGGGCTGAGTGGAGAGGATAAGGTGTTTTTGCTATTGTTATTTTTAGATTGTTTTTTCCTTTTTATTTCTGTCGGTGGGAATGACATTTCCAGACCATGCATGTGGAGAGGCACACATGCTTTTAATGGGAAAATCTCAAGGCTAAGCCTTGATTTATAAAATAGGTTTACCTGTGTAAATGTCACTTTTATTTCCTCAGAGGAAGGGTTGAGATAAGAGCTGTACCCAAGCTTTACAAATACTTGACTTGGGCTGAACTCAGAATGTTTCTACCTAACCATCTCTAGGCCTAGGCCTGGAAGCTTCCAGCCTCCATCTGCTAACCTGAATCTCTCTGCTAACCCAGGCCTAGAATGTTTCAGCCTTTGTGACTTACTGCTGAATAAGCTCACCCTTCCTAGCTCTTTCTGTACTCTGGCTGGCTGGTTTAACTCCTTGCCAAGCTAACTAATTCAATCTGGCTTCTCTTGGCTTCCCCCTGAATTGCTCTGCTTGGCCTCAAACTAACTCTAGCAGTATCTTCTAATCTTCTGGCTGTTTCTTAGTCTCTGGCTTACTCTGTCTTCACCTGTGAGCTGTCTCTGTAAAACCATCCAGAAAACTGCTCCTCCCCCACCCCCAACCTCCTGAACTGCTCTCTTAAGTATCCTCTCTTTCCTGTGCTGTTCTCATGTGAGTTGGGGGTATCCTATCTCTGACTCGTTATGTCAAATCTTTTGATGATTCAACACTTTGTCTGCCCCTTATTTAGATGCCATTTTCAAAGAAGGCTGCTTCCTTCTATAAACTAACTTCACCTTCATTGCTTGGGATTAAAGGTGTATAGGAAGGGTGTGTCTGTATACCAGCCAGATGATACTGTACTCCAGGGCATGTCTGTATTCCAGCTGGATCACGTAGACCTAAAAGGTCTTTGGATATCATCCCTTGCCAGAGCATCCATGTTGCTGAATTAAAATTCCTTTATAGTCCTGGAAGTATCTTCTGAAGTAGCATGGCAGGGCTGGGAGAACATCTTAGCATCTCAAGGCACAAAACAAAGTGATGTTAAGGTTAGTGAGCTCCAATGTGTTCCATATGCTCAGAAGAGCTCATTACTGCAACAATTCCTAAAAACCGGAGCCAGCACTGCGCTACTCACCTGCCAAGCATACAAAAGTAAGTGTGTGTGTGTGTTTTCCACCTTTTAAAAGTTGGAGCCATTTTGTTTTCTAGATGCTTCACATGGTGTGTGTCCTAGTTAGGGTTTCTATTGCTGTGATAAATACTATGACCAAAAGCAACTTGGGAAGGAAAGGGTTTATTGCATTTTACAACTCTGAGGTCAACCTCCATCACTGAGAGAAGTCAGCACAGGAACTCAAGCAAGAACCTAGAGGCAGGAACTGAAGCAGAAGCCCCAGAGCAACATTGGTAGGTAGCCATGACATGTGCCACGCCCTTCATGAAGCCCTCCCCACTAGAGCCGGAAGAATCAGAAGCCCACTATACTTGTTTTATCCTATAACATAGACACTAGGAAACAATTCTGTAGTGCTTAGGTACTTGAAAGTACCTTCAACATTTTGGAAATCTAATAGTGTTTTGAGGAATTAATACAGCAGATGGCAGATACTGATAGGAGAGGGATGGCTAACTAGAGAGAAAAAGCCAAGCATTCTCGCCCTGAGTCCGTCATATGCGTTTTTTTAGTCTTTAAGGGGAAGGACAGTAGGAAAGATGGCAGGAGTGATTATGAATGTTTAGTCTGATAGATAGCCTTGGGGAAGAAGCAGTAAGAGCTTGGGTGTGGGGTGTGTGTGTGTGGGGGGGGGCTGTTTGGGCACTGCCGGGAAAGGAGGCAAGATCATGAGATTAATGAATCTCTGGAAAGGATATGCAGCCCAGTGAGGTCAGCCTGACCGCTTGCCAGTGCCAGTTTCTCAGTCATGATTGAATTTGCAGATGGGTCACACACTCCACATCCGTTATAGAGCTCTTTAGACAAGCAGACAGGAATGAACTCAGTGGGTTAGCCAAGGAACCCCAAACCAAGTAGGATGGAGCCTGAAGTCTACGACTTCTAGAATTTAACTCAAGTGAAAAGAAGACAGGTGGTGGTGGAATCCTGATCAGAATGGTTCTGCTCACTGGTGCTATCGTTGGGAGATCTGAGTATAAGTTAACGACAGTCCATTAGCAGATATGTTGACACTAAAAAGAAGTTGGGCATGTTTGAAGCTTCCTGGGAAACTACCATGCCAAGGGAGATAGAGGACCTAGCAGGTCCTTAAGTTTAACAGAAAACAGAGGTAACATATAACAGCCCTTTGGCTCAATATTCAAAAGATTCAGTGTGGCCTTCGTTCTGAGATTCAGATAGTTTCTCTAATGATAATACCTGAATGAATCACCTGAAGGTCTTGGGTCAACAGTGACCCAGTAGCTGTGTTGACTGGTCTTATGTCAACATGACACACATAGTTATCTGTATGGAGCGAACCTTAATTGAAGAAATGTTTCTGTAAGATCCAGCTGTAAGACATTTTCTTAATTAGTGATTGATGGAAGAGGACCCAGCCCACTGTGTGTCCTATGCTGTGCCTAGGCTGGTGGTCCTGGGTTTTAAAAGAAAAAGGCAAAACAAAGCATGAAGAGCAAGCAAGTAAGCAGCACCTCTCCATGGCCTCTACATCAGCTCCTGCCTCCCAGTTCCTGCCCTGTCTGAGTTTCTGTCCTGACCTTCTTTAATGATGAAGGATGCTATGGAAGTGTAAGCCTTTAAAATAAACCCTTTCCTCCCAACTTGTTTTTTGGGCTTGGTGTTCCATCATAGCAATAGTAACCCTAACTAAGACAGTAGCTGTAGAGTAGGCTTGACGTGCTACAGTTCCAATGAGCTGTCAGTGGCACTGGCATTGCTGAAGACTGTGTTCCAATAAAATTGCTCAAACCTAAAATATTCCTAGGAAATATTTTTGAGTTACAGAGAGGTCAAACCCAATGAATACACTAGTTTATTCTTAGTCTGGAGTATGGCCAGCTTTAAGTTATTTATTTATTTTTTTTTAGCAGACTGAGAGTCATCCAGAAGATAATAAATTCTGTCTAGATGCTGTATTTCCTTTGAATCTGCTCCAGTGGGGATCAGTTCGTAAGCATGATGTTTTATGTCTATGTTTGGTTCAATTAGAAAGTCAAATCATCATCTTCTTCTTCTTCTTCTTCTTCTTCTTCTTCTTCTTCTTCTTCTTCTTCTTCTCCTTCTCCTTCTCCTTCTCCTTCTCCTTCTCCTTCTCCTCCTCCTCCTCCTCC
>NW_021604630.1:11952663-12014682 GCF_004785775.1 Grammomys surdaster | reverse complement strand
TCTCTCTCTCTCTCTCTCTCTCTCTCTCCAGGATTTCTCTATGTAGCCCTGGCTGTCGTAGAACTCGCTCTGTAGACCAGGGTAGCCTCTAACTCAGAGATCTGCCTGCTTCTGCCTCCAGAGTGCTGGGATTAAAGGCATGCACCACCACCACGCTCAGAGTCGAGTTCATACTTAGTTACTGTTTATACTTACTGGGTAGGTTGATGAATCGATAAAGAAGCAGGTAAAAATCCATTGTAGCCCCTGACTTAGCCTGCTTATGGGTAATGCTTCATTTCAAATGCCATCACCAAAATTATGATTCCCACGTAAGCACAGTGGCCGGAGTGTTCGCTGAGTGGGAACACAGCCTCATAGAGGACACGGCTCCCTCGTTTGTTTCCTGAGACTATTTCATAAGACAAAGTCTTACCCTCTGCCAACACTCTTCCCCTTCTGCTGCCTCAAGAAGAACTGAGAAGAAAGAAGACCCTTCCAGGGCTGGACCCCGGCACTCAGTGAATTTCCAAAACACAGTAATGTGTACACACATACAAATACACGTTTCACATATGAGAAAACTCCACGGGCACTGCCAGCTGGGAGTGACGGCAGTAGTCACTCATAAGTACCGCCTGAAAATGCCAACTGATACAAGACGTTGGGGCTGAGGTGAGGGGTCTGAGACGTGATGAATGGAGGCTGTCAGAGGATGTTACTAGCTGCCTCAGCCACTGGAATTCTCCCTTCAGTTGATTATACAGCTGCTCAGCACGAGGTGACTGTGAGGGGGGATTTCTTTCTAGCAGTTTCTCATCCCTCTTTCTAGCAGGCACCCTCAAAATATTCCTCAGTTAGCACCTTTACTGGATACTATTTCCAGTCTCCTTGAGTGGAGTGGTGATTGAATGAACATAATTCTTTCTCACAAATATATTAAGATGAAGTATGAATTTAAATCAGAAGGAACAAGGCCATCATTAGAGGATTAAAATTGGACGCGCATGATTAGACTTCTTAACATTTTATCCACCACATTCATTGGTATTAACAGCACGGTCCCCTCCTGGATGGCTCTATGTAATGTCTTTGAATTAATGGACATTAGGAAGCAGGGTCTGAAAATGCTTCCTGTTGAAAATTCCATTAACAAAGTCAGGTGAGATTCTTATCTTAATTTACAGCTGCTCCGATTTACAGCCCTGTAAAAGGCAGAGATACTGGCTTCTCTGACTACTATTGTGCTAGCCGAAGTATGTGTGGATGTTTAAACAAAGTCAACACAGCAACAACAGCAAAACAAGGAAGGAAGAAACCTTGAAAAATATGCAGTTCCAGCTCAGAGAAAGGAAGAAAAGGTTGCTATAGCAACCTTAAGTCACTGATGAGGTTGACCAAATAAGTACAGGAGTAAAGAGGTTATTATCATGTGTAAGCACTGGAAGAATAGCAGCAGCCTTGTTCTCCAAGTCCAGGGCAGAGACCAGAAAACAGGAAGGGAAGCAAGAAGCTATGAGCTTTTGCAGTCCCTCTTCTGGATTCTGGATCTATTTGCTCTTATGAACAAGGCCATCTAGAAATGATGTGTCCTCATATGATGCTATTCTTGATTAGAGTCCACTGTTTGACCCTTGAGACCCTTCCTAGGGCTTTTGAACTAGTTCTTCCTTATTAGGTACAGACTCTAAGAGCTCTTGGTCACCGTGTTCAGGAGAGAGGATGTCAGCGTACAGATGTGGCTACGGAGGGCCTGGACCACCTCTCAGTCAGCTTCATGTACTGCTAAGGCTTAGCTCATCCATCTGTCTGTACGACAGATTGTTCATTTCATTATTATAGTATTCAATGGGCCAAGTATGTCTCGATTTTTCTGAATTTAAGATGTATTTTTCTTGCTTGGAGTAAAGGGATCTGAGACTCTGTGAGTACAGAGCCCACGCCAAGCATTTTTCTGCTATTGTCTTGGTTCATGCAAGCCAGGAGTTGAAAATGGCCAGATTCTGAGAGTGATGAGCTCCAGGTGATGCTATGTCATGGTAAGGCATGATTGATTTGGGGCAAGCCATAGGGAACGGTAGGCACCACACAGCAAAGAACAGCTGTAGGATATGGGACAGGTGGCTTCATCTGAGAATTGGCTTCACCTATAACATGTCCCTTTCAGAACTGATGTAGACAGCCAATTATAAGCTTGATATTGAAAGTTTTCTACCCCTATAAAAGACAGAGGCGATTCGTTTGTTCAAAAAATAGCTATAGAGTCCCCAATGAGAATAAGGCCCGGTGCTCCAGACCAGTGAAATTGTGACTACAAGACTGACAGGTTTTCAGTGCCATTAAGCCTAGAAGAGTCAGCAGAGGACACGAGACAGTCACAACTAGGCCTAGGCATACGACTTCAAGATATGATCACGGTAGTTACCCAGGAAGTATTGTGTATTGTGTACTTACCTGAAATGTGTTTTGTGTTGTTGCTGTTTTTAAATAGGGTGTTGTGTAGCTCAGGCTGGCCTTGAACTCATGATGTAGCCAAAAGTATCCTTGAACTCCTGATCTCCCTGCCTCTACTTCCCAAGTACTAGGGTTGCAGGAGCACATCACCATGCCTTTTCACTTATATTTAAGAGAAATTTAAAAACATTTAAGTATTAGACATATTTTAAATATGTTACATATAAGACATATATTAAGTATAAGGCTCAATGTAGATACTTATTATAAATGTAAAGACTTAATATAAAAACAAGCTAACGTGGCACAGACCCTAACTGCCTTCATGTTACATGTAAGGAAGAAGGCCTGTTGTGAAGATTTACACTCAGTGTCAAATCCATACAGTCCATCTCTAAAACTCATGCCCTTAAATCTGAAGAGTCTCAAAGTCTACTTTCCTCATCTGCAGAATGGGAATGGTGACCCAAATCATGGAGTTTTGTGATGGTACAAGGAGATGATGTATGTTCCACATTTATGTTCTTGGTTGGCAGAATCTATTTCATTTCTCTAACCTTTGACCTGGGCCCCTGTTGTGGTAATATTTTTTAAAAAAATAGGGCTGCACAGACCAACCATATAAGTAGCAGTGGCTCTGCCTAGGTTAGGCCACATGCACCAAAACTAGACCCACAAGACCACAGCTCAGGCCAGCCAGATTCACGGGCCCTGGCACCCACTAGACGGCTCTGCCAATCTACGATGCTGTCTCCACAAAGCTTGGTTGAACCCCAGACAATGCCCACCATGCCCACGGCTCCTGTAGAATGAAGACTCTCACACTTAAAGATTATCTAATCAGAAATGCTCAATTAATGATTTGCTCACACAATTAGAGTTGTTTTCCAATATCTAACCTTAAGATAGAAATCGCTACCCGGGACCCTTCTGGACCCATGCGTGATTCTCCATGGCTGCTACATCTCTCCTGCTCCTCCTAGCTCCTCCTCTTCCTCTCTTCTTCCTCTCCTCGCTCCTTCCATATTGTCTCCTCCCAAATTACTGAACTTTACTGTAAAATGTAGTGGGAGGGGTCGGGGGGAGTATCCTGCTAGAGGTCCTGGTCTTCCTGAGACCATCAAGAGGCCCTTTAGCCTCTCTGTTCTATTGAGTTTTACCTGATGTTCCATCTGGTGCCAACTCTTCCTTGGGGCAACCTCAAACTTGAGCCTTTTGCCAGAGGTTCTGGCTCTGGAGTAGGGGCTCTCAGTCCCAGAGTTGAACTGACTCTCCTACAAACCTGCAGACATGGAGGCCAAGCTGGGCTTCTGACCACATGGGGAGGGTGATCTTCTTTGCTTTCTGGGTTGGTTCCCCTCTTTCCTTGATAGGTCATGCCTTGTCTCTTGGAACTAGAGCTGCTTCTGTCTTGGTCCACTTAAGTACTTGATTTTTGAGAAAAACAGTTCTCTCTACTAATCCTCCACACATTTTTCCCCACCATAATAGGGAGACTCTCAGGCACCCCTTCTTCACTCAGCTGCTTCATCTCCTGAACTCCTCCTTCCACTGACCACTTCCGTCCTGCTCCCAGGAGCTCGAGCTTTGCACCCCCAGCTTCATCTCAGATGTTCCTCATCTTACTCGAGCTAATCACTGCTCCACCTGGGGGCTTTGCTACCCTTCAACCTGCTCAAGGAGACTCTCTTGTCTCCCCACATCCCTCCCAACACCATCTCTGTGCCCTTAGGAGGGAACTGTCCTGCCGCCTATTGATGTTTGCAAACCTCAAAATCTCTTTCAAGAAAGACAATGATGCCTGAGCTCTGACTTTCACATCACAGACTATGCAACCCACTGTCTCTCCCCATCACTTACAGGGTTTAGTACAGGATTGTAGTTACTGTACCCAACACTGATTGATGCTGCTGCCATTCTTGATGATGTTGGGGATTGCAGTTGCTTGTCTCTCTATTTCCTGAACTTTGCTCCTCCAAGTTCTTTTCCATCCCCCCTTTCCACCTTCCCTCTATAATCTTCTCAGCTCATTTGCACTGGCATAATCTAATGAAAAGTGTTCTACACTCTAAGCATTCCCCTCTGCTTGGTGGCTGAATAGTAACCCCCACCCCAAGACTGGTCTGTGCCCTACCACCCAGAGCCTGTGCATATGACCAAATTTGGGGGAAATATCTATGTCATGTGACTAAGTTAAAGTTAAGGATCTTGAGAAGAGACCACTCAAGATTATTAGACTAGACCTCAAATCTATTAACAAGTGTCTCCATAAGAGAAAGAAGAAAATAGAAGAAAACATGGTAAGAATATGGAGGCCAGCACTGGAAAGATTGGAGTAAGGTAGCCACAAGCCAAGGGATGCCCAGAGCCACCAAAGACTAATAAGACAAGAAAGCAAGCTTTTGTTTGGAGAGAAGGCAACAGACCCCTGGGTTTGAGATTCTGGCCTCTAGAATGGTGAGACAATAGAATTTTGTTGCTTTGAGCCATGAAGTCTGTAGTGATTGTGTATCTCAGCCATGGCAATGTAATCCACTCTTCTCAGTCCATTGTCGCTTCACGTCTCTGCAAACCCTGGCTCAATTTAGCTCTGCCCTGTTTCTCATCACCACTCATGCAGCTTTGAAGGGCTGGAGAAGAACTCTTCCTGGATCAAATGAGCTCACTCCTATGTCCCTGCGCTGGTCTTTCCTAGCCTTGCCTCCAGCCACAGGCCATCTTTCTCGCCTCAGCAGCTGCAGCTTGGTCTCTTAAACTTTGTGACACCCTGCTACTCTTCTATTCAAAGCCTTCCTGTAGCTTTCATCTCACCGGAGAATTTGCCAAATCTTTGCCCTGGCCCACCAGGCCCCTTGGCCTCTGCCCAGCTTATGTCTGCTACCATTCAGCTGCCCGGCTCCAGTCATCTGGCCTCTTGCTCTTCACATCCCAGTGGAGCTGTCTGCATCTTTGCTCCTTCCTACTGCCCTCTCCTGCCTTGCTCTCACACTTCCTCCAGTCCTCTATCTATCTCCTCTCTCACCAACTTCCTTTCTCTCTTGCATCCAATTTATATTTACCTGAATACCTGCTTATCATGTGTTCTCCTCCTAGCGTGTCATCCTCAGGGACACAGAGATTTCACTGTGTTAACTGTTGGATTAAGACTCTAAAAAGAGAACATGGCATGCCACTGGTGCAGCATAAGTCTCAAATGAATGGATGAATGAACAAAAGAATGAATGAATGAATGAACGAATGATCGAACGAATGAATGAATGAATGAATGAAAAAACAAACTAATGAGTGAATAAATGAAAAATCAAAGGGAGTGACTCATGGTGTCCGACCCTTAAGATGAATGCCTAAGGAAACCTTTAAAGTTACTATTAAATAGGTTCTAGGTGAGTGTCTTAGGGTTTTATTGCTGTGAACAGACACCATGACCAAGGCAACTCTTATAAGGACAACATTTAATTGGGGCTAGCTTACAGGTTCAGAGATTCAGTCCATTATCATCAAGGCAGGGACATGGGATCATCCAGGCAGGCATGATACAGGAGGAGCAGCTGAGAATTCTACATCTTCATCAGAAAGCTGCTAGCAGAATACTGACGTCCAGGTAGCTAGGCTAAGTCTTAAAGCCCATACCCACAATGACACACCCACTCCAACAGGGCCGTACTTTCTAGTAGTGCCACTCCCTGGGCCAAGCATATACAAACCATCATAGTGGGATTGCCCCAGCAGTGGACCATTCTCACTTATCCAGATGCTGGGGAAGATGCAGCCTCTAGGCTGAGTCACTCGCTCTTTTACATCTCACCTCTCCTCGCTTCTAGAGTCCATTGCCCTGGTGATGAGATAGGAGGTCTTTCAGTTTAACTCTATTATCTGTTTGGCTGAGAACCAACTGGTTCCTATTGTTGGTTCAAGTTAAGAAAAATAAAATAGAAAACAAGAGGGAGAGAGGGACTCAGAGAAAGCACTTCATTATTTTTTGTAAGAGTATACAGTATAGCAAGACACAGTGGTGCATGCCTTTAATCCTAGCATTCAGGAGGCAGAGGCAGGTGGATCTTTGTGAGTTAGAAACCAGCTTGATCTACAAAGTAAGATCCAGGACAGCCAGGGTTATTATGCAGAGCAACCCTGTCTCAAAAAACCATCTATCCATCCATCCATCCATCCATCCATCCATCCATCCAAACAAAAATCCACCCCACCCCCCAAGACTATACAGTATAGGAATGTTCAAGAATTGAGATAAAGAAAATAAAATATTCACATAACAAAACCGCTATTTTATTTCTAAGATCAATTGTTATCTTTTAAAGGATTTATTTTGATTCTTTTGATTTGTGTGTATTGTGTGTGTCTGTGTGAGTGAATGCCACATGTATGTGGAAGTTCTCAGAGGCTAGAAGAGGTCATGAGATTCCTTGGAACTGGAGATACAGGTGGTCGTGATCTGCCTATGGGTGCTCAGAACCAAACTCAGGTCCTCTGGTTTCGAAGCCACCGTTCTTAACTGATGAGCCATCTCTCCAGCCCAATCATTTCTTTAGAAAGGTTTGTGCTTGTTATTGTCATGTCAGTGTAATAAAATAACCGAGGCAACTAACTTTTAAAGAGAAAATGTTTATGTGTCCCTTAGTTCTGCCAGTCCTAGTCCAAGATTAGATGGCCCACTGCTTTGGACTCTGGCAATGTGAGCAAAGCATTATGGGAACAATGAGTAGACCAAGCTGCTTATACCCTAAAACAGGGAACAGAGAGAGCAGAAGTGGGTGAACCAATACCTCCAAGGCCCTCTCATGAATGACTTTCCACTAGGGCCTTATAGGTCCCATTTGCTTTCCAGTCCTGTTACCATGGGGACCAAGGCTTTAACACTTGGGAACTTGAGGAACACTCATTTAAATGGTAACAATTTAAAAATCTTCCCACTGTTTTATTTCCTTGGCTTAGCTTGCTGAATTTTTGCATGCCTTAATGTCCTCTTCATCTCTGGGGGTGGCAACTGGTGCTTCCACACCTCTTATGAGGTCTGGTGAGTGGGAGAGCTCTACCTGAGCCTGCCTACAGTTTCCAATTGTGTGCATGTTAGATGAGCAGGCACTTCCTGGGAGTCTCTGTGAAAGTATGTAGCCATGAAAATTAGAACCTGATAGATGTTGAGATGGCCAGGGGTCTTACAAGTACCTAGAAGGACAGGTAAATTTCAACCAGGGCATCTCAATTTTCCTCTCACTGACATCCTCACCAGCCCCCTCTGTCCCAATACATATCCGGATATGGAAGGTTGCCTTCACAGGTGCCCTAGTTACACTTGCTAACAAACGAGCATCAGTGTGCTTGGGGATTTGGTTGGGAAATAGATACCACCTTGTAGGAGGAAATGCCTCCAACTCTTTTCCCAGGAAGAACAAAAGGCCCACGGAGGAGCTTTCTTCAGAACCATCTCCTGCCTTGTGACAAAGCAGCAGGCTTCAGGGACTAACATGAGAGATGGTGTCGGAGAACTGGAAGAGCTGGTGTGCTGAGAGCTCCAGCACATCTGGAGATTATAGGGTTGGGAAGGGTCCAAGGAGAGAACAGCTTTATTCTCTCAATACCTACCTCGTATGGGGTACCTGTAGCAGGATGCTTGACATCCAGCAAGCTTTCTGCCCTGAGAGTTGCTTTCTAAGGAAACATCCTAACCACTGTATTTGTGAATTAACATGCTTTCTTTGCATATGTATCCCCTGAGTATGACACAGACTCTTCATAGTCCTAATTAATTGTACAGTGCTGGCACAGGAGGGCCAAGCCTCCCCCCACCAACTGTTTTCCAAGAGATGTAAGTTAAGTAAACAGAAGTCTTGTCTTCTTAGGGGTCAAGCAGACTATTAAAGTCAAAAAATAGCAAGACATTTTGTAAATTTAACTAAGCCAAAGGAAAAATCCTCCCTGAGTCTCTGCCAAAATATTTTTAATAAGCACCACAAAAATTATATTTTAAGAAGGAAGAAAACATAAACAATTTATTGGAAGTGTCTTTGTTTAGTCAGAGATAGTGTTGTTTGGGTCTTTCTATGATGTCGAATATAGCATAAGAGCTGTCTTTCCTGGAGGAATGAGAATGTCAATGCTAGAATTTCAAGTGAGTAAAAGACAGCTGTTCTGAAACCATGGCCTCCACTCAAGAGTTCTCACATCCCCGATGTCTCGGGATATAAGGATACAAGTTGAGCATCCCTTGTACCAAATGTTTGGCACCAGAAGTGCATGCAATTTTAGCTTTGGAACATTTACATAGATCTCACCAGTTGGACATCAGGGTTGTGGATTTTGAGATCAAAGATGCTGAACTTGCAACAGAGTCCAAACTACACTGCACCCTTAGAAACCTGGACTCAGAATAATCTAATCTGCCACTATAGGGATCTCCAGAGAGATACTGGAGAGCCCATTGCATGATGAAAGGGAAAGATAGAATGTCTTTTTTTCATACATTTCATTACAGCATTAAGACAGTATTTATCATAGTTAAAAGTTACACAAAATATACACTAATCTTTATCATTTTCAAACAGATACTAATATTTTAAGATTCATGTTCAAAACCTTTGTTTGTTTCTTTGTTTGTTTGTTTAAGACAAGATCCTACTGTGTTTCCCTGGCTGGCCCTGAAGCAGAATCCTCCTGCTTCTACTTCCTGAATCATGATTATAAGCTTCAGCCACCACACCTAAAACATGCGCAGAACTTCTGAGGCAGGACTGATAGTTACAATTTTGAAGATAAAAGCAAGAGCATTGAGTCTGTGTTCCAGCTTTCACCCTGCCTTTCCAATTGTTACCCCCTTCAGGAAGTCACCTTGTTTGGTCATACGGTGTCCAAAGGATCTACAACCCACCCCCCCCCCCCATTACCCTTCTCCCCAGTGTTATTCTAGTCCACATTCCAGCCTTATGGGACTAATTATGTGCCTCAAATACTCATTTCAGCTCATCCTCAGAGCTTTTCACAACTTAGGTAGGAACTTCTCTTCTTTTCTATATTACTTACAGTATTGGTTAGTTTTAACTGTCAGCTTGATGCAACCTAGAATCACCTCAATTGAGGAGTTACTTAGACAGGTTGGCCTGTGAGCATAACTGTTGGCGTGTTGTCTTCATTGTTAGATAATGCTGGAAAACCCAGTCCACTGTGGGTGACACTATTCCCTAGGCTAGTCTAAACTATATACAAATGAAGAATGCTAATAAATAAACAGACAACATGTGTACATACATTTCTCTGCCACTTTGACTGTGGATATGGTTCTTCTCAATGATGGACAAAACCTTGAGATTGTAAATCAAATAAAACCTTTTCTTCCCAAAGCTGCTTTGGTCAGGTGTTTTGTTATAGCAACAAAAAGTAGAACACTTACTAAACTTGCACTCAATGTTTAGATTAGAACTGTTATCCTTTCTGTATGAGCCCCCCATAGGTTCTGTAATACACAGTTGTAGGGAGCAAGTCCTGAGTGAATGTGAATTTTTTGACAGGAATATGGCCATGTCAAGGATTCTGATGCCTTAAACCCAGGGAACAGCAAATTCTTCCCAGGGTGTCTTGTGGATGGCTCTGTGCTGCCTGCATTTTGATGTTAATTTCTGCTCTCCTGGGAGGGGCTGCAGACAAGGAGTGAGTCACCTACTCAGGTGACTTCTTGTGAACCAATCCATATGAATAAAGGAGCCAATCACTGGACGAGTAGAAAGGACTTCCAGGCTGGATAGGGGAAGAGAGGAAGAGGAGGAGAAGAGGGTCCTTTTGGATGGGGGAGAGGACCTGGACAAGATGTAATGGTAGTGTTTCCTGGTATCATGGTGCATCCGCAAGGATTCACCACTGGAGGATTAGGTTTAATAAGGCTTGCAAGATTAGGTTTTAGCTGTTGTGCCCAGAGATTGAGTTACTATTGTTCCTAACGTCTGTGTGGTGTTTTTCTTCTTGCGGTGACTCGACAAAGTTCTAGAAAGGTAAGGCAGCAAAGCCTGGGTTTTCGTGATGTGCCCCTCAAAGGCCGTGGGGGTTTGAAGCACAGAAATGGTGTGGTAGTGACCCACCAGTGGGAACTTAGAGAGCTGGGTGGAGAGATTTTGGAGCTCTGGAACATGGATGGTGGCTAAGCCGGAAGCTAGCTGGGCACCCCTTTTCTTAGACCTCCAGCAACAAGGCGAAGCTTACTCCTGGTCTATCTGTAGATGTTGACAGTCCCTCCTGGATGCTTATGGCCTGAAGAAGGTTCCCATATAGAGTCTGTTCCTGTTAAGATTGGCTAACCTTGCCCCTTGTTCAGCTGTGTATAATAACCTGGCCTCCTTGTTTATCTGTATGCAATGATCCTGTGCTTCCTTATTTAACTGTGTGAAATAAACCTGCCTTCCTGTTAAACTGTATATATTATTTCGAGTTGTGGTGGTTTTTGTTTCATAGAGCCCAGTCCAGTGAATCCCAGTTTTTCTGTGTGATGTTGTTGCTGTATGCCCTCACCACCACTCGTCAGCATTCTGGGACTCAAGCTTTGGACCACACAGGGTGACGTATACTGCTGTACTGACAATGCTTTCAGGACAGTGCCTAGCATATTATAACCATTGAGCAGAAGTGGAAACTATTCCATTGTTTTGTTTCTAAACAGTAAAAGTGTCCCTCCTTTGATGTTAGTCATCCACTCCACCTCTTATCATCACAAAAGAACAAGGGAATTTATAGTTTCCATATTTCCAAATACGCAGGCCCAGAAAATGAAACTGTATAAATAAGATAAAAATGGTGGATGTGTCGTCAATCTGTCACTGAGGCTGTTTGCATCAAAGGACATTTGGGGGCATTAGGAGGAATCAAAGAAAAAGAAGAGAGAAGGAGAGAGGACTCTTCTACCTTAGTTCATGTGGAAATAAATGTTAAAACACTTCTCTCTCCAACCTTAGACACTAATACAACATTAACCACATGGCATTTAACACAGAAAGGTCATCAATAAAGACTTCCCACACAACCTATAATAAAGCAAGGCAAATTCCCATGATGTTCACCCAGAGCAGCAACAATTACTCCTACCCAAGGCATTGGTTTGCATTTCTATTTTATATGGAACACTGGAGTGGCATTTATCAGTCAACATGAATGAAGTACCATGCACCTACCCTTGTTTGTCCAAGAATACACTTACTTTTACTAGAATTATGCTACTGGATGAATAAAAAAAGGCTCTCCTCACACAGCTCACCTATGCTTAGTGCCAGTCTGGGGACTGAGGAAAGTGGCACCTCAGACAAGAGACTCAAATTTCAACACTGTTGATATCCTAGGGGAGAGGGGGCCTGGAAACTTCAAATTACTATATGACCCCTTGGGGTCAAAACACTGACACTGAGTGCTCACTTATCTTCTCAAATCAGTCCTCATGTTCTTGTTGAACTAATGTATAGAAACCCCTTTGGGCATTATCAACTCAACTCTTATAATCTCTTACAGGTATGCTCCAAGGCCCATATTCCAGGCAATTCTATATCCTGTTGAGAGACAGTCAATACTACCCATCATGTTTAGCTTCTGGTTCCTTAGAGAAAGACAATAAGCACTGGGCCACTATTCTTTTGTTCTACCCTGTCTTCAGGAGTCAATGCTATCTTGAATTATAGGCACTATTAGATTACTTACTAATAAACTGGACATGTTGGAGCACACCTTTAATTCCAGTACTTGAGAGGCAGGGGTAAACAAGAATCCTATAAGTTCCAGGCCAGCCTGGGCTACATTGGGAGTTTGTACCTGCCAGAGCTGCATAGTGAGCCCCTGTTTCAAAATGAACAAACAAAGCCCATTAGTTTACCGGTTCGCTGTCTTTGAATGAAAGTTTCATATTAGAGATCCTGTTTGTTTCACTTTACATGGCTAAATGACCTACCCAGAACCCCACACTTAATGCAAGCTTAATTAAATTGATAAATAAATGCATTCAATACCTATGTAAGTTCTTAGGTATTGAATGCATACTTAGGTGAAGTGTATTATACTGTACCTGAAATGTTTGCCTAATGCCTACTCTGGGCCAGGTACTTTAACAGTAACTAAGGATATAAGAGCTCTCCCTCTTCCCTGACTTAAGGTTATTTCTAGTCTCATAGAGAAATACTGGCCAATGGAATAGTTAAGACTCTTAAAGAGTAAAGAATAGACTTCTACAGAGTCCCAAAGAGCAGCCAGGGGCCTTGAGAGATGCTTTCCAAAGACAATGCTAAGATGGTTTCTGCCAGGTAGGACATGATATATAAGGCTCAGTACAAGTTTGAGGTCCTGTTTTCAAAAGTTACTAAGAGACTGGGCAGTGGTGTCACATGCTTTTAATTCCAGTACCCAGGAGGCAAAGGGAGGTGAATCTTTTAGTTGGAGGTCAGCCTAGTCTACAGAGTGGGTTCTGGGACAGCCAGAGACACACAGAGAAGCCCTTCTTTATCCTGATCTCCTTATCCACCCCCCCCATAAAAACAAAGAAAAAAAAGTTACTAAAGATTTCAAGATTAAATTTAGTGTGACACTTTCTGAACCAATTCCCTGTGTGACTGCAAGGTCGCAAGTCCTTGAAGTGGGCATTGCTTTCCTGGTTTCTACAACTCTGCCCGAGGCAGCTGTATAACCTAGACTTTTAGAGTGAAGGTGATTCTTATTTGTGCAGTCTCCCGTTTGAGAGTGCTCCTAAACCATCCTCCCGTTTATTTCTAAGGCTCAGAGAGCTGAAACTCACAGTGGCTCAAAAAAGGAAGTCAGCTGCTGCAAGATAGCGCCGTGCCATGCTCCACAAGGGTGAAGTCTCTCTCTCAAGGGCAAATAACCACTCCCTACTCTCTCTACTCGCTACACATGCTTGAGAACTTGGAGAAGAAATGAAGCCCACAGACTTGAAGCAGCCTGGACACCCCTCTACTGCGCCACCCCCAGAGAGTAAGCACCTGGGCTTTGCATGCATAGTAGCTGTCAGTGAGAATTTCTGCATTCATCATATTGGCAGAATTTGCCACCAACAGCATTGTTGGTACCTTGCCTGTTAGTGTTCCCTCCTTCCTTCATTGCATCTACTTCTATGACCTTCATCAAGAAATCAAAAGAATGAAGTAGGGCAGAGGGCTCTCAAAATCTCTTTCATATAGACCTCAGACATCTCTATGGGTCAATATGTCTACCATCACTGTCAGTGACCCCACAGAGGCAGCTATCATTCCGGTGTACTCTTTGCCTTGCTTTGCATCTATGTCATTGCAAAGTCTGACGTAGGCTTTGTTAAATTTAAACAATAACAAAGGTATATGTTGATTGTTAGATTACTGTGATTTGATAAAGTCATGAAGGCAGAACCTTATGACTATATTAATGACTTTGTAATAGGAGAGAGACCCAAATTAGCAAGCTTGGAATTTCACCACGTGGAGATGTATGCCACCAGAGTGACCCCACAGCTGCCGCGCGGATGCCAGGACCATGCTCTTGGGATTCACAATCCCTAAATATGTGAGTCAAATAAACCTCTGTTCTTTATAAACTACCCAGTCTGGTGTATTCAGCCAGTCAACATACCTGCAGAAGGGAATACCTGTCTGTCTTCTTGAAGACTCACCTGGAAATCAAAGTCATACCCATTTATGATAGACGCCCATGTCAGTTAATAAGGGCAGCTAGTCTGAGAAAATGACCCAGCACACATTGCCAGAAAGGTAGGCCTGGCCTGGAGTTTCAGACTAGGCTTCAGAGTAATTCAGTCCCGCTCTTCCTCTTTGTGATACTACAAAACAGGAAGAAAAAACAGCCATCAGTATGGATGCTATGACCTTGGAGAGACATATGTCTTTGACTGGGGCCTGCAGGATTCTTTAGTGCCATGAAGAAGAAAGGATACCTGTGACTTTGGCTTACTTTAGTGGGAAGCCAAGGTTTCTACACTTCAAGTCTCTGTGGGTATATATTACCCAGGTCCTGTCACAGTTGAATGTGAGTGCCACAAATCATCCTTCTGTCTCCCAGGCCTGCAGCTTCTTTTCCGTCTTGTCAGTGCCAGCTAGCCGCCCAAGACTGGCCAGGAAAAGCCAGCATCCACCACAGTTATTGGTACACAATGGAGAAATAGAGCAAAAGCTGACAGTCTGCTCACAGATGAAGGAATAAGAAATGGTTGAGTGAGTTCATTGCTCCCGGGCTTGGCCCATCACCAGATGGAAACAGATGAAGGTGTATTGTGTCAGAAGCTGTGCGCTCCTACAACCCCACAGAACTGTGAGAAAGCTCACCTCTCCTGCGTGTGCTAACTAGACGGCTCATATTTTTGCATAGCAATAGATTTTATACAGTCTATTATATAGTACATAAATTTAAAAAGAATTCTTTAGTGAACACGGTTATCTATTTTATCATAAATGATATAATGGGCAAAGCCCCTCGGATTGACTAAGATGAAAGCAAACAGTATAAATACGAAATATTATTATGCCTCTTATAATTACAGCCTGGGTGTACAACAGTTCATTATACACTCTCATCATACAAAATACCCAGTCATGCTGATCCAACAAAAGGCAATTGTTGAAAGGGTTCAGCAAGGCCACAGGAGGCCATCTTAAAAGGAATTGTGCCGGCTCCCTGTGTATAGTACCACTTTGATGAGAGTCAGGTGCCTCAGATTCCATTGGTGGAGGCCTGAGCACCCATTCGTTTTTAACAAGTTCAAAGGAAAAAAATTTATCTCTTCTCAGCAATATATTTATGGTCTCTCCTGAGTTTGGTGAGTACCCACAGCATGAGAAAATCTGTTATCTTTCTCAGAAGGCTCCTGACTTAGCCTCAAACTGGAGCACACAGCTGGAGGATTGGGAAATGGACAAGTAATTGGTCATTTATATTTCTCACTGTTATTTGGAACCCAGTCTTACATTGTCTCCTAAAATGTTTATCCAGTGAGGCTAATCTGACCCCAAGGAGAAAACTGTCTCCAAGGAGTGTATCACTCAGATTTCCATCACGATAGACAACACTCAGGCAATCAGCTTAGACACAAAGTTATCATTCAACTTTCCTTCGCTATAGCAGATACACAGAACAATCAATTTAGACAAAGTTTGTTTGGGCTCACTGGCCCAGAGGTTTCAGTCTGTGAATGGTTGACACCTTTCAATTTGAATTCATGCTGTGACAGGGGGATCATGGTCAGACCATGTAGTAAAGCTCTAAGGCCAAACCTCTAACTTCATGGTTATGTATCAGCAGGTAGAAGAGGAAAAGCCAGGTTCCTACAAAGCAAAGGTATACCCTTAATGACCTAACGTTCTTCTACTAGGTTCTACGTCCTAAAGGCTCTACCGACTCCCAGTAGAGTTATGCTGGGGGTCAAGATGCTTACAGGTCTGCACATAGACCTCCCCCAGGCATTTTCAATATCCAAACTGTATTAGAAGGAAAACGAGAACAAAACCAAAAACCATAGAACAAACACGCCCTCTTACTGTGGAGAAAGCAGAGCCATGGTGAAGAATAGATTAGCTTTGAATGATGTCCTGTAGTACTAAAACTTTATGGGTAAGTACAGTGGGGATACACATCTGCAAAGGTTTCTAAAAGGAGTGATAATGAAATGATGTCTGAGAATATTCTGCCTGCTTTCTAAGAAGCAGTCTAATAGGTGACACCTTTTCCATTCCGAGGAGCTTCATGGTGACTATATAAGTCTGGCCTGGGGTTGGGAGAATAAACCCTCCCAGGAAGCCATTGTCCTTTCATTGAATAGAAACCTGGCATTTCACTAGGATAGGTTTTTTTTTTCTCTCCTGACTTGAATTTCCCCCACCCCCTTGTCTTACTTATGGTCTCTATTGCTGTGATGAAACATAGGCAAAAGCAACTTGGGGAGGAGAGTTTATCTCATCTTACAACTCAGATCACAATCTGATGTTGAGGGAAGTCAGGGGAGGAGCTCAAGGCAGGAACCTGGAGGCAGGAAGTGAAGCAGAAGCCAGGGACAGGCACTGCTTACTGATGTGTTCAGCCTTTTTTATTTCTAGGCTCACTTCTGGGCTTTTACCCCAGGACCACTAGCTCAGGGTTCACACCACCTAAAATGAGCTGGGCTTTCCCACATCAATCATTATTTTGGGGGCAGGAGGGTATTTTGCCTACAGGCTTAATCACAGGGTACTCTTATGTCTCCTTAAGATGTCTTCTTTGTGTCCACTCAAGTGACCAGATTTTTAAAAAGTGGTAATATGTACAGTGCTTTTTTGGTTGTTTCTTTTTTTAAGATAGGGTAATATTCTTAGTCAGGGCTGGTCTGGGAATTCAATATGTAGCCCAGGCTGACCTTAAACTCAAAATGCTCCTCCTGGACAACTGAGTGCTGGGATTGATTATAGGCTTGGGCCATCATGCCTACATTTATTTATTTTAGTTTTATTCTTAAATAGTTTGAGAGAAGGGAGGATTTTAACTTTGTTTATTTGTAGAATTATTTATTTATCTATGAATTTCTGATTTCCATTGAAGCACAGACATATTGAAGTGAGGTTACACCAAACCAAACCATCTATCATTTCCCTATCCAACATAAAATTTTAGCAAGGGAAAATGTAAAAATGGGGTTACAGTGGAGGGAGGGATGTGTGCAGGACTGAGGGTCTCTACCAGAAGGAAAAGGAGGACAGCCTGTAAAATGGATGAACAAGAACTTTCCTTATGTCCTAGAACTCCAGCACCTCGAAGACTTTCTCCATCTGAGTTGTCTGTTGAAAACAGCCGTAGGCTCTTTAGAATTTCATTTCCTGGAGCTGAGTGTGATTCCGAAGGCAATCATGCAGTGCCGAGAGCTGGGAATGATGGGTGCAGCTGTGGCAGGCAGAAAAACGGGATATGCACATCAATGCAGGCTCCACCTGAAAGCTGTGAGTTGGGTGACACCCTGGCCCCATGTACCATATTCACTCAGTCTTGCACATGCTAATCTACTAGACAGAACTAGTCATGGGTTCCTCCTCTTCCAGTGTCACTGGACCCTAGCTAAGGTTCCCACCTCCACCGCCACCCCACCTGCCTCCTTTGCAGTGGCAAAACAAATTACAGAATTTCCAGTACCCTTAAGCCCCGTGTCCAGCATTTCTCTTCAGTGTAGTCCCAGGAGGGTCTGTCTGTTCTGGACTTCAGCAACATGGATTCTTCCAAGGTCGTTGCTGTTTCACCCTTGATCTATGGGCTCTCTCCAGGATGGGGCTGCTGAGATTCACAAGTGTTGAACAGATTCCAAATGGCTTTGCTTTGAGCCATCACACCTTCAGTGAGGTAATGTTTGCAGAGAGGCCAGGCTGACAGGGGCTGGCCACAGTGAAGGGATGGAAATTAGTAAATATTTCAAAGCATTCTACCACACTGAAAAAGACAGACTGGTTTTATAATGCATACGTTAAGGATGCACGACCCGATGATATGTTTCCTATAAATCCTAATACTCAAGAGGAAGAAGCAGGAAGGTAATGAGTTCAAGGCCAGCCTGAGCTTATCATAGACAGAGATCCTGTCTTAAACAAACGAAATAACACACACACACACACACACACACACACACACACCAGAGTGAAACTGCAATAAATGAGATTAACCTACTATCTAGCATTACTTGACAACTCCATTCAGAAAAAAATGTGGCATTTTTACATAATAATATCCTTTGCATTGTGAACCCAGTAAGGAATCACTCTCTTTTCATTCCTTCTGTCCTTCCTTCCTTCATCTCTTTCTTCTTTCCTTCGTTTCATTTTTCTTTTTGTTTTTTTCTCAAATTCACTATTTTGTCATGTATGTTCCCAAAGACATTAACAAAATTGTGCGTTTACTTCCCGAGGGGAGACTTAGCATCCAAAATGACACACGTGACTAACACCTAATTCTAAATGTTTGTTTACGTGCAGAATAAGCGTTGTTGGATAATTTCAGTTGTGATCTGAACAAGTTTATTTTAGACGTGGCTTCTAGATCAAGAGTTTACAAACTCTTTCTAGTGGTCTCGACGACAATGACAGTGATGTTTGTGTGAAGTGAGCAGAAACATCAGTCTGCCAGTGCCGAAGCCGCGAAGCCAAAGTCTGCAGTAGCAGACACTCAGCTCCATCTGGGTTCTCCTGTGCACATGGGAGTGTTTGCCACTGTGAGTTTCCAAAGACAGAACAACAACGCATTTAATTATACTTTGAATGAGCTGTTATTTGTCTTTCTTGAATCAAGGCTGTCCTGGGAACTAGAGTAGATGCAGAGACCCTCTGACTTCAGTGTGGTCAGACAGTATGTATAGAAAGAGAGTATACACTGAAGGAGGTCTAGAAAATAGATGTGACTGAGCCACCCACTTGTCATCGACTAGAGCTCAGCTGCTGTGACCGGCTGAGACTTACTCGGGACAGCTTCAGTTTCTGCGTAGAACAAGTTAGGTGCAGGTCATTACATTATAACTAGAGGATGATGGTGTCTGAAGGATAAACTTCCTCCTAAGTGTGTTGTAATCTTGTGGTAGATATGCCCTTCACATAGGTTGCTCTCAATTCACTCGATAAACAAGTTCTTTGTTAAAAAAAAAAAAAAAAACAAGAAAGAGAAGTACACATACATATACAAAGAGATACACAACATAGACACAGACTTACACATAGATACACAACACACACATATAGGCACACAAAGAGACTCACACACACACAGATACACACAGACACATATACACAAAGACATACAGACACATACCTACACACAGACATACACACAGAGACAGATAGACACACATATACACAGAGAGACACACAGATACACACAGAGAGACACATACACAGACACAGAGACACATACAGAGTGACACATAGACAAACACATACATACAGATACACATAGACAAACACCCACAGAGACACATAGACAAACATATACAAACAGAGACATACACACACACACACAGTCTTTTTTTTTTTTTTTTTTGGTTTTTCAAGACAGGGTTTCTCTGTGTAGTCCTAGCTGTCCTGGAACTCACTCTGTAGACCAGGCTGGCCTCGAACTCAGAGATCCACCTGCCTCTGCCTCCCAAGTGCTGGGATTAAAGGTGTGCGCCACCACCACCCAGCGACACACACCAGTCTTATGCCTGGACTTTCTTCAGTCTTGTAGCCAATATTTCCAGCATGCACTCCTTAGGAGGACATCTCCCGACTACTCATCTTATCCTTACCGTCCCTTTAGAGACTTTAGTAGGTGAACGAGAAAGCAATACACCATGAGAGAGGCAAGCATTGTATTTACAGGGACAGTGAAGTGATGTTTCTGTAGACCGAATGACAGTATTTCTGTCATTCCCATAAATAAGTCCCACAAAGTGGACACAGTACAGAAGTGGTTTAGGTCTATGTTATTGCACTGGAGAGTTTTATGTCAACTTAACACAAGCAAGCTACAATCATTTCAGAAGAGGAAACTTTAATTGAGAGCTCCCTCCGCCCTCCCCCCCCACACACACACCAGGTTGTCCTGTGGGCAAGACTGTGGTGCATTTCCTTGATTGATGGTTGATGTTGGGGGCCAAGCTCACTGTAGGTGGTATCATCCCTGGGCTGGTACTTCTGGGTACTTGAAGATACCAGGCTGAACAAGCCATAAGGAGCAAGACAGTTAAGAGGCCCTCTTTTATAGTCTGTGCATTGGCTCCTGCCTTCAGGATCCAGCCCTGTTCGAGACCCTGCCCTGAGTTCCCTGGGTGGCAGACTGACACAGAAAGGTAAGATGAAATAAACTCTATCCTCCCCAAGTTGCTTTTGGTCATGGCCTTTTACTGAAGCAATAGACACCCTAACCAAGACAGCTATTATCTTAGAACTTGGCTGTTTGCCAAGTAGAAGACAAAATACAGCCCCAGAGTATCTAAAAAAAAATGCATGAAGAGACAAAAACAGTGTATTTATCTGACAATTATGTAGTTTTCAAAGTTTGGATTTCAAAATATCGCCAAGCTCACAGTTCTTCACCACTGAGGTCTGACGACAACTCCTGCTTAGATAGGTTGCCTGAAGCAGGGATGTCATCCTAAGTCACACAGAAAGCTGACTCCAGCCAAGCCTCACCAAGTCTGCACATGTGAAAATGGCAATACCCTAAGCAGTCCAAACCGATGGGAAGAGGGCAGAGGGACAGCTCATCCCCATTGGACAAGCCCATCCTGGGAACTCAGATAAGGACTCAGCTTCATAAATACTACAAATCCATTTTCCATTTTCCTCAAAGTCCTGGCAGAGATTCAAAGCCAGCTCGTGGAGCAGACAAGGGGGCCTGTTTTGAGCCAAAATCTAACTGAAGAGTCTCTCTCCAGGCGGTATTAACAATAAGCTTTTTCTCTCAGGGTAGCTACAGATTCCCACACAACCTCTTGGCAGTAAAGCCAGCTTCAAGACACTGCTGTTAAGCTGGTGACATAAAACCCAATGTTTCCTGAATGTTCTTTGTGTGTGTGTTGTGTATGTGCACATGTGTGTACAGATACATGTCCATATGTGTACATACATGCATGAGGAGACCAGATGTTGATGCCAGCTATCTCTACGTCCCTTGTCCTGCACAGCGATCCAGAATTTCTTACTTAACTTGAAGCTCACCAATTTGGCTGGACTAGCTGGCCAGGAAGCCTTGGGGGGTGGGGGAATCTGCTATCTCTCTCTCCCCAGATCTGGAATTACAGGTACACATGGCCAGATTTGATTTGTGTTCTAGGGATCCAAACTCAGTTCTTCATGGGTGTGAAGTGAAGTGGCTAGCCCTTTGTAGCCCTTTGTTGACTGAGCCATGTCTCTGGCCTGAATGCACTCACTATCATGGTAGGCATTTTGTGAGCCTTTCAATAACCTCAAAAGATGAGAGAACTACTGGACCCATTTGTAGACAGAGTAAGTGAGACTCATGAGGGTTACATACCTTGTATCCAAAGATCTCCAGTTAAGTAGCATGGCTGCAGAGTCCATGTTCTTAATTACTACGGTGATCACGTGAGCGCAGGATTACCTTCCCCTGTGAGTGTTTACATCATACACAGATAAGGCGAAATTATTCATGTACCGATTAATTGCCACTAAGTGTTAGACTAAATGTGACATTAAGCTATAGAAGAGAGAACGCCCGTCAGCACAGCTTTAAATGCTTTTCCATCATCATTGAAATGTGAATGTTGGAATTCAAGAGGAAGCCAAACGAAACGGCCACTACACTTTTGTTTCGGGAACAGAAAACTCCCACCAAAGGGTAAGTTTCAAGGGATTAAAAAAAAACAGAATTTCTATAAACTAGAAAATGGGTATGTGGCAAAGATGTTGTTATTCATCTCATTTTTCTAGTGAGTGAGCCAGAAGGATGTTAAGATGAGTCTAAAGGGCACTTGGAAAGCTGCATGAGAGATTCAATAAATTCTCGAGTTAGATATAAAGCTGGTTAATCTCCAATTTAATTTAAACTGTAACCTTTAGGGCCATCTCTTCTCAGAGAGAAATCGTTAGTATTTCTATTGGACAGAAATTTAGCAGCTGATCTCGTTCTCTGCCAAGATATAAATCAGAGCAGTAAACAGAATCCAGCCTAACATTGCTCTGGAAAAAAAAAGCATATAAGCCATGGAGAGGGGTGTCCCTGGTGCCAATAGCGACCAGCTGGGAGCAGCCAGGGTTCTACCCATAAGCCTTCCACCCCTTGTGCAAACTTCCAATTGCCTATGATCACCATGGCAGCAAGGGACATGGCACCACTCAGCAGGGATCATTTTTAGAAGGACAGGCTTTCTCTTGATTGGTCCTTGCTCCTTTCACCTAATTTGCTTACTGGCTCCAGCCAATCAGGTCTGCCTGGCTCAGTATAAACCCTCAGGCACAGCTTTTCAATCTGTTCAGCTTTGGGTGGTGTGTGGCGTGGGTGGATTTCTGATCTTCGAGCATAGGTACTAAACAAGTGGGAGGCACTTCCGTTCAGCAGCGGAAGAGACCTCAGGCCCTCTCTTCTCATGAAGAGACCCATCATTTCTGCCAGCTTCACTCTCATCCTAACACTTGCACTCAACTCCTCTCTGTGAGCATCCTGCTGCTAACCCCTGTTCTTTCTTATTCCAGTGGCCATTCCCATGTGACTTCCTTCCCATTTGATCAGTGCCTGGTGCCCGCTCTCTCTGCTCACAGCCAGGCAAGACAAGAAACAGCTCTATTACAGACAACAAGAAAAACATTCCTTCTATTTTTTTTAACCCATTTTCAAGTTCAGATAATTTTTCCTATTTCTATTAGCAGGCTCAGAGGTTCAAACTCACACGGAAAGTTTGTTAAGTCGCCAAGGCAACCAGGCTCTGTAATGATTCGAAGAATCGAGAATGGGAAGGGAGCAAGATATGTGTGAGAGAGGCAGGGAGGCAGGGAGGCAGAGGGAGAGAGAAAAGAGGAAGGGAGGGAGGGGGAGGGAGAGAGAGGGGAGGGAGAGAGAGAAGGAGGAAGGGAGGGAGAAAGAGGGAGGGAGGGTGGGTGGGGGAGAAGAGGAGGGAAGGGAGAGGAAGATGAGGAAGGGAGGGAAGGATTGAGATTTGAGGAGAGCATAGGAAAAAGCAAAGTAAGAAAAGTTTCAGTTCTTCATTCTTACTTTAGCATAAATTCTTTTAGGATAATCAGGCCCATTTATAGACAAGGTGATCCACTTGAAAATGACAGAGGTCATACTGGAGAGTCAAAGTGTCTCCATCCTTTTGCCACTTGCCTTCCATTATATGTCGTTCCATTTGTTGACCAAATTGATGTCTATTTGGACACATTTGAAGACTATAAAATGAAATAGGTGCATTACTCACGATGATAATACCTCAGACCAGTTTTCCTTGACCCGTTCCTCAGTTCTATTTGTATTGCAAGTTAGGAAGAAATCTGAGGCTCTTCAATAATTAACTATTTACTGAATCTAAGGACTTAACAGACACCCCTGATATGCTGGTACTCTGCTGTGCTGAACTTCTATGAATATTCCAAGAGATTTTTGAGGTTGGACTTTTAAGACGCCAATTGCATATTTCTGTACTTAGGATGTCAGCTTCTCTATACTAGCCTGGATTTTAATCCAGTTTGGCAGACCAATACAGCAGTCTCCCTCCCTCCCTCCCTCCCTCCCTCCCTCCCTCCTCGAACATTTGCTCAGTGCACATTAATCTCTGGCTACAGAACCCTAGCACAGAAAAGGAGGAAGAGGAGGCAGAGGAGGAGGAACAGGAAGAGAATTCTTTAACAATAAAGATAAAACCATTATTACAAACTCTCCCCCAATTAGCAGTAATTCCTTAATATTTTCCTTTTGCTCTTTAGGTATATCATTGGGTACTGTTGCTTATGCCTTGGGTTCACTGCAATCTCACCCAGTGGTATTCCAATCACTCAGTCCCTTGTGATGTCTGTAATGGTCAGTGGAAGAAAAATACCTCTCATTACCTATAGAGTTACTGCATGATACCAAAGAAATGCTAAATTCCTTCTTCATGTGGCAACTTTGTAAAATAATAATCGGATTCAAGATAGAGAAGAGTTTGTGGTTTTGATGTCATCATTGTACTGGCTGGTTTTGGGTGTCAACTTGACACAAGCTGGAGTTATCACAGAGAAAGGAGCCTCCCTTGAGGAAATGCCTCCATGAGATCCAGCTGTAAGGCATTTTCTCAATTAGTGATCAAGGGTGGGAGGGCCCATAGTGGGTGGTGCCATTCCTGAGCTGGTAGTCTTGGATTCTATAAGAAAGCAAGCTGAACAAGCCAGGGGAATCAAGCCAGTAAGTAGCACTCCTCCATGGCCTCTGCATCAGCTTCTGCTTCCTGACCTGCTTGAATTCCAGTCCTGACTTCCTTTGGTGATGAACAGCAGTGTGGAAGCATAAGCTGAATAAACCCTTTCCTCCTCAACTTTCTTCTTGGTCATGATGTTTTGTGCAGGAATAGAAACCCTGACCAAGACAATCATTCACTAAGAGACTTAAATACATTAGAAATTTTTTGGTTTATCGCAGTCATTCATATTATTGTTCAGTGGTTTCAGCATTGGCGTGTGTGGGCTTCCCACCTCCAATGAGCATCACATCTTGGAATCTCTCAATTTTGGCACGCTTGTGTTCTTATGAGGCTCATTTCAGTACAAGTGTTATTTAAAGCCCCCAGAAGCATCTTTCCATGAGTAGTTGTACTGGCTGGTTTTGAGTCAACTGTACACAAGCTGGAGTTATCACAGAGAAAGGAGCTTCAGTTGAAAAAATGCCTCCATGAGATCCAACTGTAAGGCATTTTCTCAATTAGTGATCAAGGGGGAAGAAAGGCCTCTTGTGGTTGGTGCCATCCCTTGGCTGGTAGTCTTGGGTTCTATAAGAAAGCAAGCTGAGCAAGCCAGGGGAAGCCAGCCAGTAAGTAACATCCCTCCATGGCCTCTGCATCAGCTCTTGCTTTCTGACCTGCTTGAGTTCCTGTCCTGACTTCCTTTGGTGATGAACAGCAATGTGGAAGTGTAAGCTAAATAAACCCTTTCCTCTCCAACTTGCTTCTTGGTCATGATGTTTGTACAGGAATAGAAACCCTGACTAAGACAGTAGTCTTGGAGATGAGTGAACTGTTGGACAGATAGGTTGCTTGACAAGGCCACAACAGAGCTGTGTGGTTCATTTAAGTGCTAACAGGATTAGAATGTGCTTTTACTCCCTAGGGTCCATGGGATTCCCATGGGTCAGCCGAGGTCACGCAGAGATGGTGATAAACTAAAGAGGTATGTGAACCAGCCATTCTAAGGTGAGGCCAAGAAGACAGGTGAAGGCAAATGCTCCTGCTGGGCTACTGAGGGTCCCAGGCAGGTAGTTGGTTTCAAGGACCATTGCTTGCTGTGCCTCTCTTCTTCATACTGAATTCCTCCTTAAGGACAACCTTACCTCCACTCCTTCAGAGACTTCAGTAGTCTGCTAACCCCACGTCTAACCCCTGAACACTGGAGGATGAAATAAGTTATGAACAATACCCACATGTCATTGGCTGGCTCTCCAGACTCAGGAGGAGACTCCAAGCCTATCATAGATCCTGACAATGATGCCCCTCCTCCTTGATTTCCTTGTTGTATGAGAAATCGATGTGCCTTTGTTCTGAATATCGGAAAGAGCAAAGTCTACAGAATGCCAAGTAATGTTTGGGCTGGCTCTGGTTTAGAGCAGAGGAAAAGCCAGGGAAGAGCCTTGGGGCTTCTGGTGATCAGTTCTGCTCAGTAGCTCACAGAAAACGGGACAAAAACCATAGCTAGGAATAAATGTAGATGGGTTGTGTCCGCTTTTGTGTTTCTCAAAAAGCTTATCCTGGTTGCAGATGGGGCACATTCACAACAAACTTCATCATCTGGCACATTTGAAAGCATCTGGCTGGCAGCATTGAGAGCTACATTAGAGTGCATGTTCACTGGAGAACCTCAAGTGGCAGAGGACAGTGAGATATCACTGGGCCTTGATCCCTACAGGGAGGGGGCACAACATTGCAGCCTTCACAGAGGATCTGAATTGATTGGCTTGGGGAGGTTCTATGATAGGCTCGGGCTTGCTCCTGAAGATGACACCAGCTACTTCATCTTTTTACAGAATTATCTGTATCAATACTGACAATGACATTAACCATAGCATGACTTATTGCTTATTACATATTATATGTAATATAATACAACACAATTATTTATGATATGTATAAGTATATATGTAAAATATGTAATAAGTAATAAATGCATATTCCTCTAAGGAAAAGATCGATATACTGTACATTGGAAGAAATGGAGGCACAGAAAAATTAAGCAAGTTTCTCAATTTTGCACAGCTACTGTGTTACATTACTTCTCTTTTCCTTCTTTCATGTCCCTCCAGTGGCAGAGAGTGGAAGATCCATTGTTGTAGGATCTTCTATTTTACAAACAAGAGGACATGGTAGCATCTAGAATAGGATACACTCTGAATATTCCTATGGCTTTACTGTAAGTTTTCTAAATTATCTGACTATGAGTATTTTTTTTTATTGACTCTTCAATACAAGCCAACCTGTCATGCTAGATCAGAAGAGAACAGCATGCTGAATGAGTCAGCACAGGCCAGTGCACTGTGGGCCCTGTTGCCAGCATTAAATCTCCTTCCTTCCTCAGGCAAGGCTCTCCTGAATCAAGGTTCTCAAAGAAGCCAAGAAAATGTTAGTCAAAGGGTTACATTTCCAAGAACAAGATCAAGTAAACATTTAATCAATGAACACATATTTCAAGGGAGGGGTGTCCTCTTAAATGAGAAATTAGCATTATTTCAGTTAAGGAAAATATCAAGAGATTAGCAGAACTTCAAAAGCTACAGAGAAACCTCAACAATCATTTCCAGGGAGCCCCATGCTTCTGAGATCTAAGTTGGTTCAACTGGAGCAGAGTTCATTTTCTGGGGGGTAAGACACCCTTGGGAAACCACACAGAAACCCAGTGCCAGCACAGAGGAGATCGGTGGCTTTGGAAAGAAAGCATTCAGCAAAATACAGGATTGAACATAAAAATACATCTTAATTAGCCTGAGCTTTCTCATGCATGTGGTACTTATGACACATGTGGGTCTCCCTGCAAATTGAAACATCGTGTGCTTTATTGGCCTTTTAAAAGAGAATTGGTTTCTCCTTTTAAACTTTTATTGTTGATGGGCGCATGCACATTCCATGACATGTGTATAGAAGTCAGATTTTGGACACCCACTTCACTCCTTCTATTGTGGGTTCTGGAGATCAAGCTCAGGTGTCAGACGTCTATAGTAAGTACATTTACCTGCTGTATCATTTTATTGGCACCCCCTCATCCCATTTGTAGCTTACATCTTGTGGTAGTTTGAATGAGAACTGTCCCCCACACCCCGAGGCATCTAAATACTTAGTTCTCAATTTGCGGGATGTTTAGGAGGTGTGGCCTTGCTGCAGATACCTCTCACCCACCAATTCTAGTTCGCTAATACTGCTTCCCGCTTGTAGTGAAGACATGAGCACTTCCTGTTTCTGTTGCCGTTCCTGTTGCTTGTTGCCAAGTCTCTACCATTATGCCTTCTTATCTCTCTGGAACCAGAAGCCAATATAAGCTCTTTCTTTTCTAAGTTTCCATGCTCATGGAATTTTATCACAGCTGTAAAGAAGTTGTCAACACACATCGTCTCCCAGGGGCATATGTTTTAGTACTGTGGGTCATAGACACTGGACCAGTGGCTCCAGTTCGTTCCAGTTGGCCTAGAGTACAGTGAAAAGGAGTTCGAGCCTTTCCCTTTGTTCATTGGTTTCTCTCATACACTGATTTGCAGCTCTTGTATAAGGACTTTCATTTTCTCCCCCACTTCCCTGTCTCACTGGGGAAGGAAAAGAAAGAAAGAGACAGACACGGAAGAGAACTACTAGATGCTAGCCGTCTAGCAGGAGATAGGAGAGTTCTGAGTTCAGGGCTGCTAGTGCTCAGCTGTCTGACAAAGCCAAGGTGTTGGATAAAGATGTCACTCGTAGAGGTGGAGTCATCCTCAGGGGACAGCTTTCAGGAAGAACAACGTGAGAGCAGTTTTGCTCATGGTGTGCATACACATGTGGGGGCCAACAGCGACCATCTTCTTCAATTACTCTCTACTTCTGCGTGTATGTGTGGGTTGTGAGTGTCTATGTGTTCATGTGTGTGTAAGTATATGTACATGTGAAGGCCAGAGGTTGATGTCAGATGCCTACTTCAATTGTTCCCTACTGTATGTATGTATGTATGTATGCATGTATGTGTGTATGTGCTTGTATGTATGCATGTATGTATGTATGTATGTGTGTGTGTATGTGTTTGTATGTATGCATGCATGTATGTATGTATGTATATATGTATGTTTTTATGTATGTATCTATATATATGTGTGTGTGTGTGTATGTTTGTTTGTATGTATGTATTTAGACAGGGTTTCTCCCTCAACCTAGAGTTCACTCATTTAGCAACAAGCCCCAGGGATACTCCCATCCTGACCTCCCTAGTGCTGGGATTATCAATTTGTGTTGCTACATCTCCCTATTGTAGATGGGTGCTAGGGAATAAACTCAGGTCCTTGTGCTTATGTGCCAAGAACTTTATCAACTGAGCCATCTCCCTATGCGCTCCATATAACCTTTTTAAAGTTAGAAAACTTGGGATCTGGCAGTTACCAGTCAGTGTAGAAAGCAGAGGAGGGAGGTCTAAGGGCCAGGATACGTCCTGACGTTGTACCTGTCCCCATACAGTTTCTTGTGCTGACTGAAAATCAAAACTCATGCTCAGAATAATGGTGCGGAGTCCGCCGATTACGAATGAGCTTGATTATCAGTGCAGACAGCAAAGGAAGCACAGCACACTCTTCTAGTTCCAGAAAGAAGACTACTTCTGAGGCATGGGGGTTGTGGTATAGGACCTGTGGCTAGAAAGCTTGCTTCTCCTCTCGCAGAAGTGCCCTTTCAAGCAACTTTGCACTGGCGACTAGCCAATATCCTCCCAATGCAAAAGAATGCGGGCGTCGAAGGTCACGTATACTTGCATGACTGAGAGCTTCTACAGAGCATTGAATATGGGAGCAAGCCAAGCATTCACCAACATGCTGAAACCTTAATAGATGGACACAATGCTTATCTACAGCTCTCACTTTTGATGAAAAAAAAATCCCCACGGTCTCTTCCTTCTTCCTTTCAAAGTGCCTCTTTCTTCTCTATCCTTCTCTCTGTGTTCATACCCTCCACATTTTATAGAACAAATGCTCATTTACATCCATAGTGAATAAGCAGCCATGTTAAAATATTCCCAGGACAGCTATTCACTCCACAGGCTCAGACAGAATATGTCTGGAATCCAGATTAGCATTGCAACTATGGAAAAGAATTTCCAGAGAACTCCGACCCAGAGTTTAAAAGTTAATGTATCTGGAAATTCCTCTGGACTATGGAAATCAAATCAAAATGATTTTACTCTTTTGGAATCAAAAAGGAGCCAGAATTTTCTCATGAAAACATCCAGTTTTCCCCAAGGATACAGCTCCTTGTGTGATGCCATGGTAGAGGGTTCTCGGTGCATCTCCTGCATCTACTTCCGTACGCTGAAGAACAGTTTCTAAACAAATGGAAGGAGATTGAAGGTTGAACTCTTTCTCATCCTGGATGAGTCCTCCTGGAAGTGACCAAAGCCTGGATTCCCAAAGCCACTGGAAGTTGTCTTTATATACGACTGGCAAGTCTAGCATGATATGGGGCTCGGGAAGGTTAGAGTGAGAAGTTCCAGGGTCATAGGCAGAGAGTGAGCTGGAATAGGTGGAAAAACAGGTCAAGCTGGGGGATTAAAGGAGGGCAAATCACCTAAAGGTTAGGCAGACTGAGGCTGGTAAGCTGCCCAGGGTTCACTTCCAGTATCTCCCTCAACAGCTTTCCACCTCGTATACTGAAGCAGGGCCTCTCACATCAGCCCAGAGGTTGCTTATGAGCTGGTCTAGCTAGTGAGCTTGATCTGGGGGACACCCTGTCTCTGGATCCCAAGCACTGGAGTTATTATGGGTGGGCCCCCACACCTACCTAGCATGCAGGTGGGTGCCAAAGAGCTGACCTCCGGCCCTGATGGACACTAAGAGCCATCTAATCAGTTCCCCCTTCTTTTTCTATTTGTACAGGGGGTGGGGGGAAGAAAGAGCTGCAGGGGTGGCTCAGTGGTGAAGAGCATTGACTCCTCCTCCAGAGCACCCAGGTTCAATTCCTAACATCCACATAGCAGCTTGCATAAGGTTTGCCTTAGACCTAAGACAATTCCTCCTTCTCCTCTGTAACTCCAGAAGAGGTATAAGATGGACATACATACTGACAGAACACCAATGCACATAAAATAAAAAGAAATAAATCTTTTTTTTTTCAAGGAAAAAGGAAGATGTTGCGTGAGGAAGCAGGTAGATTAGTTCACAGAGGGACTATGCAAATAATTTTCCACAAAACAACCCTCAGAGTTATAAGGCTAAGACAATCCTCACAGTTATATGGCTGACCACAGGGTCATAATGTTTAAAATCCATATTTTATGACTTAATTGAAGATACTTTGAAGCAAAGCGGTCAAGTCATTGATTTCATCCTCTTTTGTCTTCATTGCAACTGCGTGAGTATAGAGACGGCTCGTTTTTGGTTCCTACTTGGTACCAGTGGTTTCTCCAGTATTATTTCCAGCTCGTCAATATAAAAGCTGGTATAGAAAAAAGACCATTTGAGAGTTGACCTTATTGTGAAAATAGTTAGTTCGTGGACCCCTAGAAACTGGCTTGGAGAGCTCTCAGGTGTTCTCTGGGAGCCATTTTTTAAGAACTTGTGTCCTGTGAGGGCTGGAGAACCTCTCTCAGTGGGTGTAAGGTACTTCCTGCCCAGTGAGTGCTGGGTACCTCCTTCCCCCATAGGGCAGCATCAGTCCATCAAAGTCCAATTGTTTACACATAGCATGGAACTATCTGGTTACAGTTGCTAAGTAGCCAAACTAGGCTTGGTCCTAAAACAGTCCTTTTCCCCAATTACATTCTTCCCTGCCCTCGTGGAACTCACCTATTACTGGAGAGATACAAGGAGCAAATGAAACAGGAGGTGTTTGGAGCAATGCACAAGAAAGTGAGGGTTCGATGGAGAAATGAGGAAGAAGGCTAAGAGACCCTGATGGAGAGATGTGATATTGGAAGCTTCAGGATTTCCAAAGCCAATTTAAGCCGAAGCTCTTGAGGATGTGGTTAGATGCATCAGATTCTCATCGTGGTCAACGCAAAGCCAAGCAAGTAAGCAAACAAAAATGGCAAAGAAATAAAGGTAGAGAAGGATGCTTATGGCCTAGAGCTGTCAGAGAAATCTCAGACATGTAGGATTTTACGTAGAGAAGGCAGGTCCATTTTCAAGCATATTCAAGTTGAGTTCATTCCTGACCATATTCAGTTTACGGTCATAGCTCAAAAAGGAAAGTAGCGGATGCAGTCCTGTGCTTCTTTAGCTCAAGGTCAATGAAACATGATCCTGGAAGAAAGGTTTTAGGTGCAGCCCATGAAAAGGCACCGAAGAGCTTGCCTCTAAGGATGCTTGCTGGATATTGGTCTTAGACAACACAGCAACATTGATAATTTAGTGAGCTAACTGTAGAATTAATGTTTGGGAAGATAAGATGACAAATTTCCAAATGAGTGTCAGCCTCAGAAGACAAACTGTGTGGCGAGGAAAAGCCTAGTGCTCTGAGGCGTGCCTTTGAGTAGATTTCCTTTTAGAGATGGAAAGGAATTCGTTCTGCATTTATTCTGTAAATGTGTAGTAAGCCTTTTCTTTGCATCATGTTCTGTGGTAAGTCCTGGGAAGAGACAGTTTAGGGAAGAGAGTAGTTTAGGGATTTACAGAGAAGGAGACAAGAGAGTACACATTCCAGAGGCAGGGAGGGACTCTCACACCCCAACCTGCTGGGTCAGGAGGTGACTTTGGAGTAAATACAAATATGCACACACACAGGGAGAGAGAGAGAGAGAGAGAGAGAGAGAGAGAGAGAGAGAGACAGAGACAGAGACAGAGACAGAGACAGAGACAGAGAGACAGAGAGAGACAGAGAGACAGAGAGAGAGAGACAGAGAGACAGAGAGAGAGACAGAGAGAGAGACCGAGAGACAGAGATAGAGAGATAGACAGAGAGAGCACACTACGTGCTATGTCTGTGATCCAGAACTTCCATATCAGATGAAAATTTAGAAAGCTCCTCTTCCAGGGATATAGTTCAGTAGTTCAGTTTCGAGAGTGCTAGCCTTGCATTCAGGAGTCACTGGATTCAGTCTATATTGACCAAAAAGAAGAAAAAAAAAGTCCCACAGCCTCCCTCATAATGACAGAAGCTTAGGAATCAGAGGAACTACAAACAGTAACCTCTTTAATATCCAGGCCAAGAAGACGTTAGCGATATTTTACAGAGAAGGGAGTTGAGGTCCACATTGTCTACCCACTCTCCTCAGCCATTACATCCAGCCAAAGCAAACAACGTGTGTCTGGCATCAACTCCCAAACACAGAATTCACAGGTCTCAGCTCTGCCCGAGGCTAGCACATCTCATCGGCCTTTCTCTCAGCTTCCCACCTTCCTGCCTTCCTTCTGAGTCAAGGCCTGTCCTCTCTTTCTGGCTGCACCTTGCATTCCTTAAGCACTTGCTCACCTATTTCTGACAAGTGACAGCGTATTTTGTTCCTCTGGTTGACCCTTCTGTGCTGGTTCGCAGCCTTTGTTATGGCTCTATCTGCTCCTGGTTACCTGGAACAAAGTTTTCCTCGTGGAGATAGATACAAATCTTGGGTCCTTCTGGAGCTGACTTCTGGTTCAGAATCCAGGCCCTCAGCCTCTTCAGGTCTTGTGCAAGTTGAAGGTAGACTGAGAAGGGGCTCCCTGAAAATTTGTACGCAGAGCCACTGTCTTATAACACCTTTGTCCTGGCCTCATTAAAATGGAATACTTAACATCTGAAAGTCTCCTGTCTTCTACTTGGAGAACTAACTATTTTTCTGTGCAATAAAACATACAGTTGCCAGGAAGACTTTTAAGGTACAGTTTTCTCTAAATCACAAACCAGTTTTTGCACGCATTCACAGGGCTCATTCTTGAATTCTTTTGTCCTATTTCATGTTCCTCTTCAACGATCAAATTTTCAACAGTTTTTTTTTTGGTGACTCACCGAGGATAAATCATTGATTCATTCATTGGAGAGTTCAAACATTTATCAGTGTCTCCAATGTGCCAAACGGTAGACAGCCTCTGTTTTCTGATACCCAGTCAGCAACTGGACACATAAGAATGGAGCTAGATGCCAGAAGCAGGTTTATAATGATATCCTTGGTTAACATGGGTCTGTCCTGACCCTCGATACTCCTTTGGGCTGTTTTATGCTTTCCTGTTCACCCCTAAGAGAGAGAATATCTTACAATCAATTTGTATCAGATTCAAGCCTTTAAGTATGAAGTATGAACTCTGATATACGATTTATTACTTCTATTTTAATTTCTGGGGGGGTTAGGGGGAAGGAGGGAAGGAGGAAGGGAGGAAGGGAGGGAGGGAGGGAGGGAGGGAGGGAGGGAGGGAGGGAGGGAGGGAGAGAGAGGGGGGCAGAGAGCTTCACCTGACCATTCTCCTGTGAAGCTTTGTAGTTCCTGCTTCTAGGGGTTAGCATCATGGACTCTATTGCTGCTATCTCCTCCTTTTGGATTCTCTTGTAGCCTGAGCACGGCCTACATTTTGGATGATCAAACTTCTCAGCTTCTATCCTTGGACAGCTGTGTTATCGGCCCCTTGTGTTGAGAGCCTTCTTTACCATGGGGCACTGGCTTCAGAATATCTATTCATTCCTCTGTTGTTGAATGGTGGGATTGGATGTTTTCAGTGTCTTGATGGTCTAAGGCAATAGTTCTCAACCCGTGGGTCACAAGCCCTGGCAAACTTCGATCACCAAAAATATTTATGATCCATAACAGTAGCAAAATTACATTTATGGAGGAACAACAAAAATGATGACTGGGGGAGTCACCACAGCATGAGGAATTAAAGATCTTAAAGGTATTAAAGAGTCACAGCATTAAGCAAGTTGAGAACCACTGGTCTAAGTGATAGTAATCAACTATAAAGAAGAAAAACAGGCATTTCATTATAATGCCTCTTACAACCAAGGGTGTCGGGTCCAAAAGAAACCCAGGACAAATGGCTAAACTCTAGTGCCTATTAGCATAGTAAAGCACATGCTAGCCTCCAAGTTCTCTCAGCAGATACCTGTTACAGAGTTCCTTCCTGGCCTCCTGGCTCCTTACCCACCTCCCTACCCTAAACCTCTCCAGCCCATGACATTTGCTTCCCTTTCCCTAGTTTCTGATTCCTGTGTCACCCTGCCATTCAGCTATGGGCCCTGTCCTCTTTACTATCTTGATCTGCTCACTCTCTTTCCTCTTCTCTCTCTCCTCTTCCTCTCTTGCTCTCCCCCACCCCCACCCCATTTCCATGGCCCACTTCAGTCATATTTTGTCCACTACTTTCTTGTCCTGCTCTAGACCCTTCCATATGCCTCTGGCTGTACTCTCCCTCATAACTGCAATAAAAACCTTCTTCTTTTCAGCCATACCCTGGAGCAGTGACATCCTCATCCCAATCAAAGGTCAGTATTCCCTCCCATCACCCACCAGCAGGAGTTCCAACGTTAGGCTATTTTAATGTCAAACTTAGACTCAGCACTTCAGTTAGTAGTTGTGGTCTATCTAGGAAAAGTGGCTTTGGTCCTATGAAAGATCTCAGCAACCATGTTGAACGTGTTCTTCTGGAAGCTTTTGCAATCACAGCCATGGTCGTGACAAATTCTCCATCATGGTGGGAGCTGTTTGTAAGTAAGGGTGACTTCACTTGGCTCATTCCCCCCACCAGGACTAGCCTTGGCTTCATTGTTCTGTGTGAATAAAAACAAAATGATTAAGTGTGCATTTCAACCTTTTCCTTAAGAAATATATCTGGTTAGGGTAAGAAGCAAGCATTGGGGAGAGATTGCATGAGGACTGTGGTGTCAGAGTGATAAAACCAGCCCACGTCCTTTGGCCAGAGCCTTCAGAAATTTCCGCAGTGAGCTCTCTGGCTAATGAGTGTTCTTTCCCTTTGGGTTGTCAGCTTTGTGGCTAGCAGTCCCAACTGTAGTTACCTTCTTTTTATTTTGCCCCCCTTTTTTTTCCTGGCAGTTTAGGAGGGTGTAGCTCATGTTCTTTCCACAGAACTTTTTATTGAGCCAAGTATTTATTGCATAAGTGATAAGTAAATATGAAGGAAATGGTACGTGCCACCAACAGTTCGGATCTAGTCGACAAGAAAAGCAAACAAGCCACTAATTCTAGTACAAGCACATTCCACATAAAGGCAAAAGCTAGGGATTGAACAACAGGGTGAGAAGTTTGACTGGTGGATGAAGAACATCTTTGAGAAGAGTTGACAAGACTACTTTTCCTTGAAGTAGATGGAATTTCCAGGTAAAAGAAAGAATTCAAATTGGGGAAAACATCCTGAGGAGAGGCTATGGCAAATAGACTGAGAAATGAATATCTTAGGACCAATGCCTTATATGTCAGGATATAGACACAGTTTAGGTGTAGAACTCATTTGTCCAGAACCATGGCCATTAGCCATGCATTGCCTTTGAGCAAAAGGCATGTAAATGCAAACACACATGATACTCTCATGACTAGGTAAAAAAGAAAATAGTATCACTCATTAAACATTTTTACCAAGCAAAAGCTGAGAGGCTACTTTGAATATTACACAAGACATTTTATTAAAAACATTTCATCTATTAACACATTTTTGGTATGACTGCTGTGGTCTTGGTGTCTCTTCTCAGCAATAGGAACAGTAGCAAAGACAGGCCATCTCTTAGGAAGATAGTATCAGACTGCAAACATCCCAAAGGAGGAAGCCACATTTCCTAATCTTTGCATATTGATCATTTATTTTATCAACACTCCTACTCAGACTCCTGAGGAGAGCTTTGCCACCTCTCTTGCATCTGGCCATATAGGTGTAGGAAGCGGGTATCGCGGCCATTCCAAAATGGCGCCTGAGGCTAACACCTGACTTCCTCATACGCCCCTGAAGAAGCCACAGGCAATATTACGCAGGCTCACTGCTATGTATAATCAGGCTATCTGCTACATAGGGCAACGTCAGATCTTGCCATACCTACTGTCCTATCACATGCACCGACGTGACAGGCTCTGATTGGAGAAGGCAGAGGGATTTAAGGGCGGTGGAGGAGAGGCTCGGGGGCTTTTTGAAGAATGTAAGGGTTCTTGAATAAACTGCGTTGGGTAGAAGAACTCCGTGTGTTGCCATTTCTTTCCGGGGGTCGGAGTAGACAGCGACATATAGGTAATAGCTTTACCCATATCCCATGGGTTTGAGGTTTTGGAATCTTTAATGTGGCCATGCCTACATCAAAATTTCACATTTGCTGAGAACTTCATTCAGCCAGGGCTTCCTTAGATCCCTAAGCATGTAGTTACCATCTACATTTATTTCCATACCTATCGTCTCTCAGAAGTGATAACTTCATCCTGTGGTCTCCAATTCTAATGCAACCAAACCACACGTGTCATTTCTCTTTCCTTCCTTTGTATTTTTGCAGTGCCCTCTCCAACACCAGACAAACTTGGCTACACATATTCTTAACTTTAGTTAGACATACTTAGTTAATTTCCCCATAAATCCCATAAATGTAGTTGCTAACTGATGCTGCATATTCTCTCCAACATAGACAGCTTCTTCCTTTTCCTCCTCTTCCCCTTCCCCTTCCTCTTCCTCCTCCTCCTCCTCCTCCTCTTCCTCCTCCCCCTTCTCTCCTCCTCCTCCTTCTTGGGCACTGATGTGTAGGACAAGATGCCCTTGTTCTCAGAGACACCTTTCTCACCAAAATGATTTCCTTCTGATGCTGGGCTTTACACATTCCCACTTCGCACATCTCCTCCTAACCCTGTGTGGTCTCCATCACCCCCTTACTCTGTTTCTCGCTGAACCTTGATGATCCCTCCACTTTAGGTTCCCATGGCTCCTAGTTCCCCCTTCATAGAAATATCTACTTAGGAGCCATACAGGTGTCTTGATGAAGAATAAAACAAAAATGGGAAGAGTAAGATCCTATTTATATTTGATATGAAAATTTCCCTGTGGATAGTTACTCTCCAACCAGAGATACTAAGAAAATATGCCCCTTATTAATGGACAGATTTAGTAAGAGTGCTTGAAGGCACCCTTAGGCATCCTACATCTTATCACCATTTGATCTGATTTAAATGATAATTTGTTAATAAAAGGCTTCGAGAAAGTAAAAATTGCATGTGACAGTGAAAGCAAAGGAAAGAAAAATGCTCGTCTAGATGCGTGAAAGACTAGAGAAGGAATCGAACCTGCTTCAGCACAGAGAACAGCACGTCTGGTATTTCCATTTTGACCCTCCATTTGGGCAACTGTAAAGGAAGACTGCATGCTAAGTATCTGTGGTTGGACTAAATGGAGAACAAGAAAGATACCTCTCCATAGGCTTCTAAGGATTCCCAAAACTAACATGGAAGGCTTTTCTGCTATAGATTTTACAGGGCACAGACCCTTCATGCTGCCCTTTTTTCTGTCTTCTAGCACATGTGCTAACTAGCATGTGCTTACAGAATCTCTTTGACCACAGTTGGTAGCTGTTGTTCCCCCAGGCATGGTCTTCTCAGAGAAAGGCATTCTTGCAAATGTCAGAGTAATTAATGACCCACTCTAATCTCTTCCAATGAGGATGTGTGATCTGCTTGGAGGGACCAGCTGTTTCCCGCACACCCTCTATGCCAGGCACTTCTTCACACTGAATCCAAAGGCCATGGCCTGGAGCAGCAGCCTAAAAGCTCCCCAGCTATGACCGAAATGTCCACAATGCAAGGCCTTTGAAAACTGAACTTGGTCAAATTCAGTCATCAGTGGATGCCAGTGAGAACCTAAAAATAAACCAAGAGGCTTAAGAAGCTTCAAAGGCTTCCTGGAAGGTAGAGGGGCTAGAGGTCACAGAGGGCAGTGGATGACTCCTCGTTGTTGTCTCATGGAAGTCATCGGAAACTCTCAAATTGCCAGGAATGTCACTGAGTTCTGCACTATGCTGTATCCAATAGAGGTAGTACTAAGCACCGTGAACATAACAGATCGTCAGTGGTCAGAGCAGAAGAGAGGACAGAAGCCTGTGGGATCTGCTCTCTCCTCAGGTCTGAGATAGGCAGAAGGCTAACCCACCACCAAGAAATAACACATCAAATACTCCATATCTTAGGCACATGACTATCAGATTCGGCTCGCAGTTCTACTAGCCTGTGTGTTCCTTCTACCTCTTATGTCAAATTCATGATGGCCAAGCCACTCAAAAATTTTCGGCACAAAAACAGTATGGATTCTGGGCTTTTCTTTTGGCCATAAAGATTTGAGACCCTTCTTAGTTGCATATTTCAATTCAAGATCCAGAAAGATGCTTTTGGCACACCACCAACCCATAATGTCTACCGCTTACTTCATTCATAATTTAGGTACTATTGTCTCACGAGGACATCCCTAGTTTAATTAGTTAGTTAGTTTGTTTGTTTTTAATACATGTACATTCAAATCCACTTTCCAGAGAAATGTTCTACATTGTGATATAATCCATGAGTTATTACACTGAATACTTAGCATATAGCTCTTCCCTGTTATACTGTTGGAGTTCACGTGAAGTCATACTCTATTGTTAAAATGACAATTTATACACATTTTAAGAAAATCTTAAACACAGAGATGACAAATTTTCCGATCCAGGACCTTTCTTCATCAGCTTAGATAAACTTCATGGATAAACTGACACATACTGTGATAAAAAATGGGCTTCAATGGCCAATGTATTTTCTCATGTATGTTGACCCATGCCAGGATGTTTGTCCAACAGTTAAAATCTACTGTCTACTCTTGTCAAATGACCATGTGCTTTCTTGGAGTGTGGTAAAAATTCGCCACAAATTAGACAAAAATCAGGACTTTCTATTGTAAAGGGCACCTTTGAGAGACCAGACCTTGGGTTCAGACTCCATTTTAGAGAACCTGACCTAAGGTTAAACTCCAGTTAACTAACAAGCCAGAGTCTAGCACCAGCTTCCAGGTTATTCCCCAACAGACCTGCACCTGGCACTAGGTTCCAGGTGACAAGCCTGCCCCTGGCACTCCACACCTTAAACCCCCTTGCTTACTTGCCACTTCCTATAAAACCTTGCCCTGCTGAGAGCTCGGGGCTTCAAGCGGTGTGGCCCGAGCTTGTGCATGTAATAAAGACCCTAGCGCGATTGCGTAGGAATTGGCTCTTTGTTGGTCTTTTGGGGTTAATGAAATAGGCACACCACTTAACTTAGAAAATCTGTTTAAGCACCTTAACTTTAGTTGTGGATCCAGAAGAATATGCAAAAAACAGACTGACAGAAGGGAGCAAGGCTTTGCAAAGCATGCTGGGAGATAGAATGAGCTGCTGCTACTTTACCCAGGGTTGGGCAAGTCACTGTTAGGACGAGTTAACAGGTAACAATAAGACCTGCGGATGGCATTGATTAAGCGACACAGACCAGACTGTTTTCTTTTTTACCATTTTCAGTGGGAAAAATGGTAGTGGCAATAAGTGTGAGTTTGTTTGGGAGTCAAAGATTTCCACATTTACAGCCTGGTGTGGTCGCGCATGCCTTTAATCCCAGCACTTGGGAGGTAAAGACAGATAGATGTCTGAGTTTGAGATCAGCATGATTCACACTATGAGTTCCAGGACCGGCAGGGCTACATAGAGAACCTGTCCCCAAGCCTTATGCCCCGCCACCCTCTACACACACAAAAGGTGGTTGGAGGTGAGAGAAGATATCCACGTTTAAACTGTTTGATGAAAAGACATCTTAAGCTTCCCAGTTCTGTTCCTACAAGACATTTAGAAAAGTAATGAATTGACTATTCCATTTGAAGACCAGACACTGAAATATTTACCACTGCATACTCATATGAAATTCTCTTGTGACCCCTTTGAGAAAGTACAGTAAGAAATAATCAATTAAATATGTTAGAATTCACAAACAGAATGCTTAAACTACTTTAAAAAAACAACCCAAATCCAATAATTTGACACATTTTTAAAAATTAGTCATTGCATTTATAAACAAGTATTATAATAAACATTTGTGTGACAATCACACTGAAGTTTCTTGATGAGAATTTAATATTTTTAAGTGTGCCTTTTAAATTCCATTTAAAATTAAATATCATGCAATGTATAATGGATTTTTTAAAATAATTGCTTTTAGTTCTAAAGATGCCTTTATATGTTAGCTAAATGGTTTTGAAGCTTAACTAGTTATTTTAAGCCTTAAAAATAAGAATTGCTTTGACCTTTTGGTATATTGTTTTGAATTTTGTTATCAGAGTGAACTTTAGAGGTCTGGTTTTTGTGTTATGAAATACCTCCTTCTTTTAGACTTGTAATAAAAACATTACAGCTCTTTACTTCAGAACCAAATTGGAAAAAAAAAAAGCACCCTGAAATTTCCCACGAAGAATGAGCTTCAAGGTCAGATTTTAAAAGCTACACGGAGAATAGATTGGCACAAATAGATCCACACAGTTAAATTATGTGCAGCTTATGGCGTGTCTACATCAATGCATGCTTTCGGGAGGCTGTTCTTTTTATGAATTAGCCATGGTTGCCTGAACTCGCAAGTACAGCAAAGTTATTAAATGAACACATAATAAGAACTTCCACTTAGCCTAAATCATCACGGGGATCAGTTGCAGGCTGTTAATGTCTGTGATGGGAAAGGTCCAAGTTGTGTTTCTTTGCACAAATACACCAATTAAAGATGGCACTCAATGGTTCTCGCTACATCCGAACCTTAAAAGTGTTCTGCAGAGAGGAGGCAGATACAGAAAATGATCAATGAGGCGCTACTTCTCCTCGCTTCAAGGCACCCCGAATCACAGAGGCTACCTCAAAGCTTCCCCACTGCTTAACAAGAGCAAGTCACCTTCCTAGACTTATTTCTAGCAGGTAGCAGGCACTGGGCAGCAAAAGCAGTCCAGTGCGGAGGAAAACGGGCTAGGTGCTTGTTAACGCCTGAGACGTGATGAAGCCAGTTCCCTTCTCTTTCCAGGGAATAAAATGAAATCTTTTGTTGAAGAGACTACTTCTGCCCGAGTCCATTTCAGGGACGTGTAAAGCCTGCCTGGTGGAGTAGGGCCCTAGATAACAGTTGACATATAAATTCTTAAAATCTGAATTCCAGCAAATAACAAGTGCCGTGAAGATATAGTGTCAGAGACAAACCAGGGCCTATCACAACCTCACAGAGGTAATCAACACTGAGACCTTGAACCTGTTCGCTTCCAGACTGACTCTTTCTGACCTCAATTCTGATCGGACGGTACCAGTCTAGAAGAACTTTGCTCCGACTGGTTGAGGTTCTTGCAACTATAATTCGTTTGAAAGTATTGTCTGTTGGAATTCTCTTTATTCCAAAATATAAGCTGCCTAGAGAGTTCACGAGACACTTTCAGCTATAGTTACTCTAGAGAGATAAGAAAGAGACAGTTGGCTACCCATTTTGGATTCAAACATACAATTTAAACCATACCCCAATTCCCAGTGGAAAAACATTTTTCTTTTGATAGAGCCAAAGTCTAGGGGAAGAGAGAAAAGGGGAGAGGGCATGACGTCACACAGTTTTAGGCCCCAAAGCAGCTTGGTTCACTGTTTCTTACTCCAGTCACACGTAAAGCACTTTCATTTACTCATCTTTAAATAATCATTGTCTCCTTTGTGAACATATGTTTACAAATTTGTATTCGATCATTGAAGGCAGGGAGAAATCATACAGTGTGTAGTCTTTGCCATGTCCCATATTTTACATAACTTTTGGTTGGATGAACAATTGATACAAATACAACTTTTCTTGTTTGGTGGATTCAGTGTTCTCTAGTTAAACTAAATTAAACACTAAAATATCCTGGGAGTCTCATCATAAAAAAACAAACAAGCCCTACTTCCCTATCTGCCCCTTCATCCTTTACTGTTTCTGAGGACTCTGCCGTTTCCCTTAGTTAACTCCAAGGAGCACATAGGGTACAAAAGGATGGAAGGGATATGATTGTAGAGTGGATGGAGGGATGGCAAAATGGCTGCTCAGTCATTGTATCCCACAGAATAGCTAATGTCCTCAGGCAGTGCAAATGGATGTTGTCATTTACTTAAATAACTCCAGGGAAAGAAAGACTGACAATCATCAGTGAGCAATTTCAGGCTCCCAAAATATTTCATACACTGAATTCTTGTCAATATATCTAACGAAAATTCTTCTGCTCCAAATGAAACCAAATAATCTTGGATCTCTTCCTCGCAGAGATGGGTTGGAAGCGACACCATCACACAGTCTGTAGCTGGTTGTAGGTAAAAGCACATCAAACACACAAATTGTTCGTCCGAAGATATTTTTAAAGATATACATACTGGAAGTCACATCTGAATTCTATAAGATCCAGGGGTAAAAGGTAGATGGCTCCTCACCTTACGGTGAGGATGTATTTTGTCCACAAGAGTAAAAACATGTCGGAAAACAAAATTTGATTCCCACAAAGTCTTCACTGTCTCCTGGTTTGGGTTTTGAAGGTAGGTTGAGAGGGATACCAGATGGATTTGTACAGCTAGATTTTTAAAATTATACTTTTATCCAGTATTCGGTGAGAGAGGGGGGGGAGGGAGGGAGGGAGAGAGAGAGAGAGAGAGAGAGAGAGAGAGAGAGAGAGAGAGAGCGTGCTACCACACACATGTGAATGTCAGAGAACAGAATGTGGGTGTTGTCTTTCTACTTCTACCATATGGGTTCTGGTAATGGAACTTGGGTTTTTAGACATGGCAGCAAGCATCTTTTGTTAGCATTTCTTCCAGGCTCTGTCTCACAGTTACTTAGCAACAGGCAGGTGTGCCTGACTCACTATAAAGGGGGCTGCTTGCCCCCTCCTCACTCTCTTGTTCTATTCCCCTCTTTCCCTCTTTGTCCCTTATCTCTCTCCACATGCTCATGGCTGGCCTCTATTTCTCTCTCTCTCTCTCTCTCTCTCTCTCTCTCTCTCTCTCCTACCTCCTCAACTCCCCTCCCCATGCTCTAAATAAACTCTGTCTCATACTATATCCATCATGTGTGTGACTGGTACCTCAGGGGCAAAGGATGCCTCAGCATGGGCCCTCAGAGACACTCTTCCCCTGCACCATACTGTGCCTCCATCAAACAAATCCCTGGCTTTCCCTTTTCTTTTTATAAATCACACCATCTTTACCTGCTGAGCCATCTTACTGCCTGTGCAGCTAGTTTTGATGTTTGAGGTGGGGCAGTGTAAGGAATGGGTACTTCTTCTTTGTGACAAAGGACAACTTAACCCTTCATCTTTACCTTAAAGCACCGTCTTCCTTGCCTTCTTCGATTGGAAGAGCATCCAAACTCTCACTTTGCAGCTCCTACTCGAAGAGGAACCATATAAAATATCTACAAGACTGTCACTGATGTGAAATCCCTGGAAATGAGGCCACCCTTCTTATGGGTCAATGCCAAGGTCTTGAGACAGAGCAGCCCAGAACCTTGTTACAGCATTTTACTTTTCAGTGTTGGACTGGACTCCCCATGGGATTTACCACTCCTCTATTTCCTCTTACACACTCCCAACTATTTAAAATTAGAAGGAAAATAGGGGGAAGAGGAACCAGGAAGGGGAGCCTGGGACAGCCCTCAAGCTGAGCCTGCAGCTGTCTTCACTGTATGCCACCGGCAGCTCTAATGCTTCCCGGGGCCCTTCCAAATGCCCCTCCCAAAAGGTGACTGCTACAGAAAATTTCACCTTTCCAATGTGGTACTCTTGTCCTGGATTCTCATCTTTGACTTTGCTTCATTTTTGTGCAAGGGATTTCTTTTCCTCCACCCCTACCCCCATGTACAAATGGAATCTTTTGATATAGATTCACTATTTTTATAGTGGCCTCAGATCAAGTGAGTTGTACCTGAGGGAGCTAAAGCTAGCAAGGAACACACGTGTTCTGGGCAGGCACAGGGCCCTTTCGATAGATTGACGCCCAATAGAAAAAAAAAAAAAACTGGACCATGGCTCAGAAATGAGGTTTTGAAGTTCCCTAGTATTTAAGAATGATGAAGATGGAGATGAATGAGAGATGCCACAGGCTCAGAAATGCTCAGGGCCCTGGATAGTTTCATGTCAACTTGACACAGTCTGGAGTCATCAGAGAGGGGGAAACCCTAATTGAGAAAAACCTCTGTAAAGTCTGGTTGTAGGCACGCCTATGGGGCATTTTCTTAATTAGCGATTGACTGGGAAGACCCAGCCTATTGTGGATGGTGTCATCCCTGGGCTGGTGGTACTGGGTTTTGTAAGAAAGCAGGCTGAACAAGCCAAGGGACGCAAGCCAGTAAGCAGCATGCCTCCATGGCCTCTGCATCAGCTCCTGCCTCCTGGTTCCTGCCCTCTTTGGTTCCTGTCCTGACATACTTCAATGATGAACAGTGATATGAAACTGTAAGCCTAACAAACCCTTTCTTGCCTGGTTGCCTTGGTCATGGTGTTTCACTATGGTGATAATAACCCTACTAAGACACTCAACAACATTCAATGTCTTGACACGTGAAAGAAATTTAATTAAAAGTGTTTTCCTCTGGAGATACAAGCACATAGACAGCTGTTGCCATGATTAAGGCAAACTCCCACCTTTTAGCCTGTCGGATTTTACTAACAGGATTTAAAGATGTGCAGTTTCTTTGGGCCATTATAAATTTTACTCAGAATGTTCTACAGGATTTCCAGAACTAAAGAGAAATCCCATATGCAGACTATATAGAGTCCTAATGGGACCAAGGTACTACTAAACAATGGAGAAATTTCAGTTTCCTCCAAAATACATGGGTACCTGCTAGAGTCCTCCATCACTTTCAACTCCATCAGGGACAAATACAGAAAGTTCAAATACATAATTTTGAAAACTACGTCATATGCTACTATTGAGGTTCCATAAGCTACATGTGTTTTTTTTTTTCAGCAATGACAGGTAATCGATGGCTAGTGGTAAGTGCTTGTCTCTCTAGAATTTGAATGAGAATTTTTACTGCCAACAATATTTAAAATTCAAACATTTCACTAATTAAAAATAAAAACAATGGTAGGAGAAATGATCCATCAGATTAAGAACACTAAACGCTCTTACAAAGGACGTGTGTTTATTCCCAGCACCCATGTGGTAGCTCACAACTATCTAACTCCAGGTCCCAGGATCTAATACCTTCCCTCTTCTGGCTTCTACAGGCACAAGGCACATAGAAAGGGTGTGCGTAGACATACACTCATGTACACACACATATACACACACACAAACAATGCAAAACACTCATACACATAAAATTAATTTAGAAAATAAAAACTAAATAAAAGTAAGAACAACAGTGTCTCTGCTAACACCGCTGCTGCATTAGTCTACAGCTATACCAGCTTGAATGCTCCTGATCTCGTCTGATCTCCGAAGATGTATAGAAAGTCAAATTATGCTGGGCTTCTTCCCATTTTTGAAGGGTTTAGACAGCTGTGAACCTAAAAAATCACTTATTCAGTTAACTTTATTTTATCAAGTTTCATGAAATGCCTTGTGTTTTGGATGTGATATCCACTTAGGGTCATTGATATTGTGGTGTTTTGAATGAGAATGGTCCCATAGACTCATATATTTGAACACCTGCTGCCCAGTTTGTAGAACTGTTTGGGAAGGATTAGGAGGTGTGATGTTGGGGAGGAAATGTATCACTGAAGGTGATGCATCACTCCCAGTTAGCTCGCTCTCTCTCTCTCTCTCTCTCTCTCTCTCTCTCTCTCTCTCTCTCTTTTCCTCCCCTCTCTTCTCTCTCTTCTCTTCCTTTCTCTTCTCTCCTTCTCCCTTCTCTCTCTTCTCTCTCTCCTCTCTCATCTCTTCTCTTTCTTCTCTCTCCTCTCTCTCTCCTCTTCTCTCTCTCCCCTCTCTCCTCCCTCTCTCTTCTCTCTCTCCTCTCTCATCTCTTCTCTTTCTTCTCTCTCCTCTCTCTCTCCTCTTCTCTCTCTCTCCCCTCTCTCCTCCCTCTCTCTCTTCTCTCTCTCTCTCCCTGTCTCTCTCTCTCTCCTCTCTCTCATCTCTTCTCTCTCTTCTCTCTCCTCTCTCCCCCCCCTCTCTCTCTCTGTCTCCCTCCCTCTCTCCCTTCCCCCCTCCCGCCTTGGGCTTAAGCATCAGGACATAAGCTCAATGGCTGCCTGCCTGCTGTTTCCTTGTTTCCTGCCATGATGATCATAGCCTCTAACCTGTAAGGCCCCATTAAACTCTCGCTTTTGTAAGTTGCCTTGCTCAGTGATTTATCACGGCAATTGAAAAGTAACCAAGGCAGATGCTAAGGAGTAAATAGAAATTAAACCACCAATGCTAGTCTTTTCTCATCCCGCCCGATCCTCCACCCCCCCTTCCCTCTTCTGACATGGTCAGTGCTTTTTTAGGAAGTAATTTATTTTCAGGCAATCACACTGTTTCTCATTGCTCCTGCCCTGCTCTGGTGACTGGCTGAATTTCATGGGCTTGAGCACTTTCTCTGTGATCACCGACAGGATAGAATAGGGAGAACACAGAAAACCAGCTTCAAGACCAGGACACTTGGGCACAAACCTTAATTAAGAAATTCAGTAAGGACTTCTGCCCATTAAATCCTAATTCTTCCATCTGTGAACTAGAGGATTGAGTTAGACAAAGCATGGTGTTTGCTTTAGCTGAACGTTCATTGTCTGAAATGACACAGAGGAACAAAAGAAGCGGAGAGAATCCAAATCCTCACCTTGTTTAACCAACCACAGATGGGAAACATATGAATAAAACCAAATTGAATCCATACTGAACACGTGCCGATTTTCCCCATTCCCTTGTCATTGTCCCTTAAACTATCTAGCATAATAGTTCTTTACAAACCATTAGCATTATAACAAACGTCTTAACTATTCTAGAGAGAAGTACAAGCCAGCAACACACAGATTATAGGCAAATGCCATGGCATCATTTTATGTAAGGGGCAGGTATCTGAGGATCTTGGCTTCTGTTTGGGGTAGGGGCATTGGAATGGGACCCCTGCAGAGATGGTTTAGTGTTTGCAGAGCTGTCAATCAAATCCTGCCTGCCAGAAGTATTTTAAATGGCAGTGACATCATTCATTTCTTTGTCAGAGCATGATCTTATTTCACATCAACTATGATAATTCCTTGAAAAGCCAAATTTGAAGTAGTCATAGTCTAAGAATCCTGAGGTCTCACTAGGATCAGATCACAAGCCCAGTTCAAAGTGAATCACTGTGTCTAACTTTTTCCAAGATTGTTTTTATTTTAAAGTCTTAGCTTTGAATTCTTGTATCTCGGATTATCTTCTTTTAGACTATCTTTTAAGTCTTTTAAATAAACATGAACAAGCCTGCAATTATAGACTGTAGGGTGAGATACAATTTAGCTAAGAGCATTTTTTCCTAATCATTAGTACTGTGATGTGATGTGGTGTGGTGTGGTGTGGTGTGTGTGTGTGTGTGTGTTCTACGCTGAGAAATCCTTACTTAGCTTTTTTCCTGGTATCTCATGAATTTAATTTTTCACATTAGCTATGGTTCTGGCAATCAAACCCAAAATAGCAGGTTCCTCTGTAGACAGGCTTTGCTTCAGGCAGATGATATCTACTAGATCTCCCAACCATAGCTGCTCTGTGAGCCTCAAGAAGGGACTTGCCTTTGGCACTCACCGGGAGATAGAACACAGCACACTTCTGACAGTAGCCCCAGGGCATTTCATCTTGGATTCCATGATGTTTCTCTTGAGAAAGCATGCTGATTAAACAAGAATCTTCCTGGAGTTGCTGATGTCTGTGGTAAGCTTTGGGACAGAGAAGACTTTGTCATGGGGGCAATGCAGGAACCTTAGAGACACAGAGCCCTTTCAAGAACTTGCCCTCTGCAAAGCAGGTTGGAGAGAGTACATTCTTCTTTGAAGAGCCACAGTCAACGTTCCAGCTCCTATAGGATGAAAGCAACTATATTGATTGGGATTAGAAATGTCCTACTAAGACTGTGTTTTCCAAACCAACCAGTTGCTGTTGTTTGGCGCATGGGCCAAAATTCACTGACCATGGAAAAGCATGTTAGTGTACACGGATAGCAAGCATGGTGACCAAGAAGGTCTAGGACCTGTTGTTGGAGACCTGGATATTATAAAAGTAAGGAAAAGTGAAGATTTGAGCTGCCCATGTAAGCTCAAAGGCCAGATAGTCTTAATCCAGTGGTTCTCAACCTTCCCAAGGCTGTGACTCTTTAATACAGTTCCTCATGCTGTGGTGACCCCAACCACAAAATTTCTTTCATTGCTACTCATTACTATAATTTTGCCACTGTTAAGAATTGTAATGTGGCTGGGCAGTGGTGGCGCACGCCTTTAATCCCAGCACTTGAGAGACAGAGGCAGATGGATTTCTGAGTTCGAGGCCAGCCTGGTCTACAGAGTGAGTTCCAGGACAGCCAGAGCTATACAGAGAAACCCTGTCTCAAAAAACAACAACAACAACAAAAAACAACAACAAAAACAAACAAACAAGCAAACAAAAAAGAATTGTAAATATCTGTTATGCAGGATATTTGGTATTCGATCCCTGTGAAAGGGTCATTCAGCCCCTCAAAGGGTAGGTGACTCACAGGTTGAGGACTCCTGTCTTAACACCTCCTTGCTAAAACTCCAAAGGAAAAGCTCTCCTCAGGCAGGAGCATTGATGACATTATCTCTCCTTGCAGAAATTTCAGAGGTCCTCAGAAGCCTTTTCTAACTAGCAGGATCCAGCTGGGCCCAGTTCTTCTTGTCTGCTGTACCTGTCAATGCCATAACCTTTTTCTAGTCCTCTCTACTGGCCTTTAGAAATAAGGGCATTATGGGATATGCACACCATGCCATGTCCTTAGGGACAGGAGAAAGGAACGGAGGCTCCAGGCAGCATCTAAAATCTTCTCCACAGACTACATGAGTTTGTTTCACTCTCAGATATATGTGGGAAGTTACATATATTTATTTGAAATGTGATTCTCATTCATCTCCATGATCCTATCTCTTGTTTCCATATTTTCACATCGATAGTGTTTACTATGAACCCAACTAAGAGACATTCAGCTTGTTCCTATTGTTACTACAGTTTGGCTGACTCGCTGCCACCTATTCAACCTGTGCATTTCTCTCATGGTTCCAGGTGAACTCTAGGGAACTCTAGGATTAATCATGCCCAGAGGCAGACACTATGGAGAGGAATGAGAGTTTTGCTTGATTAAATTCTCTTTCTAAAGAAAAGGCATCTATAGTCACAGAAAGGGAAGATGGGGTTACAACTCTACTGACAGCTCTGGAGGAAAGGGATGATGGGCCTTGGAGAAGAAAAAAGCAAGGATCCGAGCCTAGGTGGGCGTAATGGCTTTTCTAGTAGATATGTTTGTGCTTTGATAGATGAAAGAATTGTACAGCTTATGAGTCAGCATGAAGATTGAGATAATATCTAAAAGGTAATTGGCATATAGTTTGTATGGTATTACTAGAAGGTAGGGCTGAATCATAGCGAATGTTCCAATGGTATGCAGGCTGAGTGTTCAGCAGTAACCCAATACTGTGATTGGCTGAAGGTCTGTGAGGACAAGCCTGTGGGCTACTCTGCCATTAGAAGTGTTAAGAGGATATGAGAACTCTCCTGCTAGTCTGAGATACAGAAACATAACTGAATACAGCCACCAACTAAAATAACCCTTCTAAGCCGGGCACAGTGGTATACCAGAAATATCAGCTACTTAGGAGGGTGAGGTAGGAGGATCCCTTGAGCCTGGGAGGCATAGAAGAACCCTGTCACTCCAGATGATAGAAAGGACATTTAGGAACCCTCCAGAAGATGGCAAATTTCAAATATGGGGCTTTGGGATTAACTCAGAGAACTTCTCAGCCAAACAATGAACGTGAATTCTTCCTAAATTGTAAATTCTATAATTGTGTTATTCCTTTAGAATAGTTAATTCTACTATTGTTAGAAGCTGTAATGGTGACCCAACTCTAAGGTGAATTCTATTTCCAACAAGATTCTAACTCTTCAACTGGAGCCAGAAGCTGTAGACAAATGGAAACAGGGTTTGTTTTCCATGTAGGAACACCCTCAACACCAGTGTCTATAGTAGTGTGAGCCTCTGAAAGTCTATAGAACGTATATTCAGTAAAGAACAGTGAGCCCTTTCCGTAAAATGTGGTCTTCGACTTTGAATTTACCATGTGGTCTTTAAAAGCAGGACATTACCCCAAATACACACACACACACACACACACACACACAGAGAGAGGGGGGGGGGCTGGCAGTGGTGGTACACACCTTTCATCCCAGTACTTTTGTTAGAGGCCAGTGTGGTCCACAGAGTTCCTTCTAGGACAGTTAGGGCTACACAAAGCGACCTTGTCTTGACAAAACAAAACAAAAACAAACAAAAAAAAAGACAGGTTTAGTGTGGAGTTTGGAGATACAGAGGAGATGGGAGATAGGACAATTCTAAAGTGAACAATACTTGACCTGGCCTGTGGCCTAAGAGAAAGGATGCTTCCTAAAAGACTACAGAGTCTTGGAATTTGATGGAATTCTTCGCCTCCCCATCATTCTCTCACCCTCCCTCTCCACCCTCTCTCACCACCCTCTCTACATGTATGTTGTATATTCCACATGTTCTCTCTCTCTCTCTCTCTCTCTCTCTCTCTCTCTCTCTCTCTCTCTCTCTCTCCCCCCCCCCAACTTACATGCCTCTCTACTTAAAAGCAGCTGATTATATGGTCTTCTGAGCTGCAGTTCTAAAGTTCACCTTCCCTTCCCACCTTTTCCTCATCTCCACACCTCCACATCCAGCACGGGGCTGCAATGGGAAAGATGGCAGGCTGACGATGCAGCCTCATTCGATTCTAAAACCTGGACTATTGATATAAAGCCCAGCCTCTTAAACCACAGGTCATGACCCCATAATTGAATGGGCATGAGGATGTATGAAAAGTTTGAAAAGAGGGGATGGTTTCTTAATGCAATGATGATAAAATAATTCAAGGTCAAACGAACAATAAATTACAGGTGTTTTGAGCAGTACTTTCCCAGTGGTATGACTCCACTATAACTTTTGTTCTGCACACACAGTATGCACACTCTAAACCGTGTGAGCCGTCATGCCACATATCCAATGACTCTCCTTCTATAGAGTTTTTCCTGTACTTAAAAAGTATTTTGTTCTTGCAGGAGGTTTAGTTATGGAAAAACAGACCTGTGATACTGCTGTTTCACCATGTGTCAACGTACATGTGCTAAGTCAGGACATCTTTGGCTTATATTATGTTAGAATATGTTAGAATATTCAATTTCAATTTTCTATTTGAATCTCTGGTTTGGCTTTCATTAAAAGAAATTGCTAAATGATGTTTGATTAGGAGTCAAAGAGAATTTTCAACAACTTAGAAAACAGTTCATTACAGGTGTCTGCTATTTTCTACTGGATATTTGTATAGAATAGTCAACAACCTTGACTGTTACAAAATCAAAATATTTATTAACTTTGAAAACACTGAGCCAGGCATGATGACACAAACCTTTAATCCCAGCACTCAGGAGACAGAGGCAGCAGGATCTCTGAGTTTGAGGCCAGCCTGGTCTACAGAGGGAGTTCTAGGACAGCCAGGGCTACACAGAGAAGCCCTGTCTCGAAAAAAAATAAAAACACCAAAGATGTTCTACTTTACCTCCTGCAGTGTCAGAAATCTACCCATGATTTAATTCTATATCTAGGAATTTTTCATAATTTATACCAAGGAAATGTTTTAAAATAAAATTTTCTATGATTCATTATCAGTAAATGTTTCATTTATGCACCTTCTTTATATTCTGGATTGTCTTATATGAATTAAAATGTCCCTAAGACAAACACATAGCCTAAGACATTTTATAGAATTGATCTTGTGTTTGGCCATAAGGTCTATTTAGTTTATATTATCAGGAGACACATTAAGACTCCTTTAATTTCTTTGTAAAAATCTATAGAAGTCTTACCTAGGCCTGACATCGAACCTCCCAGTTTTAAGTAAATAGCTTTTCTTTTTCATTTTTATTATCACTAATGTTCAATACATGCTTGCATATCAAGCAAATTTTCCTTGCCCTGGGTGTTTATGATCCCTGACCTGCTGGTCTCTTAGCCCAAATAGAGAATAGCCTGAAATATTAGTTGGCAGAAGAGGAGAGGAGAGGAGAGGAGAGGAGAGGAGAGGAGAGGAGAGGAGAGGAGAGGAGAGGAGAGGAGAGGAGAGGAGAGGAAGAGGAAGAGGAATTCAAATACGCTTGTGAAATGGACAGATGATGACAGCCAGCACACATAGTAGGCTTAGGGACAGAGTAGGGAGTCCTGAGTCTTTGACCCCAGAGGTCAGGGTAGAAGCAAAGAGGCCAAACCAGCAGAAGGAAAGAGTTCTTGGTCCCCAGTGCAAACTTGTCAACAATACAACAGTCCCTTTCTGTTTCTCTCTCACCCAGCACCTCCAACCCTGTGAGGCTCCAAAAGAATCTAGAGTCCATGTGGCAAATTCTCACCTCCGTCTCTTCTTAACATCTACCTAATCCCTGAGAGTTTCAAAGACAAAGGTGTCAAGAACATCTCTCATATGGGTGTGGACTCAGGGACAGCCTTGACCTGCTTTGGTTTTGGTGGAAGGTTTGTTTGGTGACAAGCTCCATCTCTCAGGAAACTTGCCAAGTCAACTGGCAAGTTTGGAGGTCCTGTTGGGTACTTTGATTTCTGGTAGAATCTGACAGGAGAGGAAAAAGGACAAAGGTTCCTGGACTCTGCTGCTATCACAGAGCTGCTCTTGACCACCAGGAGCTTGGAAGGCTCCAATCTGCTTCTAGAGCATGCAGGTCCACCATGGTTCTGGGGTAGGTTCTGGCCATAGTGTGTCAGGTAAGAACAGACATCCAGGGAAGCTCAGTGTTTCCCTGTGACTCTTTCACAGGGTCATAAACAGGGAGTGCCCAGAGCAAATGCCTTTAAAGATATATGAATATTGTTCTGTTGCTGAACACAGTGGTTACCCCACAGTTCCATAGCAGACAATTTCCATTCTGCAGAGTTGAGGTAGATGAGAAGTCAGAGGCATTCTATAGACTGTTATGTCTTGCTTTGCCTCTAAAAAACATCCTCTGTGCCTTCCAGGACCTTCTGGAGCAGGTAAAATTGCCTGGGCAATTTTGGATTCAATCCCAAAGTGATATAGAAGTCCTGCTAAGGATGTCTTCAGGGCCCTGCAGGGGTACACTGATGGTTCTGTATGTTGAGTGACTTCCAGTATCCTCACCAAGCTCTGGTTCCTCACTGTGATGGTTTGTATATGCTTGGCCCAGGGAGTGGTACTATTAGAAGGTGTGGCCCTGTTGGAGTAGGTATGGCCTTGTTGGAAGTAGGTGTGTCACTGTGGGCATGGACTTTAAGACCCTCATCTTAGCTGCCTGGAAGTCAGTATCCTGCTACCAGCCTTCAGAATGAAGCTGTAGGCCTCTCAGCTCCTCCTGTATCATGCCTGCCTGGATGCTGCCAAGTTTCCACCTTGGTAATAATATACTGAACCTCTGAACATGTAAGCCAGTCCCAATTAAATGTTGTCCTTATAAGAGTTGCTTTGGTCATGGTGTCTGTTCACAGCAGTAAAACCCTAATTAAGACACTCACTCTACTAAAGACAGAACCCAAGAGAATTCTCTGATGTCCATGGTGGAACTAAATGAAGAACCCTAGTCATGAAATGTACATGTAAGTTGTCACTCTTGGGCTCTCAATGAGTCCAAGGCTTTCCAGGGCTACAGGAAATATCTCTCAAATAAATCAGTAAGTGTGTAAACAAGCAAACAGCAGACCTTAAGACAGAGCTGCCAGTCAGGAGTCTAGGATGCCAAACTGCACAAGTACTCCAAGTCTCCTAGATATTCCTTGTTCTGGAACATTTTGTCAGTCAGTTCTGGTGACTGCCCTTGGGGCATTTTACTGATGCAGTTAAATATGCCCCCTTTCATCTGTGACTCCTCTCCTTCTGTCTTTCTTTCCTCTGTTTCTTTATTGTTCTGGAGTTGGTTTTCACTTCCATCCCTGGGGCTTCATCTAACCAGTATTTGCAAATCAAAGGTACAATTATTTCTAGTAATCCAGGATATATGACTTATTAAAAAAAACATAGCAGGCACAGAATTAGAGTCTTCACTTCCTGCCAATCTCTGCAAACATCATTTTGCCAACTGCTTAATACATATCTTTGTTTTACGTGTGTTTCTGTTTTTAATAACTTGCTTAATCTGTAGTGTTGACTCCCCGACACTGAAATTGTAAAAGCACTGCAGCCTGAGCCTTAATGGGGTTTCTTCGATGGCGCATTTTCTCAGCAAGGAGCCCTCCTGCCTCCTTGCAGCAGAACAGCTAAAAAGAATGAGAACTCAAAGGTTCTAAGTAAGTCGGCCAAGGGACACTGAGGCACGGCATCACTTTCCTGTCACTGTGGTAAAACACCATGACCAAAAGTGACTATGGAAAGACGAGCTTATCTTGGCTTACATCTCCAGAGAGTTAAGAGTCCATCTCTGTGGGGAAGCATGTCAATAGGCAGGAGATGTGTTGTGTGAGAACAGCCAGAGCAGGGGGTGTGCGAGCTCCCGTCCTTAACCACAGCAAGAGGCAGACGGAAGAAACTGAAAACAGGACGAGGCTATACAATCTCAGAGCCAGCGACACTTACCACTCTAGCACAGTGTCACTACCTAGACCTCCCCAAACAGTGATGCCAACTGTACCAACTAGTTTTCTGTATCAACTTGACACGAGCTCGAGTCATCAGAGAAGAAGGAGCCTCAGTTGAGGAAATGCCTCCGTGCGATGAGGCCATAAGACATTCTCTCAATTAGTAATTAGGGAGGAAGGGCTCAGCCCACTGTCGGTGGTTCCAGCCCTGGGCTGGTTTTCCTATGTGTTATAAGAAAGCAGGCCATGCAAGCCAGTAAGCAGCAGCCCTCCATGGCTTCTGCATCAGCTCCTGCCTCTAAGTTCCTGCCTTGTTTGAGTTCCTGTCCTGACTGGATTAACATCCATCAGTGATGAACAGCAAGGTAGACGTATAAGCTGAATAAACCTTTTCTTCCCAACTGCCTTTCTGGTCATGGTGTTGCAGCAATAGACATCCTAACTAAGACACCAACTGACAATCAAGTGTTCAAATACCTGAGACTCTGGGGAACATTTTTTGTTCAATCTACTGTAAGCACTAAAACGAAACAAAAAAGGCTACCTTATGCTTTGCTCAGCCTCAACTGGGAATAAGAGTCTTGAGTGTCTTAATCCTTTCACTGACACACAGATGTCTGTAATTTCACCTAAAAGCCCAAGTGTTGGTTTGGGAGTTACAAATACATTTTAGCAAGTAAGCAATTTAACAGATACAGAGATGTCAAATTACTGGCATCAGACAGCCCCCCCTTCTTTAAGACATATCTGATAACAACAACTCTTAGATAATAGCTTTTCCATTTCTGTCACGGACCTGTGATTTTATTTGGAAAGTTGGTTCTGCTGGTTGAAGGTGATTTGGAAACCAGGGCCATGGGAAATTTGGTCCCCACCTCATTGAAGTTATGATGTCATCCCTCTTCAGCAATGAAAACCTCATCAACCTTGGGGTCAACCAGCTTGAGCCTTGTGCTAAAGGGAGCAGGTTTACCCATAGGTGCAGACAGGAAAGAGCAAAAGGCAGACAGGTACCACCCTGAAGGGAGCCCTAGGAATCTAACCTCTACCTCCCTTAAGCATCCTGAGCAATTCTGGGACTTTTCGGCATTTCCAGGAATATTATCCACGTTACTGAAAAGCTGAAGAACAATCTGGTATTTTAATCAAATGACAAGAACAGTTACAGAACAGTAAACTCAGGTGTCTGTGTTGACAGTTCCCACCGGTTCCTGGGGAACAGTTTACCCAGAGGCTCTCAGGTCTGTGGTTGCAAAATGCAGTAAGCTTAGGCAGGAGCCAGGATTACTGCTCTAGGTTTTATGTGTTTGGAAACAGACCAAGGTTTCCAGGGAGGGCTTCTTCTCTAACTGTTTGCACAGGTCCTCTCGGCTTTCAGCTGTAAGGTATAATTGATGGATAGATGGGTGGGTGTTATTTTTGTTTTAGTTATTTGAACAGCGTTTATGAGCCTCAGTCCTTTGTGGTCCACAGACCATGATGCCTGGCCATAGAAACCTGAGACTGACTCTCCCTCCAGTCCTGCCCGGGTCATGTTGACAGATGGCATCTCAGTCATATAGCCTGCACCTTCCCCCCCCCACTGTCACCCCTATCCTGAGAGTCATGATTTACATTGGCTCCATTTTCCAAGAGGGCAAAAGCCTTTAGTGGCTTGTCAAGTTTACAGTGGATGAGCACAGCATGCCCAGGGGCAGAAATGAATGCACTTGTTTGAGGGTAGCTTTGCAAACTTGGAAAATGTTGATAAAATTGTTAGTCGTCTAAGAAAACGTATCCAACATTTATAAATAAAGTGCAAGGGAATAAAAATTTTACAGCTGTTCTCTCAAGCATTTTGTGGAGGTGTGGGGAGGCTCTACCTTAGAACAGAATTGCTCTAAGACAGATCAACAGAAGCAGAGGGTTTATTGAATTCAAGTTTGGCGTACCAGGGGCACTTGGGTGAGATAATGAATACCACAGGAGCCATTAGACCTAGACATTAGTCTACTACGAGGGACATTTATTGCAGTGTGACAAGGCACAGAGGCTTGGGATAGAAGAATTCAGTGCATTGAGATGTGGCTAGGAACAGAAGGTTAGTTTGACAAGGGTTGTTTGCTCAAGGTTCCCTTGGCTCAGCCTCGTTCCTTCCAGGTAACAATGATATTCACATTCTGGGCAAAGGACAGCATCTTTCACATGGGGATTCTATCTCTGGCTTTTAAGAAGCAGGCTTCCCAAAGCTGTGACCCTTTAATACAGTTCCTCATGCTGTGGTGACCCCCAACCACAAAATTACTTTCATTGCTACTCATTGCTATAATTTTGCCACTGTTAAGAATTGTAATGTGGCTGGGCAGTGGTGGCGCACGCCTTTAATCCCAGCACTTGGGAGGCAGAGGCAGGCGGATTTCTGAGTTCAAGGCCAGCCTGGTCTACAGAGTGAGTTCCAGGACAGCCAGGGCTACACAGAGAAACCCTGTCTCAAAAAGAAGAAGAAGAAGAAGAAGAAGAAGAAGAAGAAGAAGAAGAAGAAGAAGAAGAAGAAGAAGAAGAAGGCGGCTTCTATGCCTCCTGTTTTTCAAGTATCTTAATCCCAGAACAGCCCATATTCCAGATAGGCAAGTTAACACCTTCTAAAGGAAAGACAAGAAGGTTTCCTCTTAGTCCTGTTGAAGGACAACAAGGTCACCCAAAGGATGTATGATTATTCAGAGAGCCATCTCTTCAACTCGGCTTCACACTGGAAACACCTGGGGATGTTTGAGCAAAGAAAACACTTGCTGCCTGCTTTCCTGTCCTCATTTACCCTGATGTAATGGCTAGGGTGGTGATATAAAAAAAGAACCTACTAAAGAATAAAGCCCAGGGCTTTATTCTCAGGATCTGTGTGCACGGGCTTTGCATGGCAAGCGTTTGCAGATGTAACAGTGCTGTAGGTCTTAATAAGATGGAGAGATGGTCCTCGGTTGTCTAGGTGATCCTAGATGTGATATGTTAGGTTCTATAAAGTAACAAAACTGAAAAAGACACAGAGGAGAAAGGACAGGGCAGGCAGGCAGACAGAGAGACAGACAGACAGACAGACACACACACACACACACACACACACACGTGTGCAAAGGAGTGGGGAGTTAACTTACAGGATTCACATAATAGGGGCTTGGTAATGACTTTCTCCATGTAGTCATATATTCAGTCCAAGAAGATGGGTCTTTGGCTGAGTGTCTGGAAGTTCAGCACAGAGGCGCTGGTATTGAGTCCTTATTGGAAAGATCAAAGAAACCAGAGACTGGTGTTCGGGAAGGACCACAGCAACAGGGACAAACCTTTCTGAGGAAGGGAGAGCAGGTGCCTGGATCTTGCTATTTCCTTGGACCTCGTTATCCCTGGGTTACTGTTTGGCAGGTATGGCTAGCATCTGTGGGTCTTTCCCTCTCAGTCACTGTTCCAGATGTCCATCAGATACTGACGGAGACTTTCTTGCCTTGGGTTGACTTAGCATGCTAGTTAGGGTACCAGAAGTTCATGGCCATTCAAAACTTCTCCTGGGGCCGTGGCTCCAGATTTGCAAAGCAAATCAGAGGAAGAACGCTCAGGGACCATAGAAAAGGTGTACCTTTAGAAAAGCATTTCTTTCTTACAGGTTGCTAGTTGAGAATTTTAGCTGAGAGGAAGCCCCTGTATAGCTAAGGCAGGGCCCAGAGAGAGGTACCACCGAGGGTTTCTATCTGGAGATTAGTAATATCTAAGCTGAGGAATGGGGGTGGGCTCTGAGGCTGGGGATGAGTCAGTCCAGTTGGCCCACCTGTGATGTCCAGGTGCCCGCCAGCTGCAGTCATGTCCTCCTGCCTAGCTTCTAGGCAGAGCTATTAACGTACATTATATAAAAGGAGAAGAAAGATGACAAACCAGAGCCCCCTTTTGACTTGTCTCCCTCCAGCCAGGGCAGAAGTAAGGACATTTCTGGCTACTAGCCAAAGACAAGAATCCCGTCCCTAACCTGTCTGACCAGTTTCTGTCTCTTGCTTTCATTAAATCCTCTCTGGAAACTCATCCATAGACACGCAGGTACGTTTAACCACCATATAGATCTCCTGTTTCAGCCAAGTTGACAACCAAGACCAATCATCACAGATAAGAAAGGCAGGAGGCCCGGAGGCAGAGGGATGGGATGTAAAGGTAGAAGCAGGGGTCAGAGAAAGTACCATGCTGCTGGTTTTGTGAAGCCTAGAGAAGGGGCAGGGGTCAGGGGCACAAGCTGAGGAATGCTGGCCGCCTCGGGAAGCTGGGATAAAGAAGGAAGCAGCTTCTCTCCTAGAACTTCTAGTGCAGTGGTTTTCCAAATGCTGTGACCCTTTAATACAATTCCTCAGGTTGTGGTGACCCCCAACCATACGATTATTTTTGTTGCTACTGCATAACTGTAATTTTGCTACTGCTATGAATTGTTGATATCTGATATGTGACTCCAGTGAAAGGGTCATTTAAACCACAAAGAAGTCACGACCCACAGGTTGAGAAACACTGTTCTAGCAGGACCGTGACCCCCCTCCCCCTCATTTTAGCCTCCTGACCTTCAGAGTAAAGTCAGATTGCTTTAAGCACTGTATTTGAATGCTTTAGTATGCTAGCCATAAAAAACAAATACAATCAAGAGCTTAGACCTCAGGATTTCAAAAGCTCAAGTGACATTATTGGAAAACATCGTTAGGGAAACATCATCAGGAAATAAACCCGATTGGCTTGCTGTTAACTGGCTTTATTTTTGGTAGTGCTGGGACTTGAACCCAGGACCTTGCAGATACCAGGCAACTGTTCTACCACAACTCCAACTGTCGTAATTAACTTTGGTCAAAGGAAGACACTACTGTGAAGTTATTGATTTCTTTATAGATTTTTGCTGGTAGGGACAATATTATCCTCCAGGTCACGATTCAATGAAAAGAAGAAATTAAAGGAAAGGCAAGGTCATGACTGCTCCTAGGTATGTCTAAGGAGAAAGTTTATTACAGATGTGTGGGAGAGAATAGCCAGAGGAGGGACATCTGGGAGAGTCCAGAGTGGCCTTAACTCTGGATCATGTGGGGAGAAGGGGAGGGAAAGGGAGACAGCAGCCAGGAGGACAATGGTACAGAAGGAGCAAAAGGAGGGATGGGTAACCAATATCTGGATTGTATAGGGAAGAGCCTCTGGAGGAAGGGTACCCCAGCCCCTGGGCTGAAATGCCAGCCATACCCTGTAACAGGTAGGGACTGAGGGATGCTGGGAGAACGTGGAGGCCAGTTCTGCTTTAATATGTTAAATAGGCATCTCAGCCGAATGTCCAGGTTTGCAACTTAAAAATGATTATTGTCCTGTAGAACATTAAGAATGAGGAATTTTTATTCTGTTTTTCTTTTCTTTCTCTTCAAAGGACTCAAAATATTTTTTGGAATCAACTGGACTGCTCTACTAGTGCCCTTGATGGGTTGATTGTGTTTTTGATACAGGCTTCTGCAGGCTTTAAGCCCTGAAAACACACCTTCAGAGTTAGGTAGGTTGGTGTATGCCTGGGATCATGGTGCTGGGGGCATGGAGCCACGAGGATCATGAGTTCAATGTCATCTTTGGCTCTCTGGTGAGCTTGAAGCCAGACTAGACAACATGAGAACATGTCTCAAAACAAAAATAAAACATCCTTTAACACGTACAGTAAATACTCCCAAAAGAGGCTATCAGTTTTTCGCTAGAAAAGATGAAAGTGAGTTTTAAGACCTTTGGAAGCTCTGAGGCCTGATCAGTCACTGTCGCCAGAGTCCTAGAGGCCACTTAGTTCGAACTCAGTGGGTGTCCCCTGCTCTGCTCCCAGCTCTCCGGCTCCTCCATCAGCAGCCTGGCTCTGCGAATTTAGAGCACAACCGTCTTGAGAGCATCCTCCCAATGCCTGTCTTCATCTGAAAAATCCCAGTGGTGTGGAATGTAGCACTATTAGAGAATTCTGGGAGAAACAGCGCATTTGGTGCTCAGGGTGGAGCCTTGTGGGGGCGGAGCCTGCATCGGGAGGGCGGGGCCTGCTCTAGGGGCAGCCATTACCCAGACTTACACAGAACTGGTGTCAGATTGCACAGCACTCTTTTCTTTACCTCTTGGGGGTGACAATGATGACAGTGGCAGTTACAAGGGCAGGTAGGTTTATCTTTCAGGGCTCCTAGAGTGCTTTTCTGAAGAGCTAACACTTGACTGGGTGAAAATGTCAATCCCAGGCAGACTTTTGGTTTACAGACAGGCTGTCAGGGCTGTAGGGACAGGTAGCCTGTCTACTCCCCTGAGCATCAGACGCCACTGTTGACCTGTTTCCCCTTTGACATTTCTGCCATTCAGGTATTTTCGTCTGCTGGTTTGTTGGGCCTGCTTTCAAATTACATGCTGGGATAGTGTAAGGGTAATTCACAGGCTTCTGGTTCCTTCCTACTATTTTCTCAAAAAGAATTAGAGATGTGCACTGGTTACAGATGATGATTCCCTGGGGACAGCAAGCCTATGGGCAGCAGAGGCCACAGTTCTTTTAACACTGTTGTTTGTTTGTTTGTTTGTTTGTTTTCCATTTCCTATGGACCCCAGGTCCACTCACGGAATCACATTGGTCCTAGCAGAGCTGAGAACCCATGGGCCATATAGTCGTTGCCTTAAGAAAAGTCTTTGCAGGGCTACAAGGTCAAGCAATGCTCTCCTCCCTAACACTCACACACAAGTCAGATCCAGCAGGGAGACTAGAGACAGAGACTTCAGGACTTATCCACTTAGTCTGTCAATAGACCCGACTGTGAATCAAGGCAGATAGGAATGGTAACAATGAAAGGAATTTTGACAAGATAAAGTGCCAGATAGGTGAGGTGACTCAGGGTCACCCAAAAATAGGTGGAGCCAGACTAATCCCACCACTGGATTTACAGAAACAAAAGCAAATGCCTGCTGCACACGCACAGGGGAAGGAGTTCAGCCCCTCTGCCCTCTGGGTGGATTGTCCCGGCCTGCGGGACTCGGTTATTCGTGGGGGCGAGGGGAACCA
>NW_021604630.1:11928391-11952653 GCF_004785775.1 Grammomys surdaster | reverse complement strand
GGGGGAAGGCTGGCAGGGGTCCCTGTTAGGGGTCCTGGTCTCTGACAGTGGATCAGACATTTTTATTTACAAGGACCAATCCTGAAGCTCAATAAATATATACTGATGTTCCACAAACCCAAGACAGCTGCTAAGTATAGATAAGGAAAACTATGTGTTCTCTGCAGTTAGCATAATAGATGCTTCTGGGGAGGGACATTCCTACTGTCATCCTGGGAATGAGTAGCCTCTGAGAGGAAGTCAAACTTTGGATTCATTTGTGCAATTTAACATCAACTTTAGAGTTAGGTAGCTAGCTTCAGACATTTAGAAACCAGCTGTGTTCTCCAGTTTAAGGATGCTGGCGATCTCTAGATTGTGAATGTCAATCCGTTTACACACACTAGATACTTTGCTACAGGCAAAATGTCCCCTAGGGAAAATGTTCTCGGACGGTCCCTTACCCCATCCAGGATTTGACGGACTTGTGGTGAGGCTCCCTAGCTACTCACCAGCTACCACGTCACAGCAGGCACTGGATTGAGATAGGCTGCCACAGGGGCCATTCTAGGGCTGCAGCAAGCCTCAGAGAAAAACTGGAAGATAGGTTTGACACTTAAAATGTCTACGTTTAAACTCAAGGGTGAAATATATATATATATATATATATATATATATATATATATATATATATACACACACACACACACACAGACACACACACACTCACTCTGGCTATGTCATGTAGCTATATAGTGTCTCAGTCCCATGGCTTGATTTTTTTTTTAATTGTCCATACTTCACATATAGTTTCAAATGACCTTTAATTGGAAAAAAATCAAAAAACTTAGAAAAAAAATCCTCAAACTTAGAAAGTTATCTTTGAACCAGAAACTCCTGAGCTGAGCATTAAGTCTAAGTACTGAGTACTAAGTCTAAAGTATTAAGTACTAAGTCAGTCCTAAGTACTGAGCCTATGGGTATCCAATTGTAGCTGAGGATTCCTGTGGGTGTTTTAGTCAACTATGCCTGAGTACAGGCAAGGAACCTACATATAGCTTCTGGCCAAACTTGTGCCTAGACATGCTCACAGACTCTCAGATAAACAGGGTATGCAATTAATACCTCTACCAGGTAAGATGAGCAGCTGGCTCAGAAAGGGACTTCCATTGCCTGGGAAGGAAGCCCGAGGGAGACTCCTCCATTCCAGAAATGGAGTTCCCGAGTCATCCTAGACCTACCTGTGGTGTAGGACTTCTACACTGTGATCTTCCAGAGAGCAGGATGTAAATGTAGGCGAGGGAAAACCCACCACCATCTCGAAGAAGATGACTTTCTGCGTTTAAATATAGCTTCTGGATGCAGCAGGTTCTACTGTTACAGGCGCTTCCAATCTTACAGAATGCTTCATGGCCTATCATGACCTGAGCGGCAGCCTCCACCGTGTGTTCCTGCTGCCGTGAGCTAAGCTGTTACATTGTCCCTTTCCTGCCACAATGATCTGAAACCACGAGCCAAAGCAAATCCTTCCCTACCCTTGTGGTTTGTGTATGCTCGGCCCAGGGAGTGGCGCTGTTAGAAGATGTGGCCCTGTTGGAGTAGGTGTGGCCCTGTTGGAGTAGGTGTGTCACTGTAAGTGTGGGCTGTAAGACCCTCACCATAGCTGCCTGGAAGCCAGTCTTCTGCTAGCATCCTTCAGATGAAGATGTAGAACTCTCAGCAAAGCCTGCACCATGCCTGCCTGGATGCTGCCATGTTCCTGCCTTGTTGATAATGGACTGAACCTCTGAACCTGTAAACCAGCCCCAATTAAATGTTGTCCTTAAAAGAGTTGCCTTGGTCGTGGTGTCTGTTCACGACAGTAAAATCCTAACTAAGACACCTACCTTTCTCTGTTTCTATTAGGTATTACCCTCCAACTAGACAACTATTACTAACACAGTGTACACTTCCCCCCGTTCTTCTTGTTTTTCTTTTTAGTTGCTAAAACCTTTGATAGCTGTGATCCGTGTGGAAGGTTAGGATACAGAGCTTAGAGCAAGCACTAAACTTCAGCCAACCTCTCAAAGTTCCACTTGTGCCTGGAAGCTATAATTCGTCAAGTGTGTCTAATTTCAATTCTCATTTCTGAAAAGCACATCAAATTAGTCTATTAATGTTAGAGAGACCTTTTAACAATATTAATTTATGCCGGGCAGTGGTGGCGCACGCCTTTAATCCCAGCACTTGGGAGGCAGAGGCAGGCGGATTTCTGAGTTCGAAGCCAGCCTGGACTACAGAGTGAGTTCCAGGACAGCCAGGGCTACACAGAGAAACCCTGTCTCAAAAAACAAAAACAAAATCGAAAAAAATATTACTTTATGATATAAATGAACGTAAAGTACAAATCTGTATTTTATCTTATGGGTAGAAAGAAGGCTTCAGTTATATTTAAAAAAAAAAGTCTGGATGGAAATCCTTAGCAAAAGTAAAAAAACTTTTAGTCCAACTGTTTTGACAGTGTAATAGCTATTTACTGTTGCCTAAAAATTATGCCATACAATGAGTTGCTTGAAATCACAAACACGGCTTCTGAGGCGCAGAGAGACATGGGAATGTGATTCAAGCCCAGGATAACTCATTAAGTCGAAGCGTAGCTGTCAGCTGGCGTTCTAGTATCAGCAAACTGAACTGGGGCTGGAAGCTGAACAGGGGTGGGAAGATTCACTTTCCAAAGTTCCCTCGCAAGCTGCTGGCAAGAGGCCCCAGTTCTTCATGAAGCTCTCTCTGTAAGGGACTGCTGACAGCACGACTCCCCCATAGCGGAGCAAAGAGAGCATACGAAACCGAAGAGAAAGCATGGTGTAACCAACTCCTTAGGCGGGCAGACTAGACTCAGGACAGTGACGTGCTTTGGGACTGACATAGGTGGCAGGAACCATTTTGAAGAATGCTTTCCTCTCGAAGAGCAGGTTAAATATATGAGTCACTTCAAAATCTTGTTCTGTTCTTATCAGGAATTCTTACAGAGAAACTAGTTTTCCCTGTTGCTCAATAATCAGCCATGGGATCAGAGTTATCAACGTGGGGCAAAAAGTAATCAATTGGTATAAAATACATTCACTGGAAACATTCCACTGAGGCCCCATGGAAGGTATCCAATCCTGAGGTCAATTTAGAGTCATACAATCAATAATCAGTTATTCAAAGGAAATAGCTGCAAACGGGTTACACGAGTCTTGAGAGCTTTGTGCCTAATGGCTATTCCCACAGACAAGGTGCATAAAAGGGTAAGAAAATACAGAAGCCACGAAGACCATGGTCCTAAGGGGAGCAGTTTGCTGCTGAGAGCAGGCTGAAGGAGACGAGTTAGTTAAAATAGCCCTTACAAGATTGCTTAGCTTAAAACCTGTTCTTGGTGGCTAGGGTAGTAATCTGGGTGACTATCTAACTTTGACTGAGAAATCTGGAAGGCAAGGAGAGATGCTGGTGAGCTGGCAGCCATGTTGTGAAGAAGAAGCTGTCATCAGCTTGGGCTAGCTTGGGAGCTCTTAGGAAGGTAGTGCATGAGTGTTTCTTAAAGGAGTAGAAGACAGTAGGTAGAATGATCTCTTCTGGGTCCATTTAAATCTAAAGGAGGCCAATCAAACAAGGGATGAGACCAATATAGCAATTTCACAATGACATAGAACATCAAAAATACAAGGGTCTAGCACTGAGCTCCTAAGTGACAGAGGGGAATCGACCATTGTATTGAACAGGGTTGTCTAGAGGAACAACCAGTAGGATGAGTGAGTATATTATAAAGGGGGTTTGTTGGATAGGCTTGCATGAGCAGCATTGAGCAGGTCAACTATGGCTGTGCCTATGTTACAGAAGCCAAGAATGAAATAGCTGTTAAGTCTGGGAAGCTGGCTATCTCAGCAGTCCTAGCTGGGAAAGCCATGGGGGATGGGGTGGGAGGAGGGAGTCACTAGTACAGATGGAGTGTGTCTGTGTTCAAGGCTAAGCTAGATAATGACTGCTGAGGATGTCACACACGCACACACACACACACACACACACACACACACACACAAAGAGGGCCTTCATGCTTCCTTCCCACCATAATTTCCTTTCCCCCATATGTGGGCCCATTGGATGGTGCCACCTGTATTTAGGATGGGTCTTTCTTCTCTGATCACTGGCCCACATGTCAGTCACATGAAGAACTATCTTCTAGTCGCAGGCAACTCATAACCTAGTCAAGCAGACAACCAAGACCAACCTTTACAATCACAATGCAGGAATGACTATCAGAGAAGCAGAGCAGGAAGGTCACCAAAGAGCACATAAAGGCACCATGAGACAGTGAATTTCAAATACAGAGATGGCCAGCCATACAATACCATTAATCATTGGGCATGAACATTCCAGAGTCTTCCTCCCTGGATTTTCCTTGCCAGCATCATGTGTGATGAGCTGGGGGGAGGGGCCCTGTCCTTTTCCCACACCACTGCAACCAGCTTGCTCCCAGTGGAAGAAGCCAGGTTTAACATGAGCTGAAGTTGATGCTTATTTCTCAGGATTAAGCATTTTATATGATAGATGGAGACCTTGGTGAGTGAAGGGCTTTTTTAGCTGAAGGACCAAAGCTGAGGCAGATGATCAATACTTCAGTTTCTGTCACAGGGAAAGAGGGCAGAGCTATGATGGGACACTACACGACTAATTAAGACCGTTGATGTGATTGGACCCCATGGTTCCGTCCTTGTCCTCGTCAGTTTGTAAGTTTCATCACCATTTGCCTCTGTTTGGAATTAGCATCCATTTTATATCAGCATGTACCAATTAAACAAAACAGACTTCAACATATTTTCATACAAGTGCATTATAAATTTTGACCCTGTTCCACCTGTGGACTCTATTTTCTCCCTTCTCTCCTCCTCCCTTGCAAGTCCCCTTCTGACTGCTTCCAGGGTGATTTGCATCTATATTATCACAGGTGAGAACTAGACAGACAAATAAGAAACTAGAGCAGTAGTTCTCAACCTTCCTAATGATGTGACCCTTAAACACTTTGTCGTGTTGTAGTGACCCCAACCATAAAATTATTTTAGTTGCTACTTCATAACTGTAATGTTGCTACTGTTGTGAATACAGTAATATAAATATCTGATATACAGGATCTGTTTTCATTACTACAAATTGATCCAAAGGGGTCATGACCCACAGGTTGAGAGCCATTGAAGTAGACAATAAACGGAACCAAAATAATTTCCATTGTCACATGTCCACAGGATAGAGGCTCCTATGTCTGGCTCTCTCAAGGCCTCTTCATTGGTCCTTACTCATATGGAGCCCATAAGCTAAGACCCTTTAACTACTGGCCCTTTGGCTATTTATTCAACCATCTGTTTATTCAATCACAGTTCAGAGTTCCCAAACTCCTCCTTTCTACTCCTCTCAGAAAAAAAAATAAAAATTGAACTCATTAAAAGCACACTCCCACAGTACTGATTCTTGCTCTATCTTTTGGATTTTAGGTCTTTTAAAAGGAGATCTCTCAAATGTCTTTATATTTGTACATTACAGACCTATTTTGATACACAGTGGTAGATAGGCTGCATCAAATCCCAACTTCAAACAAAGAGCCAAATGGCTAATCAGATTCAATAACACCACATACTGGATAGTTCGCATTTGTTCCATTTGCTAGAGTGGAATTCTTTAGCATATATTTAATCTGCATGGCTCTGTTCCTGTGCTCTGTTCAGCTCTCAATTCATCACACACACACACACACAAACACACACACACAAAACCTCTTAAACTCACTCTCCTGTCAAAATACATTTGATATCCAGTTTTCACCCAGTCTCTGAACAGCCCTTCCTGATTCCCAGTCTCTCTATCCAGAGTGCCTTTACTTCTCCTCAATCAAAATGCCGTTGCCTCTCCATCTGAGTCCTGCTCTAACCTGTGACTGGCAGTCAGGCACACAGCAATTGTTTCAGTAACAAGTTTAAGTAGAAACTTATCATCATCATCATTATCATGGGGGCTAAAGCAATATTAGGCTGCATTAGTAAGTAAAAAAGTGTTCATAAAATGATAGACATTGGTCACAGGATCCCTGGCTAGAACACGTCTGGAATGCCAGGCATAGAGCTGGATACCCTCCTAAAGGGGAAATATTACCCAGCTAGAATATAGACAGAAGACAGGGAAGACAATGGTTGGTCTTGATCCAAGGAGTGGCTGGTGGCTACAATTGTACGAAAATTCTTTTTTGTTATAAGAAGAAAGAAGTAAATTAAGGAAAGCTAGCATCAATTCTATGTTGAGATGAAATGTCTAGATTAGTTTACTAAATTGATTTGCAAGGTGAAGGATGCCCTTGCCATGGAAGGGTTCAAGATGGATGTGAAGAATTTGACAGCTGTTTGCACTCTGTAGGTCATTGTGATCGTATTAATATGGCTTTCCCTCTCTTGAGCCCTTCCAGCCCCCAGCCCTCTAACTGACCTTTGTCACAGTGGTTCTGGAACTCCTGGTCTACAGCGGTCCCATGTCTTACACTTTATGAGTTATTGTCTCTGTAGATTTATAATTTTGTTTCTTTGACTACAGTCACTATACATGAAAGTTTTAATATTTTTGTTATGTTTTTCATGCTATGAAGAATTGTCTGAAACATGAGCTGAGTGAGGAGATGTCTCAGTAGTTAATAGCACTGACTGCTCTTGCAAAGGACTGAGGTGGAGTTCCCAGCACCCACACGATAACTTACAACTGTCTGTGACTCTAGTCCTAGGGGATCCAGTGTCCTTTCCTAACCTCCCCACATACTTGCACATACGTGGTAAACATCAACTCACACCAGCACACACATATGCCTAAAAATAAAAAAAATTTAAAGCTTTTAACAAATTTAAGAAATATTCCTAACAGAGAAGAGAGGAAAGTCTCATTTCAGCCCAGGGTTTGGAGGTGTCAGTCCATGGCTAGGTCCACTGCTGTTAGGCTGATGTGAACTAGAACATCACACTGGGGACATGGTATAGCCAATCTTATCCCATGGCCACCAGGAAGCAGAGAGTGAGGAAGGGGGTGAGCAGAAGATTGATACTTCAGTGAAATTCTTCCAGGGACTGTTATCCTCCAACTTCTAGCTTCTACTAACCTCATGGTCCAAACATGTCCCCAAAGCTCCATCTTTAAGCTTTGCTCTGGGACCAAACATTTAACTCACAATGCTACTGGGGGACACCTCATATTTAGACTACAGCACAGCATCCAGCCTGGTCCCTTGTATGGAAAAGAAGCTTAATCATACATATTTACTGTGTCATAATATGCTGGCCAAAAAGCTTATTATTCTATCTAGTAACTAGGAAATTCCCAATGCAGTTCCCTGGGTCCTGCTTCAGAAAGCCCCACCTCTGGCTATTGATCGCCTCTGGACAGCTCATCCCCATGTATTTCTTCCCCGATTGTATTTTGTTAAAGAAAAACTATTTTCTGACAGTAAGCCTTTTTCTTATTTAATGTGTGGTCAGAATCATAGACAAGAGGGGAACAGATGGCCGAGTTGGAAAGAGACGATTCCAGGCTGTCAGAGGTTTAACAAAGCTAATGAAAGGAAATTTACCAAAGACATAGAAAGCCATGGGCATTTGAGATGTTTTAAAGCCCATCCCACTGCGCCTGGCAGCTTGTCTCCACTGGCTCTCCCCCACCCTTTGCCCCTCAGAAGAACGTGAGGTTGCCAAGCTGAATCCGATGTAACACAGCACTGTGGCTCTCCTAAGCACACGCATGGGACTGGCTGGCTGGGGTGCCGTTGTCTTTCAGCAAATTATCTTGGCATGGTTCAGCTGCCCAGGCTGTGCCTGGGTACACCTGGCTGTGGTCCCAGATCCCCTGATGTGACAGCTAAGCATATAGTGTAATGCAGCATGGGGAGGGGGTGCTTTATTTAACTGTGGGGGCAATGCTACTTCTGAAAGGCTATTTCATAATTCTTACACCTGCTCCATTCTGTGAACGGCTTCCAGCCCCCTGCCTCTTCTCTCTCTGATTTTCTTTGAATAGAAAGCTTACAAAAAGGCCCCATCTGTTTTTATCAGTCTTTGTCCTCTAAGGAAACCCGGCATTACATTAACCATGAGGACACCTGTCCTTTGGCCACCTCCTGGCACAAGGAAGTCAGCTGCATCCCCCTAATGAAATGCTGGTGTGCTTTGACTTTCTCTGAGACGAGGTCATACTGTATTGCTGGCTGGCCTTAAGCACAGGCCAATGCTCCTGCCTGGGCCTCCCAATGCTAGAATTACAGATTTGCCCCACCATGGCCAGTTTGGGCTCTTGTTTTCTTATGTTCTGGAGAGAAAAGCTGTGAAATGGATGAGTCTCCTCAGACAACATCAGGTGGCAGGGGTGTGCATGGGGCCTGGGTTTCCTGAAGATCTGCAGAGAACCTGAAGGGAGATTGAGAGGGTCGGTAGCTTCCATCCTCATCAACCTCACTTGACCTTTCCAATATTTGTTGCTTTTTGGGGTGGGGGGTGGGGAGACCTGAGGACCAGGGATCTGGCTTAATTTAGACTCATGCAGACACAGCCTAGGTTTTGCAACCTAGTGGAGCAGCCAAAGCTGATTGTCTTACCGTCAGGTAAATGGTGATGATACTGAAGAGGGAGGGAGAGGCTGGCAAAGATGGGCACGGTCTGAGGATTGTTAGAACAGGGTGTGAGGGAGATGGTGGGCATGCGCAGAAGGCATTCACTTCACCTTCTAGAAGAGACCAAATGTAGACTAGACATTAAGCCAGTATATTTTAGATTGTTAATCATCCATGACCATCAACCTGATCAAATTGATAACATGCTTAAAAGATTAGCAAAACAAACCTATGGGTATGTCTGTGATGGTATTTCCAGAGATGATTATACCCTGAGGACTCTGACCTAAAGGGCCAGTAAGTGTTTAGATGGGTTCATAATAGGATGGCACGATTGGAAGGCGGGGGAAATTACGAGGTAACACTTAGCTGAAGGAAGTAGGTGACTGGGACCATACCCTTAGCTAAATCTTGCCCACACCCCATGCTCTGCTTCCTGGTCACTATTGTGTAGACTATTTGACTTAGACTTTTCTTGGCATAAAAAAAAGACAATCTTGAAACAGTGAGCCAAAATTAATCTTTTCCCACTCAAGTTCTGTTAGCTATTTGGGTCACAGTAACATGGAAATGAATATATATGCATATACATTATATATATATACACATGCACACGTGCACACACACATACTTGTGTGTGCACGTGTGTGTGTAATTCAGGCATTAGTTATATTTTCATTGTTGGCCTTTCCAATCCTCTTGTAATGTAACTTAAGACAGAAGTGTCTCTGTATCTTGTAACTATTTATATGCTAAGTTTCCAGGATAGTGCCTGGCATACAGTATAATGTAAGTAGCAATTGTTCAAAGGGCAAATAGGAGAGTGGGACTAAGAAGAACAGGAACTTCACGTATATTATATGATTTCCCAGTTGATTGAAAATGTTGGTTGAAAGAAAGGGGATGATTAGGCTTTAAGAATTAACTGAAACAGAGAGAGAAAAATGTAAAAAGAAGGAAATGGAAGATAATAGTGACCCTTGTTAGGCTATTTTCAAATGGTTATATCTTATGCTAGTTAGTTTTAATGTCAGATTGACACAATCTCCTGGGAAGAGATTCTTAATGAGGAATTATCTAGACTAGACTAGCTTGTGGGTATGTCTAAGGTTGTCTTGATTGTTTGTTGAGGATGCAGACCACTGTGGGTGGCACCATTCCCCAAGCAGGGGGTTCTGAACAATGTAAGAGAAGTGAAAGCTAGCAGAGAATAAGCAAGCTAGCAAGAATGAGTATAGTCTCTTTTTGCTCTTGACTGTGGGTGTGGTGTGACTAGCTGCTCAAGTTCCTGCCTTTATTTCCCCAATGATGGAGTATCATTTGGAGTTGTAAGTCAAAAGAAACCTTTTTCTCCCCTAAGTTACTTTTTGTCCAGATATTTCATCACAGCAACAGAAATGAAGCTTAAAAAGTATTCAAATGGAGATATAGTTGGGTGGTAGAACCACCCACAGAGCCCACTGTAAGATACTGTAGAATCAGAGGTCAGCAGAAAACTGATAGATACAGATCTCAGGGACCAGAAAGAACTCTCTATATATCGTGCCAGAAGCATGCAGAGGAGAAAAGGTCCCAGCACATCTGAGAGAGCATAAGTAAATTTGTGCATGGTTCCAAGTTTCACTCCCAAGGGCAGTCTGTCCTATTAGGTGCCGTCTGAGACATCTCAACAAGGAAGAAAGGTTTTCCCAAGTACAGGGAACACATTCTTGGAATACTTAAGTCTTGTTTAACTGAAAACTGCTAAGCACCCACTCAAGAGGACTCAACAGTGTTGTTTATCTCAGCCAGTTATCTAAACACTGCTGAAATGACAAAGGATGAATTTGTTCTCTAAACTAAAGCATGTCTCCCTTCTGGGTGTCTCAAAGTTTTTTCACAAGTGATTCATGAAGGCGAGTATATTACCATCCCTTTATAGATGGGGCCGGTTCACAAAGAGGTTAAAGTAATTCCCAAGTATGGTACAAAAGTCAGAGGGCAACTCCTGGAACAAATCTTTGAAATCTTGGATCTCAAAGATGCCCAAACTGAGGTCATCCTGGTCATAAAGGCTTAGTTAGATTTATGAGCCAATCAGAAGAAACATTACACCAGTGATCTTGGATTCCTAGGTTTGAACACTAATGGTTCACTCTCTCCTTTGGCATTTTCTTTTTGTTGTTGTTGTTTTTTGTTTTTATTTGTTTTCAAGATAGGGTTTCTCTGTATAGCCCTGGCTGTCCTGGAACTCACTTTGTAGACCAGGCTGGCCTCAAACTCAGAAATCTGCCTGCCTCTGCCTCCCAAGTGCTGGGATTAAAGGCGGCCACCACCACCGCTTGGCCTCCTTTGGTATTTTAAAGCTTACATCCATAATACATATATATAAATAATTATATTATATATAGTTATTATAATATATTATATATATTTAAGTATGGGTAATTTGGAGCTTAATTCTAGTTCTCCTTCTGTCTCCTCTGGCCCTGGATCTATCTGACCTAGATGAATTGTGGAAGGGAGAAGAAAAAATACATAGTTCTTTTCTGCAGTGGGGTAAAGGGTTCCTGAGGTTGTCCCATGATGTCAAATGGGAGGATTAGCATGGAGAAACATTGAGTTCTGGTCAAGGACTGGCTGGGTTTCCCACTGAGGCTGAGATGTTAAATTGCTGGTTTCTGTTGCTGACAGGTATCTTAGTCACCACTCAATTGCTGTGAAGGGACACTATGACCAAAGCTATTTATAAAAGGAAGAGTATATCGGGTGCTTACAATTTCAGAGGGAGAATCCATGACAATCATGGTGGGAAGCATGGCAGCAGGCAGGCAGACATAGCATTGGAGCAGCAGCTGAGAGCTTATTGAGACAAGCACGAAGCAGAGAAGCAGAAAGAGCCAATTGGGAATAGCATGGGGTTTTGAAGCCTCAAAGCCTATCTCAGTGACATACCTCCTCCAATGTGACCACACCTCCTAATCCTTCCTACAAGGTTCCGCAACCTAGAGAACTCTTTCAAACTCATCAGCCTATAGAGGGCATTCTAATTTAAAACTCCATATAAGGGAAGGGACTGGACTTCTTCCTTTGAGGTCAATTCTTATCTCAGAGGTCCACAATGCTATGTTAAATGATTAAGTACCTTGGTATCATCAAAACGTAGCCAATTCCATCCAGACCAAACAAAATCAACAGTTATTTATACCTCCTGCTATATTTTTTCACTAGAATTCTAGAATCCTGACAACAGGGAGTTCCTCTCTAACTAGAGGAGTAGTGACAGTAGGGGACAGAATGCTGAGTGCCATGACAGAGTCAAAATGAGACAGGAACGTTCTATAACTGGAAATAGTCTGGGGTATTTGAAAAAAGGCTTGTCTAAAGGTTATGTGATACATGATGGGATTTTTCTCCTAATACTTCAATTCACATCTCCAGGTAAACACCAGAAAGCATGAGTTGAAATTGCATTGCCCATGACAAGCAAACAAAGGCAGGGCTTTATTTCCAAATCCACTGCAAGTAGAAGCACCCATGGCATATCGAAGACTCTATGGTCCTGCGGGAGGCTGAAGCAGGAGTTCACGCCTGGCCTTGCCTATATAGGGAAACTCTGTGCCAAAGCAAGACAAAAGACCCTGAGCGTTCCACAACAGAAACATACAGAAACAAAAGGAAGGTTTCAACTTTACAGGGGAGATACTGGCACACTTCAACTTAGAATAACAGCTAGACTAAAAAGTCACGAGTGATAAGGTTTATCAACAATCATATAGGGTAATATTTAGAATACATTAAAAAATACTTTGGGGCTAGGGAGATGATTCAGTTGATAAAGTGCCTGATACACAGCAATGAGAGGACTTGAGTTTAGATCACAATGCAAAACTATAGGCATGATAATAGTCACCAAAAATCCAGGTGTTAGTGAAGATGACAGAGCCAAAACAATCTCCGGGGCTCACTGGCCAGCCAGTCTACTAATTGGTGAGCTGCAGATTCACTGAGAGAGCTGTCTCAAAACTTGACAATGGAGAGTGGTAATAAACACTGAGCCTTTACACAGACATGCAAACAGAGCCCATGCATAAGCACACATACATGTGTAGCCCTAACATACATACACAAACACATTTAAAAAACAGGATAGGCCCAAATCTAGAACTATTTCCCCAAATTATACATATAATAGTTCCCTCAAGGAATCTTAATTAAATTAGACAAAATAATTGCTCCTAATGACTACAGCTTTATTCAAATCCACCACAGAAAAATTGACATTTTAAAAAACAAATACACACACACACACACACACACACACACACACACACACAGACACACATTTGTTGACAGCACATAAAGATAAAAAAACAAACACAGATGGTAAAGCATCTAGTGTGAGTAGGATATTTTAAAAATGCATGTGTATTTAAGTTATATTTTTATGGGGAAATCAGAGGGAATTCTATGATATGAACTTAATGGTGTCTATTTTGGTATGCTATAGTTTCTGATTTTATTTTTGAAATGTTTTCCATTATGTCCTAGCTAAATTTTTGTTGTGCTTGTGTTTAGTTTCAAAGAGTTGCAACCTGAATTCGAGGAAGTGGAAACACAGGTAGAGGAAAGCCCTCATTAGCTGCAGGAAAAACTGCCTTAGAAGCAAGCTGGCCCAGAGCCAGAGTCCTCATCAGAACCCAGAAGGCGGCTTTGGAAGTTACTGTGATGCAGGGACAGGAGGTGGCCTCTCTAGCACAGATTCTTTCCTTCCTTGGACTGTGGTTCCTTGGAGAAAGTTGAGTTTCACATTCCTTGTGACCTCCAGCAAATTTCTTGGTTTACATGCGGTCTTCTAGAAGACTCTGTTTTCCACAGTCAAGGTGTGGAAAGACATCAGAGAGGCAAAACTGAATCAAGATTGCAGATAAAATGAGTGTGTGTCCATCAAGGTCTTTGGAAATACAAAATCAATCTGAGACGCTCATTAGCTGTGGGCATCTCCTCATGTCCAAATGAAGTGTCTAATGAACAGTGAAAGAACACAGGGCTCACGTTTCAAAGGTTTGGGAAGTTCATGGTTTGTCAAAACAAAAATAACAAATGGAATTTCAGGTCACCTCCGGGCAGCAGAAGGCCAGTATTCATCTTGGATGGAACGTCCTTGCGGCTCTCCAGTCAGGCAGCACTAATCTATTTGGAAGAGTTGAGGTCATCTACCAGCAGTCCCTTGGGAAACTATTTGCGGCGTATCTTGCAGAGGCTCTAGCTTTCATCTTTAAAACGGAAATGAAGCACTTGACAGTTTCATCGGACAGTCAGAAGAAAATCTCCAGCTAAGGGACATATGAGAGTTCCTCAGACTCTGTCCCATTTGTCCCATTTGAAGATTCTCTTTCCTCAAAAATTTCCACTACTCCCATGATCATAAAACTTAGCTCTTCTTCCCTTCCTTAAGAAACAATTTTGATCTGAGACAAAAAACAAAATAAAACAAAAAAACAAAAAACACCATGCCCTCCTGTCCTTTCCTTCAGCAAATCCTAAACACTCTGACATGTGAAAGCCCCTCACCTAATAATAAGACACTAAAATGATATTTTCTAGACAAGCAAGTGTACATGCCTATGGAGTGCAGGGTCCTAGGTTCTCTGTCATTAATATAATAATTTAAAAATGTCTTTTAGGAAGCCCAGCAGAAGAAAAGCTGAGTCTAAAGTGAAGCCATCGTCACTTGGATTGAGCTGCAGACGACAGGCTGGGAGCTATCACTGCTTGTTCTGTGTCCCAGGGAATATCCAAGGTCCACAGTGCTCTTACAGTCCCATATCTTATGCTAGGAGAGCACACTGCCCATTATCCGAGAAGTGAGACAAGCATAAAATACATTATGGAGAACTGAAGAATATCGGCTTTTTCTCCTGTCCTTCCCCCTCATTTTAACATGTTGTAAACACTAAAGACAGTACTTTGTTATTGGAAAGTGGAGAGATGACACCTTTCCCAGCGCAGTCCAGGCAAGACCTTACAGAATATAAATAGAGTGCTCGCAGTGAGAGTTAGATAAAAGCCAAAAAAAGTCTTGATCTATGACTGCTATGTGCTAAATATTGTAAGAATGCAGAGAGGCTTACAAAGATAAGAAGAATAGCCTTGTCCTTCAGGGAGCATGTAGTGAGTGGAGAGGAAGACAAGCATAGGTCTCCCTATAAGGCAGAAAGCGAGTCACAAGATGGTTGTTCTCAGATGGACTGATGTGCTTGATACGATGGGGGGAACCAACTGAAAGTAGAAAGCAGAGGCTACAAGCAGGGAAGGCCGTTAAGGTCAACGGCAATGCTCTAAGCAAGAAGAAATAAATGCCTCAGCCTGGGAAGTGTTTCTGGTACCAAGGAGGATAGATAAAGGAAAGTCCTCCTGTGGGCTACTGTTGACTGTCACCATGAGTGGAAGCCCAGAAGACTGAGAAAACAAAGTAACCCGAGCGTTCATGTCCGGCCAGGTAGGGAAAACAATGCAGCCATCACTCTTGCTGTAGAAATCAGATGGAGAGAGAAGCTGTGTGTCTCTTAAGCAAGATGCTTAGGACCGGATTTCTGAGTTCGAGGCCAGCCTGGTCTACAGAGTGAGTTCCAGGACAGCCAGGGCTACACAGTGAAACCCTGTCTCGAAAAACCAAAAAAAAAAAAAAAAAAAAAAAAGATACTTAGGACAAGAAGGGATGTTTAGATTTTGGATTTTGGATGTTGACATATTTACATATACATAATGAGTTACCTCAAAAGGTGTGGGATCCAAGGCTAAAGTTGAAATTCCGTTATGGCTCATATACCTCACCCCTTACACATACAGCCTAAAGTCAATCCTATGTGGTAAGTCAAATGATTTTATGGTGTCACTTGTAAGCATCATATTGGTATTCCAAGGGTTTTAGATTTTGAAGTAGTAATGTTCAACCTGCTTTAAAACCAAAGAAAGAGAGGCATGCTGATGAAAACCTTTTGAAAGAAATTGAGTTTAACAGTATAAATACTTCTTGCGTTCTTCATTCTCTGCAGAGTTAAAACACCCCAAACCTCCTGATTACAATCTCTCCTCTATGACAGGGTAGCCAGGGAGCATACTAGCCCTATATAGTTCCCAAATATTCTTACCATCAGTGACACAATTCAAAGCACCCCCAGAGAGCTGATTTTTTTTTCTCTATTTGTCTCCAAGAATCCTCTAATTAATGAAAAGGCAAAATGCAGCCTAGACACGGGGTAACCAAAACACACCAAAAAAGCCATTGATTCAGAATCTCTTACAAAAACAAATCCGCTGGCAGAATTCTAACTTGGTAAACAGTCCCTAAAATGGGAATCCAAGCAGAGAGAAGGGCAGCGTGCAGAATGCATCAGATCATAAATAAACCCCCTTTAAAGTCTCTGAGCCAGAAAATAAGCCCCAGTACCAGCACAGAGAAAAAAAACTGCCTTGGCAGTCCTGCCCGCAGTGACCAGGGACCAGATGGCCAGGCATCTGGGAACTTCTTGGGTTGTTCGGCATAGGAAGTAGTCTCCTCGGGAGACTGGTTGGCCTGTGTCATCCTCCTCTTCCCGCTGTGTCCCACCAGTACTGTTTCCATTGGGCATCAGAGAAGAAGCTCAAAGTCTACTTGATTCTTTTCATAATTTCTCCCTAAGAAGTGGGGACTCTCCTGTCACCGTCCAAGTGACAAGCAAAAGCCTCCTAACTAAATATGATCATGCATTCTGATTTTTGAGGACCCAAGTCTAGGCACTGATCATTTACATGTTCCATTAAAAGTTATATGAAGTAAAATTATAATTTTCCTGCTGTGTAATTCAATGGTTTGAAATCGATGTATCTTGCTGCAAACACATCTCATGCTTCCACTAATGGAAACTGTCCTAGTCAGGGTGACTATTGCTGTGATGAAACACCATGACCAAAAGCAAACTGGGAAAGAAAGGGTTTATTTGACTTATACTTCTATATTAATCCTTGTCATTAAAGGAAGTCAGAACAGGAACTCAAACAGGACAGGAACCTAGAGAAGGTCCTGAAGCAGAGGTCATAGAAGGGTGATACTTACTGGCTTGCTCAGTCAGCTTTCTAATAGAACCTAGGACCACCAGCCCAGGGTTGACCCCACCTACAATGGTCTGGGCCCTCTCCCACCAATCAAAAATTAAGAAAATACTCCACATGCCTGCCTACACCCCTATCTTACGGAGACATTTTCTTAATTGAGGGTCCTTCCTCTCAGATGACTTTAGCTTGTGTCAAGTTGACATAAAACCATCTAGTACAGATATATATTTTAAGGTGCCTTGATCTATGGCTTTCTTTGTTTTGCTACCATAAAAGTATTATAAAACTGATTCCAATGTTGAAACATGGATTTGGGGGATAACAATAATCTCTGTTCATGGGTCATGGCCACTCAGATTTGGCTCCAGAATAAACTCTCATTCACTTTGAGGTGAGCACTATGTTTTTTTGAGTTGATATACTCATATACATAAAGTCAAAATAAATAAAACCCCTATAAAACTGGCCTTATATTGATGCAGTTGTAACCAGAATTGTTTTTCATTTTCTTCTAGTTGCTTATTAGAGTTTATATGTGAAATCCAAACTTTGTGACATACGTTACATTCATCAATTCTGCTAAATTCACTTCATGGTTTTGTGGTCTCCTTAGATTTCCATTTACAAATACATGTAATTAGAATAGTCTTGCCTTTAATTCCCAACTTTTATAACCTCTCTTTGCTTCTTGTTTCCAGGCACTAGTAAGGCTCTCAAACACAACACTGGGTAGATGTGTTAGCAGGCAACCTTGTCCTTGATCTTGGGGAGAAGGTATGACATATGCCACCCTTAGGATGATGTCAGCAGCATATTTTTCTCACAGATTGATGGAAGTCCCTTCTACTCCTGGTTTGTCACAGATGATCCATGAATTATGTTGGTGCTTTTTCTTCATTTACTGAGGTGATTATATGTTTTTGTCCTTGATAAAGAATCCCATGGATGACTTTCAAAACACCAAGTCACAAGAATATTTGCTACAGACTCCCCCTTCACTCTCAAAGGTGGCATTTCTTTTTACAACAAATGACACAGCTGTCCTTTCCAGATTCTTCTGTTTTACATAGCAACTGGAGTTTCCATGAAGTACGGCAATAGAGTTTTGCTATTCTGAAGGGTCTACTGCCAGACTAGGAGTCGGAGGCTTTTCTGGCTCTTGGGAGCAGACTAGAAATGGAGGACTTGAAGGAGCATCTTTCCAAATGACATACAGAAAGTGGCAAGTCATAAATCCATCCATCCAGGACTCAGTTCTTCTTGGCTTAAAACCCCCAGGAAAATCTCTGCTTTGGCCCCTAGAGAGACTATTTATTTCTCTTGCCTCATTGCCTTTTGTGTTGAACACTGTAAAATCAGATCTTCCACAAAAAGAAAGTTTCTGCCTTCTGTACTTCAAAAAATATAGTCAGCAAACAGACTTAAAGGAGTACACATGCACCTGGAAGGAAAGAACCCTGGGGCATTACCACTGTGCTCTGGAGTGCTTGAAAAGTGAAGCCAAAGCCTTGCCTAATAGCTTTCACTTTTATTTTCTCTTTTATTTAACTTTACTTTTTTTTTTGGCACAGAGTATTACTGTGTTAGCCGGAATGACCTTGAAATCCTCCTGCATCAACCTCCTGAATGCTGGGAGCAATACAGGGATGGGCCCCCACTCTTGGCTCTGAGAATGAATTGCTTTAAGTATCTTCTACAATTCAGGCCAAGCAAGATGGCACACACTCTAGAGGGTGAGACATGGAGAGCACAAGTTTAAGTCTACCCAGCATGCATAGCGAGATACTTTGTGTCAGCCAACCAATGTATCCAAAATTCAAACAAACAGCAGCTAATTTGAAAATTGTAGGTAGAATTGATTTTGATGTTGTATTTAATTGGAATCTTCAGAAACTGCCTTTTTAATCTCAGCTTATTGACAAATTCAGCTTATGACTCTAAGCCAGTAATATATATATATATATATATATATATATATATATATATATATACATATACATATATGCTGTTACTTATGTAGATCGTGTCATATATTTCACTTTATAAACATAATAGGATGTAAGACCTAGAAAGAAATTCATCAGTAGTGACAAGAACAGCTCAAACCAATAGTCATCCTCATGATGCGAACTCAGGACAAAATGCCTCTTTACAACAGTATCTCCATGCAGAGGGTTCTACTACCCGACTAGGTGAGACCCTGACAGGGTCACCTTCTTAAGGACATGCAGTTGGCAAATAGCAGGAGTGAAATATAAATGCAGAAAATATGACATCAAAACACTTGCCATAACATGAAAAATAGAAAACACACACACACACTGTCTTGAGGCACTTTCCACATGCTTCTGTTTTCTGACGCTGGGTTTTGCTCTTGGCCTTAGATTACCAGAACTTGAATGTCACCTGTCACCACATTGTTGTAGATGCCCCTCTAACACTCAACTTTGCATTCCATATTTTGTGGAGTTTTCTCCACTCACTCCTTGGTGTCCTAGAGCGCATCCCTTCTACTGAGGACATGTCCACTCTGAGACACCGACCTGACTTAGCTGACCAACTCCCGACCTTTGCCAACAGTGGGTGGGAGGGGGAAAGACTTGGCAGTGTGCACCTGTCTTCACAAGCACTCAGTGCACAGTAGCTTTCAACTTGGACTAAGCAATGGAAACCATGTGCCCCTACCTTGTGCTTCCTGCTACACCAGCTATGAGGCACTCAGCATGAACAAAGCTCTGGATTCCATATATATATGTATATGTATATGTATATGTATATGTATATGTATATGTATATGTATATGTATATATATATATATATGGAAAGAGAGAGAAAGACAGAGAAAGATGATAGATAGATAGATAGATAGATAGATAGATAGATAGACAGTAGAGACAGATGGTGATGATAGAAGATATATATATATATATATATATATATATATATATGTATAGATGATGGTTAGACATACATGATAGATAAAAGATAGTTGAGAGATGACAGAGATAGATAGATATGTCTATATCTCTATCTATCTATCTATCTATCTATCTATCTATCTATCTATCTGATGGTTAAACATAGATGATAGATAAAAGACAGTTGGGAGATGACAGATAGAGATAGATAAATTGATTTATTGATAGATGACAGATGATAGATATGACAGATGATAGATATGATTAGACAGACAGACAGGCAGACAGACAGAGATGAGTTAGTTTCATTTTACCAAGGGTGGTGGTACACACCTCATCACAGCACTCAGGGAGCCAAGGCTAAAGAATCTGAGTTTAAGATCAGCCTGGCAATATGTAATAATATCACAGTGGGGGGGGGGCGGAAAAAGAAAATAGGAAAAAGAAAGAAAGGCAGGAAAGAGGCAAGCAAAGGAGACAGTCTATGTCCCAGGCCGCGATCAGTTATGACAGTAATGAGACATCAGAGGCAGGAGGGAGAGCAGAGCAGAGTGAAGAACACACACTAAGACAGAGCGATGCAACCAGGAGATGAGAGAGCGAAGGCAACCGTGGCCAGGAGTCAAAGGGAAGTTAAGACTCACATCTGGAGTTCAAGTCCTGACTAACTCATTCTTCTATGGGTGGACAGTGCCGTGAGAAACCTCAGAGCCTGAGCAAAGATTGATGGGAATCCGAGCAAGGCTCTAACTGGCAAACCACCACTGTTTCCCTTGGCAGCAATAAAGGAAAGAGAAGGTAAGATAACTCCATGTGCTTCACCACTTGGTGCTCTTGGGTAAGGACTTTAGCAGCATTTTGTCCCTGACATAAATTTTAGGACCTTGTCATCATAGATTCCTGGAGGTCCCTGATAATGACCTACAAGAGCTGTAAATGGAACACTAACCCAGACAGCAACTGGTCATATGACTTCACTCTCCTACTGGGGGATTCTCCCTCCAGGCAGCATGCCTGGCCCTCACTTGCACAGGGAATTTCCCTGGAAGTGCTCACCACCAGTCTGAACTGTTAGCACAGAGACGGCATGTTCAAGGGGCCTAGGAGGTAAATTCTTGACCTGACCTTGTTGCCTGGGCAGAAGCTGACTCTTTCCCACAGTCTCGGGCCCAGACCTTTAGATCACAGCCAGGAATGTATGCTACAATTAATTGACTATAGCCTGGATTCGGACACAGATGCTGTGGGATGATTAATGACCAAAAAGGCTTTGTCGTTCAGCTTCCACTCAGTTATACTGGGGTTGCCCTTTCCTGTAGGCACTCATTTCTCCAGGACATCTCATTCCTTGGGAACTGCACAGCTATCCCTGTTAGATTATGTATCTGTGACGATGACATTGACTTTGTGACAGATAATCGGAGACCCAGACTTGCCTGTGTTCCCATCAGCAACCGTGTCTGACTGCTGCTACGTTCATCCCCAGTGATTTCCTAAAATGGTGATGCTTGCTTCTGTTTATCTCGTTGAATAATGTTAAAAGCAACAGGAAAAAAATGAAAACATTAGATGTTCTGTCTTATGTCACAAAGTCTGTGAATGAGACGGACTCTGGGGCTCTGATTGAGTCGGCATGCTCAACCCCATTCCTTAATAAGATTGGACTCAGCTCAAAATTTTGATTAACATCAGTTTCTTACAACTGCATATAGTGCCCACTTTGTGTTTTTGACACAGTATCTCACTATGTCTGTAGCCCAGGCTGCCCCTGACTCAATTCTCTTTCAGCTTCCTAAGTACTGGGATTGCAGGCATGCACCACCTACAAATAAGCTTTGATACCAAATATGATCTCTTGGCTTGCTTTTTTTTTTCTTTTAGGGGAAATGAGATTTCTAGAGATTTCCTGAGGAAGCCGAAAGCTTCCTCGCTTCAGCTTGTAGCAAACAAACACAACTCTGCCTGGGATCCTTGGAGGACAGACAAATGGGTTTCCAGACCATCCTGCCTAGTGACTAAGATCTTGAGATCAAGGAGAACATCCAGTTATCAAGTTCTATTATTTATAGTTGTTTATCAGCGTTCAGGACCACAGGTGAGAAGCCAGGCTCAGCCCTCTCTCGTCTCTTGGAACAAAATAGATCCACCCATATTCCTGTTGATCAAACGGCATGTGAACAGTAGTAGCTTCCCCTCTGGGCTGTGGTCTGATAACATCCACCAGAAGAATGTAGTCACAACATGACCTTTCTTTTATAACACGCACACGTACTCGGACACACACACACACACACACACACACACACACACTGTATCCATTTACTAGAGTGAGGATAATTTAGTGTTAAACTGGAATTGACTTATCTGTTTTCTTCTCCCTCGTGTTTGAGGTTGAACAATACCAAAAATCTCAACCAAATACATTACAGCTTCATGATCCTACGGGCTTGATACGAAGCCTTCTGGCATGTGTACCATACACTGGGAGAAACAAGGCCAAAAGCGTAGAAATCACGTGTCTTTAACCTTTGCACTCAGGAGGCAGAGGCACGTGGATCTCTGTGAGTTCGAGGGCAACCTGGTCTACAGAGTGAGTTCCAGAACAGCCAGGCTATTACACAGAGAAACCCTGTCTCAAAAAAACAAAACAAAACAAAACAAACATCAAACAAATAAACAAACAAACAAAAAACCCACCTGTGGCTCATTGAAATAGAATCTGGTATTAGTATTATTAAGTGGAGAACATCTGAATTGGAATAATGATGACTTATAAAGATACCCAGTGACTTAGAGAAGGAGATATCAACTCATCTAGAAACACAGAATGAGTCTTGATTGTCTATAGACACTGGCAGTTCTAGAGATGAAATCTAGGCTTCCAGGAATATAACTGAGTTTGCTACATGGAGAACAAAGAACCAGGCTCTGCTTGTCTGGACTTGCAGCCTTGTAGACCACACTTGGGTTATTGATTCTCAATTTCTGAGCCTCATTCACTCAGTTAAAAAAAAAATGAAGCTAACCACTGAGTTATTGTGTGAAGACTAAGTAAGAAGAGGCATGTTCTGAATGCATAGCAGATGATAAGTATTAGCTACTAGATTTTCAGTGAGGGGAGAAAAATTTCAACATCCTTCATTTCACATACAATGTGATTTTGTCATCACACCTCACCTGAAGTAGAGGGCAGCAGGTTTGTATCCCAGAGGTGCTCTTTAAAACCCCACAATACTGAAGTCAAAGGACCAATGAGCTCCTGAAAGATTTTGACCCTATTAAAATGAGGAAGCCCTTGGATTTGTCTTTAGCAAACTAGACAAGAGTTAAGTGTGATTGACAACAGTTAACCTAAGCTAATACTCAGTTCTAGGACACTGTTGTTAAACACTTTAATTTTGCACAGATGCATTTGCTTTAACTAACCTTACCTTTTGCCTATTTTGCCATCAGTCAGGGTCTACATGAACCTTTGCTCTGCCCTTCCTAGCCTTAGGAATCGAGAGTGTGTTTGTGTTCAGTGTTAAGATAAAATTAAATACCCCATGCTCGAATTTTACTTCTCAATTCTGTTCTATGTTTTGTAATTTCGTTTAAATGCAAGTTCACTCTGTAAGAATTCGTGTATTGTCAGTGTTTCTCAGGGTGTGTTTTAATATCAAGCTGGTTCGGATACAAAGGCTTAAGTGATGATGCCACAGACCATGGCTGTTTTTGGTTTTCCAAGAAAAATCCATATTTAGTGTCTTTGTTAGGGTTTTACTGCTGTGGACAGAGACCGTGACCAAGGCAACTCTTATAAGGACAACATTTAATTGGGGCTGGCTTTCAGGTTCAGATGTTTTGTCCATTATCATCAAGGTGGGAACATGGATGGCAGCATTCAGACAGGCATGGCGCAGGAGGAGCTGAGAGTTCTACATCTTCATTTAAAGGCTGCTAGTGAAAGACTGACTTACAGGCAGCTAGGATGAGGGTCTAATAGCCCACACCCACAGTGGCAAACCTAGTCCAACAAGGCCACATCTTCTAATAGTGCCACTCCCTGGGCCAAACATATACAAACCATCACATTGAGGCACCAACCATTGCTTCTCTCAATCGCAGAAGTAATATTTACAGTGAAACAAAACTTCCAGAAGGAAAGGACAGTCTCTGGAACAGATACCAGTTTCGAAATCAGTGTAATGACCATGTGACCTTATGACCCTATTTGGACCCGAATGAACACAGGCCACACACAACCCCATACTGAGTCCTTTTTCTCTGTACTCTGCTCCCACCAAGTCCCTAGTACTGGCTAGAGTCCAAAAGAAGTGGGACTTTTTTTTTTAATTTAAAATATTTTTGTTCTTATGTGTGTGTGCAAGAATGCACATGAGTTTGCACATTGTAACAAGGGTGTGGGGATCAGAAGAATGGAATTCTCTAGAGTCAGTTTTCTCTTTCTACCTTTCCATGGATTGTGACAACCAGCAACCAGGCCAGCTGGCTTATGTCACAAGAACCTGTACCCGCTGAGCCATTTTACAGGTATTCTTTGTGAAGAAAAAAAGACAGAGAGAGAGAAAGAGAGAGAGACAGAGAGAGAGAGAGAGAGAGAGAGAGAGAGAGAGAGAGTCTCTGTTGAATTAAAATATATACC
>NW_021604630.1:11903499-11927991 GCF_004785775.1 Grammomys surdaster | reverse complement strand
CATTCCTCTACTAGCTACTATTGCCTTCAGAGGGTGTAATGCAAATAGGTAGGAATCATTATCAACACCAGGATATCAATAAATACCCTATGCACAGATTCCAGCAAGCATAGCGACTGTATGCACCTAACAGGGAGTGCAGAGTTCTATTGCTGGTATTATAGTAATCCCACATTCTTGCTTTTACTCTCATGTTAGCAAATTCTACATTGGAATCTAGACATCGCATAGTCAAATGGATGTTAGAACTGTATAGGATGTTGGGTTGGCTTACGACATCCGTGTAGAGCCTCTTTCCTTTGTCAGGTAAGCAAGGTCTCCTCAAGACTTTTGGCTAATTTGGATTCATTCAAATCTGAAAGCGAAAGGAGTTAAATTATACAGTGCTAAAGCAAGAGAAGTTACAGTGTTTGATGATAGCATTTTTATTCTTGACCATAACTCTGACTAATTTTATAAACATGAAAGTAACTTTGAGGACAGGGAGGAGACACATTTCCTATTCCATGTGGCCAAACATTTTCACCTTGGGGACAGTACCTGAAAGAGGATAAGAGAAAGACAGATGTGTTGAGGTATTCTGGTAGAAAAATACTGGGATAAGAGTGAGAAGTAAAGAAAAATGTATATGGTTATTTATCACAGGTAGGCCTGGTGCTATCCAACTATAATCTCAAGCACTCAGGAAGCAGAGGCAGGAGAATCAAGAGTTCATGGTCTACAGTGCCACAGCCAAGTTCCAGTGCCACAGTTCAAGGGCAGCTAAGTCAGCTCACCAAAGGCCTTTTTCAAATTAGGTCGGTGGCAGAGTACTTGTGTAGGAAACATGAGAGGAGGCCTGAAGACTAACCGAGAGAGAGAGAGAGAGAGAGAAAGAGAGAGAGAGAGAGAGAGAGAGAGAGAGAGAGAGAGAGAGAGAGAATACATGTGGGTGAATCAATAACCAAAGCAATGTACTACAAACTACAATTTACAGGTATTAGCTTCTGTCTTTCAATCACAATACCCAAACACACCTCCCAGTCATGAAAGCATGGCAAAACAAACCGTCCCTTCTAGCTGGAAACTTCACAAACTATGTGCAAAATGCCTTAAAAAAAATCTAAACCAGTTAATTCAATACATTTATTTCTATAAATACATACTGAAAAAAGGAGATGTGTGTTTATATTTAATTCTAAGGATAATCACCACAGGATTACTTATGAGTCAAAATCACAAGCATAACATGTATCCCATAATGTAAAATCTTCGTGGGAATTAAAAATTCAGCTTTCAAGTAAAGTTTAACAACCTAAAAATGTTAACAAAAAATGATAAAATGAACTGTGCGACAAAAACCTAAGCAAATAAGAATGAGATTTGTGATTTATTTTGTTGTTTTCCAATTTGTTAAACAAATCTTTCCAAGAAGTCTGCCTGGGATCAGACTGCTTGATGTTTTAGGGACATAGGTGTTGTTGTACTACATCAAATCCCAGTTCAGCAATCAGAAGCATCCCCAGGACAGTTCAGGGAACAAAGCCAGCTTCCCTAAAAAAGGGTCCCCAGGAGTTGCAGTTAAATCTTACAAGGAGAAGCAGTTCCTCAGGTGTGGAGAACTTAACCGCTCATACAGTCTTTTTCAGATATATTTCCTGCTCCAGACACCCACACGGTCCTTTGGAATTGATTGTAAACTATTATTCTTTCCATTTTATAGGTGAGAAAAGGAAGGCTGAGAGGGGCCCAGCTGGTGATTGACAGTCCCTCCCCACCCCCACTCCCATCCACCCTCCCAACCCCCATTTTCCAGCACCCTTTCTACATGGGCCTTCCTCTGGAGAAGGGATTTAGGACTACATTCCTGTCTCCTGAATATCTTCTTGCTCCAGGAGAGAATGTGGTGTTTATGTTTAGCCTACACTCTTGCTTCCACACCACAGCGCTCTCACATGACGTGTGCACACTGCTGGTCAATCCTATAATCTCTAGTTAGGCCTAATGTGTGATAAGAGTGATCTCTGTCAGGCGGACTAACACCAGCCACAAACACATCTGAGCCGCCCTTACAAGATAAGATAACAACATGGGGCTAGGAAAAGCCCCACATACAGGTACTTTCTAATCCAGAACAATGTCCAGGAGCCAAAGCCATTACGAGGACAAGCCAGTTATCATCAGAAGCTGATCTTGGCTTCAGCTTTGACTCCTACACCAGACAAGCCTTTCTCCGTTAGTTATGTCCGGTCGCTGTCTGGGTCAGACTTCTCAAACACCACCGTAAAAGTGAGTCACTGGTGGGAATCCTGTAAGAAAGCAGACTGAGTTGAGTTCCGAAGGTTTACTCTGAGTCAGCTTTTCTGACACACTCCGAGGTCCTCCCACGACCTCCGGTCTAGAGGACACTAGTAGCTCTAGATCTCCACCAACTTGGGGAGTAGGGACTGTGCCTTGCCTGATTTTCATTCTGGGGTTCCCTTTCTGTAACAAAGGCAGGAGCCACCTTCATTTCTAAGTTACCCAATCAGCAGTCATCCCGAGTGACACGACACCCCTCCATGGTGACTTGGCTCTACTTTTGTAATTCCCCAAGATGCTACAATTTTACTCCTCAGTGAAACTCAACCAGAATCTCTGAGGGTATCCCCTGATATATACACTGCATCCCAGATACCCAGGTGACTTTAACATGCAGCCAAGGTTAAGGACCCTTCCCTCGTAATGGGACCACAAAACCCGTCTGTCTGGCTCTAATCTATGCTGCTCTACGTTTCAAGTCTGTGCTCACCCTTTGCCTTCAATGTTCACCCAAAGATTAACTGTAAATTTTTTCTACTCAGCCTATTAACCTTGACCAATCACCGTCTCAGAAGACAGATGAATGAAAGTTACTTCAAGGAGACCTCTTGGGAGACGATCCATAGAAGCTGGGGACTAGGTTTTTCTTTGCTTTCTCTTATTTGGGGTGAGGGGGGGTGAGGGTCATTCAAAAGTTTGTTTTTTATTACTTTATCTCATGAAGCTATTCATGGAAACTGATTTTTGTTTTCTGTTTTGTGGTTTTGTTCTGTATGTAGAACATACAAGGACTCTAAGATAAAACTTAACTAATTTGGTAATCAAGCAATCACGGTCCTTTATAGGTACCCAGGTTGCCACTAACAGACCATTCAAACAGATAAGCCATTTAAAAATCTTTTTTTTTTCTGAGAGCAGGGACCCCCAATGGAGAAGTTAGGGCAAGGACTGAAGGAGCTGAAGGGGTTTGCAACCCCGTAGCAAGAACAACAATATCAAACAACCTGAACCCCCAAAGCTCCCAGAGACTAAACCACCAAACAAAGAGTACACATGGAGGGACCCACGACTCCAGCCACATACGTAGAAGAAGATTAGCTTATCTGGCATCAATTTGGGGTGGTGGTGGTCCTGTGGAGGCTCAGTGCCCCAGCACAGGGGAATGCTAGGGCAGAGAGGTGGGAGTGGGTGGGTGGGGGAGTACCCTCATAGAGGCAGGGAAAGGGGGAGGGGATAGGGTTAGGGGGAACTGGGAAGGCGGATAACACTTGAAATGTAAATAAATAAAATAACCAATAAAGTTTTTAAAAATCTTTTTTTTCTGTGACTGGTATGTAAAGCAAATACATACTAAAAAATCATTTTTCCCATAAAGTTGGTTCACTCAACCAAGATAAATATCTAGGACCATATTATTTTAAAAGCGAAATTGAGAAGCAGAAGAAATTAAAAATATACAGAGATGATCTTTATCACAGGGTCCTAGAAATATCTAATGATTCACTCATTACTAGGAATCTGTTTTCAGGGGGAAAATATTTTCCTTCCCTCTAAGCCATTCCATGTATGGTAACATATCTTAAATATATCTTATTTGTTTAAAATCTTCTGTTTTTTTAACTTCCCTGCAATTTCTTTTTTTAAAATAATAAGATAACAGTATAGATGACTAGTACATATAATTTTACTCAACAACAGCAATAAAGAAGGCATTTTCACGAAAGTCTGCCTCACCTAAGCTGAAGAAAAGACCCCCATTCATCGACAAGCTGGGACAAATTAAAGATTCTAAGCCAGTGTCTCATTTGGCCAAGTCTTTGAACTTTCTTTCTTTTATTTATTTATTCGTTTGTTTATTTACTTACTTATTTTTGTTTTAGATTTATTTATTTTTATTTTGTGTGCATGAGAATCTTGCCTGCATGAATGTCTGTGTGCTACATGCTTAGAGCCTACAGAGGCTTAACAAGGGTACTGGATACCCTGAAACTGGAGTTGCAGACAGTTGTGAGCTGCTATGTGGGTGCTAGGAGTCAACCTAGATCCTCTAGAAGAGAAGAAACAAGTCTTCTTAACCAGTACGGGGACCTCCGCCCATGCATTGTGTTGCCTTATTATCTGAAAACATTAGTTCTGATACAGGCTCTTGTCTAGAATACATTCAAATGAGGAATCCTCAGAACCTGGGTTCCCACTTTTCAAGGTTTCTATAGTTCTTGTTCACTCTGGATAAAGAACACAAACTGTTTCACTGACTGTTGTCTAAGAGAACCATTTTCTAAAAGAACTATAACACTGTTAAGAGCTGCAACACTGAAATCTTCAGAGACACCTCCACCCCACCCCCATTCTGAACCTTGCTTCATCCTTTCCCTACCCGGTATTCACTGGGCCAGACATCCCACAGGAAGATGAAGACAGTTGAACTCAGCTTCATCCTTCTGGAATCGGTGTACAGAAGTGCCTGAACATCTCAAGGGAAGGAGCAAAAAACAGAACCACACAAGGCATGTAAAGCAGGGGATGTAGGATGAGTCACTCTGAAACCACAGATTATTCAATTTAGGAAAGACGCCAGTACCTGAAATAGGAAAGGATTGTCACTAGCCTTAGAATATGATCAAAAATAACACTGGTTTGTCCCAGCTATCTTTGGGCCCTTATAGCACATGTCTATCCATAAGGGTCCCATCTCAGAGTTACTGTCAAATCTAACAAAAAATAGCAAGGCATGCAAATACACTGGCGACGTTACACCAGGCCGTGCTCTCCGAGAAGTGTGCCAGGCAGTCCCATGATGGCAACTCCAGGAACTATTAGAGCTTTGCAGTTGAACTTTGTTCCTCCTTGGCACCTAACCACCCTCCTCACCCCAATCTGAGTTGATACACAAAAAAATAAATATACCTTCCGTTTACAGAACCTGGGCACAGCTGATTAAAGGTGGTTCGAAGAATGGTAAGGGAATTAGATAAAGAAGGAAATGTCAAAAAATTCCACAGGCAGAAATGACAAAGGCCCCCAGCGATAAGGACACATGACCTGGACTGGAAGGCGGAAGGGCACTAGGGAGAAAAGGAATGCACTGAAGGCCGGTGTCGGTTGTCAACTTAACATCTGCAAAACCACCAAAACCTAAGTATATTCTCAAGTGGATTATCTGAAGTGAAAAGAATTGCCCTGAATCTAGACCACACCTCCTGGTGTCGGCCCACCTACATGGACATGGGAGAAGGAAGCCTTTGGTTTCCCCTGCTTGTCCTCACTTCCTGCTGCCAAGTTCTTTCTTCCTGTTTCCAAGCCACTCCTTCACCAACATTAGAGCCTATTTTTTAGGGATCCCAGTGTAGACAGAATACCGGCGCTCTCTAGGAATTCTCAGGAACACCAGCACCATACTGACTGCTGAGACATCCAGTCTTATGGACTGAACGACCACAAAATCCCTGGTCTTCTCATTGTTGAAGAACAGCCTGAAATAAAATGCAATCCTCACCACATACATATACAAGTTCACATACATACATACTGTCACATACACACATTCACATACACATGAGCATACATATACACACACTCACACTCATGCACACACACACACACACATTCATATTCACATACACATATGCATTTACATACATATACACATACACACTCACATACACATACACTCAAACATTCCCGCACACACAAACACACATACTCAAATACACATACACATGAACATTTACATACACACTTACACTTATGCACACACACAATATACACATACACACACACTCACATTCACATAAACATATACCTTCACATACATACACACTCACACATACATAGTCACGTACTCACACACACATACATTCACATACATATAGACATGTGCATTCACATACACATACACTCACACACTCACACTCATGCATGCATACACAAATACACATACACGCACATACTCACATCCACATATACATACACATTCATATAAACATTTGCATACATATACACATACACATGCACACATAGCCGCACATACTCTTGCACACACATATACACACTCATATGCACACATACATTCACATACACTTAGACACAAGCACTCACATACACACACATACTCACACTCAGAAACACATACACGTATATTCCTTCCATCAGTTCCGCTCCTTTACAGAATGCTGACTAACACAAATGCCTTCTCCGTTTGTTTCATGAGGACAGGTCAGAGATGAAAAGACGCAGTAGCCTGAAAAAGTGAACATGGTGAGCACTGAGTCAGAACAGTGAGCTAGGGCGGATGGGAACGTTAATCACATGGCTACGGAAGTCAGTGCCGTGGGTGGAGCTCTGACATCACAGCCTTGGTATCACACTGTGGCCTCGGAGGAGTATGCACTGGATGGGTCGTGGTAGAATGTGGGGGTCTGGGAGTCAGAAGAGTAGTTATTTGCTCTCTGCTCCAAGACTACACACCCAGTGACCTGTGGTGACTATGGCCCACGTCCATGACAGCTTGGTCACCTGTCACCCTCTGTTCTCTTATCTGAGCTCTGAGCTTTGTCCTCGGTGTAGACACACCTACCCACTGCCCACTTCTCCCACTGTGCCTGGCTTTTCAATTCCCATTTACCCACAACACTTCTTTTTAAGCTTCTTTTCCCCTCTGATAATTCTCATTTTCTTCACACAGTGAAATGGTGTGTGTGTGAGTGTGTGTGTGTGTGTGTGTGTGTGTGTGTGTGTTTGTGTGTGTGTGTTGCTCCTGGATTGGGTAGAAATGAATAAGAGGTGTCTTCAATTGATCTTCCCTTCATTTACTAAGGCAAGGGTTTCTTGCTGAGCCCAGAGCTCACTGATTCTGGCTAGTTCAGCTAGCCAGCTTGCCCAGGGAGTCTCCTGTTTCCACATTCCAAACGCTGGGATGATAGGTGGGTCTCCCTCCCACCACAAGCTGTTACATGATGCTGGGATCTTAACTCCAGTTCTCACACTTTTAACAAACACTTCATCTACGGATTCATCTTCCCAGTCCCACAGTGAAATTTTAACACTACGAATATTTCAAGCATTTATTTGCATACTATGGCCCTTCAGAAGGCCATAGGTCATCATAATATCTAAGGTTTGTTTGCTCTGCAGAAGACATATTTGCCTGCTCTCAGACATCACCCATATTGAGAGTGTACATGTCTAAGTCCCTTACTGCTGATATGAACCAGACTCCACTTCTCATTTTTTTAAGCATAAACTTTGATAGCTGTATCTCATCTTCTCTGTTAAAATGAAATCCATAAAGCTCATGTTTTACTTATTCATACAATAACATTTTAGGGTTCTACTAAAATTCAGAAGGAGAATTGCTCTAAAAAATACTGCCTGTGATCATGCATTTGTGTGTGTGTGTGTGTGTGTGTGTGTATTTTACATACAACTTCACTAAATCCTCACGTGGTTCTGTATGACTATTTCTTTGCTTTGAAGACCAGAACACTGAAGTTCCTATGACTCGGTACTTCACCCAATATTATCCCGATGGTCAATGTCAGAGCCCGAATGAACACAACCTTATCAGACACCTGCATCAGGCCTTGTGCCAGTCACTCTTTGTTGCTGTGACAAAATACTCTTTGGTCCATGGTTCTTTTATTCATTGTTGTGGTGAAACAGAGCATTGCGGAGGCAGGATGATATGGCGTAGCGATGTTTGCTTGCCTCGGGATGGTATTGATGTAGCAATGCTCCTTGCCTCATGACTGCCAGGAAACAGAGAGAGACAAAATAAGAGAAAGGGGCTGTAGGCATGGATATTCCCTTCAATACAGCCTACCCCCCCAGTGAGCCACGTATTTCAGTCAGACCCCATGTCATAGTTTATGCCATCTCTCAATCACGCCATCAAATGATGAAGCCATCAGTGGATTCATCTATTGATTAGTCAGAATCTTTCTGATCCAAACATTTGGACTGGTGACCAAATCATCAGGACAAGAGACTTTGGGGTCATTTATATTCAAAGCTCAACAGGCCTCATGAAGAGCTGTTTTCTGGCAGGGCCAAAGGGAGACAATGCCTTCCTCCTCCCTTCTCACCGAGGTTTCCATAGACTCTTAGCTGTAGTTCTCAACCTTCCCAATGCGGTGACTTTTCAGATAGTCCCTCATGTAGCGATGGCCCTCAAGCATACAATTGTCTTCACTGTTACTTTATAACTGCAATTGTACTACTGTTATGAATTCTAATGTAAATATCTTCAGAGATAGAGGTTTCTAAAAGTGATCCCAACCCACAGGTTAAGAACTGCTAGCTTAGAGGCTTAAAACAGAGGCCAGTTACAAATGAGTAATAAAAAGATTAGAGCATGAACCCATCTGCATTTTTGTATGTTTTATCTTTCTTGTGCTAAGGTAGTATAAAAATACTGAGATGGATAGACATGAAATTTAACAGACCAAGCAGTGAGATGGGAGAAGTGTTCTGGTAGTGACTCATTGGCCCAGGTGTCCTCCTGCTGGGTGTCCTGAAGGCATGGTTGGGGTTGGAGAACATGGGCAGTGTTCAAAGCAGCAGCTAGTCGCCTACAAGGGTGGATATAAATTTGTTTCTATAGCAATGCAGGAGATTTTTGTAGTGTAGACCATGAGATTCGGAGATGTTGCTCCAGAGAAGGAAGATAAGACCCATAAGAATGAAGGGAGAATCTGAAACTTCACTGTGGGGAGCTTTTGGGGCCAGTTGGCAGGAATCTGACATTGGCCAAGGACAAGGAAATGGGCTTTAGGCAGGAATCTGACATTGGGCCATGACAGGGAAGTAAGTCCAGGCAGGAATCTAATTTTAGGCTAAAGCAGGGAAGTAATTTCAGTCAGGAATCTAAATCTTAGGCTAGAACAAGGAAGTAGGCTTTAGGCATGGATATGATGTTGGGCTAGGACAGGGAAGTAGGCTCAAATATTTTGGTCATCCTGATAAGCCCTTAGAAACAGTGCTCACAGGAGTGATCATGGGACTTTGTTTATTGCCATGCTTGTTCCTTGACTATTTGCATTTATTGTATTGCTAGTTCCTCAACCTAGAACTGACCTAAATACTTGCAAGTAATTAAAATGGTATAAAAGCAAATTGGGAAAAAATAAACCCACCCTCAGCCTGAGAACTGGCTGGGGTCATGTTGCAATATTGTCTAATTGTCTTTTTTCTTTTAAATCCTCACTCCTGCGCTGGAGAACCTGTTGACTGACTGGGCTGGCCTGGTCACTCCACTCCACCTCACACTGGTCCAGAGGACCAGGAAGAAACAGAAGACGGGTAGGAAAGTGAGGACAGAAGTCAGAATATTCATTTCCATTGCTCCCCTTTTCCCCAACCTCGCCACAAAGAAAATACTTGGAAATATAGAAGCTAGAAGACAGAAAGAGATTGTCCTTGTTTTCCCTGTCTTAGCTTTGGCACAAGGGCAATGGTTAGGGGAGTGGTGAACAGAGGTGTTTAAACAGCTTTGAGAGAGTGCTACTGCCTCCATGAGGCACACCACACCAGTGGCCCCAGGTGGCCTAAAGCCAATGGATAATCAGAGATGATGAAGCTGATGAGGGCAGCAACTCCTAAGACAAAGAGCACATATTTACAACCCTAGGTTGAGGATGGAGTACTTTGTGGGAATAAGCAAGAGAAGTTCAACCTAATAAGCAAAGGCTGTTTAGTTAGAGCTCAGTGTACCCAGAGATTCAGTCAGCACCACTTGGGTTTGGTCATAGACTCTAAGGCAAGAAAAGGACCAAGAATCCTCTACTGTGGAAAAGTGGAAGGCCTGTGCCTTCTCTGACAAGAGACAGCTGCCCTGGGAAGCTGGCAATGAGCCAACTAGAAGACGGGGCATCGGTGATGGGTAGTTAGTGCTAATTATCAACTTTATAATTACACAAGATCTGGAATCACCTAGGAGATAGGCCTCTGAACATGTACGTGATGATTATCTTGGTTATGATAAATGGTATGGGAAGACCCATTTTAATTGTGAGCGGGACCACTCTCTGAGCAGGGGATTCTGGACTGTATAAAACAGAGAGCGTGAGCTGAACACTTAGCGTGGGTGTACTCACTTCTCTTTGTTTCTTGGCCATGGGGGCAATGCCGCCAGGTACCCGAGCCCCTGTGACTTCCCTTCTCAGACTGTATTTGAGCTGTGATAAAGTCTAAACCCTTTGGTCTTATAATGAAAAGAAATCAAGACAGCATCTCCCATGTGGTTGGTCAGGGAACAAATCTTGCTTTCTCTGATTAGTACCAAATCAGAAGTGAGAACAAAACTAGACCAGCTGTCAGTTTGTGGTCAAGTACATCCAGCCCACTGGGGCTGACTGTTCCCAAGTCATGGTTTGGCTTCCAAAGTTGTTTGGGATGTAGGACTGTGGTGGTCACCATCCTGCCCTCCAGGCCTGGTTTACTGTGCATTACTGGGGTTTCCTGTGCAATCTGCCATGGACTGTGGGCCAGTGCTCTGCTTTTAGATGTGGCAACCCAAAAGACCACACGGGAGCAGATCACATGGTTACCAATTTGGATGGCAAAAGACCCAGCCTCTTTCCAGCAGAGACGGCGAGAGTCTAGTGAATCTGTACAGATCAGGGAACAATCCCTTCAGCCAACACTGACGTAGAGAGGATGCCCTTCCAGAACCGGAAGCAACAAGAGCTGGAGAAGCTGTCAGGAAAACAATGTCTGAGCAATCACCTCTGCGTGCCACCCCTTCATGGATCCTGCTGCCTGCTTGCATCGTTACCACAAAGAAAAGATTTTATTTCAAATTGAGATACACACTGCCCTCCTATTTTCTTTTGCATAATACTATGTATTATTTGATGGTTTGCTCAGTATAAATGAGGTGGTCTTGTCTAGTGTTATGGCCCTGGCAGAGTTCCTGAAACCACAAAACACAAGACGGTCATCAGACTTTAACACAACTAATTTGCCTGATCAAATGGAATTCCTACTATCCAGCAGCCTTTGTTTTACAAAACAACAGTACATTGAGTTCAATCAAAGTAAAGCAAAACAAAACTAAACAAACAAAAACCTAAAACTAACTTTACTTCTAAGAACCATCTGAGTAACTAGAATTACTTAAAAATTAAAATAAAATGCCATTTTTACATTTTCTTTTTGATTTAGAAAAGCTGCTGGTATGCTTTGGCACATCCACATGTGAGCATTCACACAAACAGACATATATCCACGCACACACTTACATGGGCACACACACTATACACATACATGGGCACACACAACAGATATCCACACACAGGAACACACATACTGCACATTTATATGAACACAAACATACACACCTACATGAGCACATATAACAGACAGATATAAGCATGTATAGCAATATGCATACATGAGCACACACCCCATGAGGATACATACATACATACATACATACATACATACATACATACATATATAACCTTCATGCATAGTGACCAGTCCCTCCCATTATTTTTCTAAGTATGGAATAAAGACCTGATGGGCATGTGAAGCTGAACTGTGACAGTACAATTGCTTTTAGCCGTATTCTCTTCTCTTTCTCTTGTTGACTCTTGAAGAGGGACATTTTTAGGTCACACATGGAATGGCAATGAATTGAAATCAAGTATAGTTTCTTTTCCAGAGAGTTAGCAGAGGCAGGCGAGAAGCCATAGTATTAGCCTGTAAAGGAACAAATGAGGCAATATCGAGGGAATGCAAGGAGTTTCATGTTTTTCTCTGACTGTCAATAAGAGGAGGTCGTCATAGCTCCCTGAGATCAGAAGCACTGGCAGTCAGTTTTTGTAACCTAGTTCAAATCTTTTCAGCCACTATCAATTTTGAAGCCTCGTGTAATGACACTTCTGGCAGGAGACACCCCTATTTTCTGCTCCAAAAACCTTGTTCCCGAATACTGCTGCCCACAGCAATTGGTAACACAAGGAATTGTGGGGCTCCACAAAGCATTCACCTTTAATTAATGAATTAAATACCACATCTCTCTAACATAAGCTATTCAAGCTGCTTTTCTTTCTTCCTAGAGTGAAGCCAGGCATGTATAGAGAAGCGTAAGGTTGGAAGATCTCGTGAGAGAAGTCATTAAAGTCTAGACATAGCCGTCTGCCAGGTTATATCCATCTTTGAGGGTAAAGATATAAAATTCTATTGGCATAGCCATAAAATTTTGATTCCTTTCAACTCAAATTACCTCATGCACTCCATTGGTATTTAGTCAAAGACAGACTCAAGATCTGTCTTGCGCTGTCAGATTTTCTGCACTTTCTTCTGCTGTAAATCCAATGACAGAAGAAACCATATGCTTCACTGTGAGTGACCATTTCAATGCCGGTCATAAAGACATATCTGTTGAGAAGTGGGGGGATGACTTTCAACTACACAACAAAGACCCACAGGCAGTCCAAGAGCTCAGGTAGAGGTCAGTACTCTTGCCACATGGGATTGCTTTGAATCCTAGATTCAAAACTTCAGGCTCTTTGTTTGCCCTCTTCCCCGGCTCTCAGACTCCTGAGTTCCAGTGTTTGGCTCCTAAGAGTGAGCCAAGGGTGAGGTGTTTCTGACTAACCCTGGGATATCTTTGGTTTTAAATTTCTTTCGGCTTATGGAAACACTGTAGTGACATTATTGGAGAACTCTTAGGAAGCTAGCTTGCCAAGAAGCCAGGGTACAGTCTGTTTCATAGCACACAGCAGGCATTGCAAGCGGGAGAGATGCCAAATGGCCAGAGCCTGAGGTCTTCTATTTGAGGAGATCACAAGAGTCTGCCACATTGCTTATCTGTGCGCATCTACAGGATGCCTATGCACTGAGCAGCTCTCTCCCATGTATCTGTCAGAATTCAATTTCTGTCTCTGTTTATTCTTTCTTAGTTTGATAAAAACTTAACCTCAGAAATCAGAAAAAAAAAAATAGCCTTACCCTAAAAACATGACGCCCCCTCTTCATGATGCTTCCAGCATTCACATTCTCTCCACTGCCCGCCACTCTGCTTGCCAGATAACCCATTATGGGAGTGAAAACTAAACATGAACAAATAAATCATCCTGGAAAGCTGGGGCTTCCCAAGGGTAACATCAAAGATTATCAGTCAAGCAGAAATGGTAGCATTCATTTTTCACATTGTGAGGCCGTCAGTACAATTTTTCCTTTTTTTTTTCCCAGAAAAGGCACAATGCCCTACATTATAGGAGACATTCTATACAAATAGCAGTTAGCCTGTGTGAAAGTGCTCTGTGTTGGGCCCTATCCTTCACACAAACATCTCTTATAGGAAGGCTTGTCTCTTCAGTGCACACCACCTTGAAAGGTCCTTGGAACATTAAAAGATCAACTCCTTTCTCCAGGGGCATGATTAGCTGAGCTCTCTGTGATAGCCTGGCTCAGAGGAGACTCTGTTCGTTAGCAAGGGAGGAACCCTTCTGTCTGAGTTCCTGAGCCTGAGAAGAGCACTAGATCCCAGGTCAACATGACACTGGGAACCAAGATTCCTCAGTAGGAGGCACCATACCATTTTCCAGTCTTGTCTTTCTCAGTGTCATCTGGTGTAGTCTCTTTGGCATTCTTTTTCTTTTTCCTTATTTATTTATTTTATTATTTTATTTATTCATCCATATCCTTAATGATTTTTTTGCCTACTTGATGCACTTTTGATGAAGAGATGTTGAAGACTTTCACTACACTAGTGTATCAAGCTGGTTCTTCTTATAGCTCTGTCAAGTTTGTCCCATTGTTTTGACACTCACACATGTTAATGGTTGTTATAGTTAGCAGGAGAATCAAGTCCATTACTGTTATGTAATGACACTTTTTATCCACGGTGACTATCTTAGTTTGGGTTTCATTGCTGTGAGGAGACACCATGACCAAGGCAACTCTTATAAGACAAAACATTTCGCTGGGACTCGCTTTCAGTTTCAGAGATTCAGTTATCATCATGGCAGGAAGCATAGCAGCCTGCAGGCAGACACAGTACTGGAGAAGGAGCTAAGAATTCTCCATCTTTATCAGAAGGTAGCCAGACAGAGAATGTCATCTGAAAGCAGCCAGGAGACTCTTCCATACTGGGTGGACCTTGAGCATTGGAGACCTCAGAGACCACAGTAACACCCTTCCTTCAACAAGGCTATACCTCATAATAGTGCTATTCCCCATAAGCTAAGCCTTAAAACACTTGAGTCTACGTGGGGGCCGTACCTATTCACACCACCGCAGTTACTTTCCTTGTTTTAAAGTTTGTACTCTCTAAAATTAATAAAGCTCTTTTTTTCTCTTCTTGTTAATGCTGGCATATTATTATATGTTTCAGGTACTCCACATATGTCTTTTTGTCTTCTTTTTATGTGAATATGTAGGCATGAATGTTTGTATCTGTGTGAACACACATGTGTCGTTAGGTGCCCCCTTACATGACATGCATTTGGAAGCCTGAGGTTGATCTGAGAAGTCCTTCTCCATCACTCTCCATTCGTTTGTTTGTTTGTTTGTTTGTTTGGCAGGGTCTTTCAGTCAATTCCAGAGCCTGTAGATATACAGCTATCTCCACTAGCCAGCTTCTTCCAGGGATCCTCTTTCTCCATCTCCTGAGGCTGGAATTACAGGCAAGCAGCCATGTTCACCTGGCGTTATGTGAGTTTTAGAGACATGAATTCTGGTCTTTTGGCTCATATAGAAAGCATGGTAGCTGCTGAGCACCTTCCCACTGGATAGAACTAACTAGATAGAGTCAACATCTATGCCCACTCTACCTAACAATAGTAAAGTATTTATTCTTCTTAGCTCCTAAACTGCCTTTGTTGTTGTTGTTGTCGTTTTGTTTTGTTTGGTTTTTTGTTTTTCAAGACAGGGTTTCTCTATATAGCCCTGGCTGTCCTGGAACTCACTCTGTAGACCAGGCTGGCCTTGAACTCAGAAATCCACCTGCCTCTCCAATCCCAAGTGCTGGGTGCTGGGATTAAAGTCGTGTGCTACCACTGCCTGGCTCCTAAACTGCTTTTACCAAGACAGTATTTGGGGCCATAAAATATATTTCAGAAACTTTGAGTCAACAGAAAGCATAGAGGATATACTTGAAGCAGACAAGAGTTTAAACATCACATTCTTAAAATAATTCGTAGAAGAAATGTGAAAACGACTTCCAAAACGTATTGGACTAATGAAAATATAACTTACCAAGTGTGTGACGTATGGGCAAACCATCTTAGAAAACCCATGGTGGTACATATTCAAGAAAAGGAGATGCAAAGTCAATCACTTAGGCAGCCAACTTAGGAAACTTGAAAAGAAAGAGCAAATTAAATCCAAAGTAACAGAAGAAAAAAATAAAAATAGAATAGCAATCAATGAATGAAAAATTTAAAGAATCAATAGAGAAAAAATCAATGGAACAAAACCATGTTTAAATTTTTTAAATGGGCCATAAACCTTAGCAGGTACCAGTGGCAAGAGCCCTGTCATTGGATAGAGAAGAGGTAGGTGGATCGAGGAGTGGGGAGGAGGAACGAACGAGGAGAGTGGAGAGATGTCTGCGGGTGTCCACGTGGCTCTAGCAGTCTAAGGTTAGGCAATTGGGTTAACAATTCTAATTGTGTAGGCATCTTGTGTATTGAATATTTGTCAATATATAAATCCACTGGATAATCTTTAAACATTAAGAGTCTTCTTTCTACTGTGTACCATGAGGATGACGGTTATTGTCTGGGGTTGAGCTGAGCACTATAAGGGTGGGAGAGTTGGCCCAAGAGCCATGCTTAGAGCCATGAACTCCACTGAACTGACCAGCGGAGGCAACAGCCACGCTAAGGTCTCGCGGGTCCTCAGTGTGGTGCTCCTGGCCAGCCAGTGCCACTTTAGTGCAGGAACTTAGAGCGGGAACATGGCGGCAGGCCAGGAGCCAGCAGGAACACGCTGCCACTACCTGCTGTTTTTCTAACACCTTCTGCTACAGGTACCTCTCTAAAGAAGAGAAATACCACTGGAAACACTCAGAAAGATGTCCCTCATCACAGATCACCAGGGGATACACATCAACAATGAGGTATATCTCATGTGACTACTTAAATAAACAGTCTCCAATCAAGGACAACACTAAATCCTGCCAAGGGAGTGGAGCCCTCATTTTCTACTGGAAAGAGTGAGAAATCTACAGTCCTTTCAGAGGCCAGTGTGATACTCTTACCGTGTAATCAAGTCACAGTCCTTGGCATTGACTCAAGGATATTGAAAACCTACATCTACCCAAGAACTTACACGCCAACGGTTATGACAGCTTTATTTATAATTGCAAAACTCTGAAGCGACCACCATGACTTTCAGTGAATGGATGGGTAAAGAAACTGTAGTTCATCCAGAAAATTAAGAACTTAAAGTAATGAGATATCAAGCTATGAAAAGACATGGAAGATAATTAAATGTCTAGTACTAAGTGAGTCTGAAGAGACCATCTGCTGTATGATTCAGCTGCATGGCATTCTGGGATAGGTAAAGCCATGGCGACAGTAAAATGATTCATGGTTGCTAAGTCACAGAGGATGGAAAGATGAACAGTAGAGCACAGCAGATTTCGAGACAGTGAAATACTGTGAAGAATATCATTGTTCATTCATCTGAACCTGAAGAATGTCCAACCCCGGGTCTGAGCCAGGATGTCAGCTGTGGGCTTCAGGTGATACTGCGACATCAGCATAGCTTTGTCAGTCACACACATGCTCGCTGTGGTGGGAGACGATAACGTCAAGGCTGTGTGTGGACAGGAATAAAGGGTGACTGAGAGACCTCCGTACCTTTCAATCTTTCTATGAACGTCATAATGCTCCCAAGAAACCAGCCGTGTCTTATTTTATAAAGAAAAAAACAAAACCTTCATTTCTCAAATGAAAAAAAAATGAATCATTTAATTTGGCCAGTAATCATCATCCCTATGTTTATATTTTTTAGATGTTTGGTAATACGCACATACAGTTTAGCACTTTAGGCACGTTTGTTTGTTTGTTTGCTTGTTTGTTTGTTTTTTGAGATGGGGTTTTTCTGTGTAAACCTGGCTGTCCTGGCACTCACTCTGTAGAGCAGGCTGGCTTCAAACCCAGAGATCTGTCTAACTCTGCCTTATGGGTGCTGGGATTAAAGGTGTATGCTGACACCACCACCACCCAGCACTTTAGCTCTTTTATAAGGGTTAAGATCAATCACAAATTGAAAGTGTTTGCATGCTCTGTGACATTCATGGCAGTCGTGTTGTGTGGTCTGCATCATCTTTCTTTGGAACTTAATTCACCGTCTGTTGCTGAAGCTATCTCCATTAAGCACAAAATTCCTTTTCCCTACCCCCACCCCCACTCATCTAAACCACCTTTGGCTTTCACATTCTGACATATGTTATATGTGCTTCAGACGGACTGAAATTATACAGTAGTTGTGTCTTTGTGTCTGCCCTGTTGTGCTTAGTGTGGTGTTACTAAGGGTTAACCATGCTGTAGATAGCACGTCTCAGAATTTCCTCTGGTGTTTTTATACTTGCCCTGCATGGTTGCCTGCTTCTACCTCTTGATCATTGTAAATGGTGTTATTATGAACATAAATGCACTTCTGCTCACTAGGTTCCACAGTGTCCCAAAGCGTTATCACCAGCTGAACATCAAGTACCAAACACATACCCTGACGCTTTGTATTTGAACCATAACATTCTGGCCCCAGGCTCCACAGGCTCTGGCCATCTCAGAATTCAAAACACATTCAGTCCAACCTCAACACTCTCAATAGCCTTGACACTCAAGGCCTGTTTAACTATGAGACATCATACAGCCAAAGCACAAGTCCCATACTTCCAAAATGCAGTGGTACAGAGCAAACATCCGCATTCCTAAAGGAAGAAACAGGAGGACTACAAATAAAGAAAGACACCAAAGCAAGACCAAACCCCACTGAGGCGATAGCAAATCCTGAAGCTCCAGATCTAGCCTCCAAGGCTGTGTCCCCATCAGAATAGCCCACTATAACGCTGTATACAGCGTTTTAGGTCTTTTCTAAGCCCTAGCTCCAACTTCATCCATTTAATTCCCACAAAACAATTTTGAGGGTCTGAGAATCATATTAATGAGTTCTTCAAAGTGATGACCCTACTTCTTGCTACCAATCTTCTGTATTAGATACTTTTCATGTCATTGTAACAAAATACCCCACAGTGTAACTCAAGGTGTAAAGAGTTTATCTTCTTCGCACAGTTTCAGAGCATATAAGTCAGTATACTGAGGATGGTATGAAAGAATGACTTATGGTATGGAAGTAAGAGCTTGTGGCACAGTGCGCCTACACTGTGGTAGAGCCTACAGTTCCCTCAATTCTTCCAGGTATGTATTCAAGAGTAGAACAGCAGGATTATCTCATAATTCTAAATTGAAATTTTTTGAGATTTCACAGTGGCTACACAATTTCAGATTCTTAGTAATAGTACAAAGGGATTCCAATTGCCCCACACCCCTAACAATACTTGTTATTGTCTGGGTTTTTTTTAAAATAGTAGTTATCGTAATGGGTATTAGATGTATTTCATATAGGTTTTGCTTTGTGCTTGCTTTGCATTTGCAATATCAATTTGTATAATTTTTTTTCCTTTGGAGAAATGTCAACTCAAGTCCTTTGCCCATATCTTAACTGGGTTATGTTCTGATGTGTTGAGCTCTGGATGTTTCACTTACTTTTGGTAAAATTCTATATCAAAGCCCTCTAGCCAAAATAGAGAAAGACAGTTCTGATCTGTTGCAGTTTGCTACTTGTGTGGTAGGTCTGGAATTACCACTAGGATCTTTCCAAAGGCTTCCAAACCAATGGTCCTACCCTTGCCTGTCTATGCCTTACTCCCGCCAAAGGAAACCCTGTAGACCACCTCCATAGAAGCCTTTGGTCCCTGGAACTGAGAAGGATTGAAAACTAGTAGACTGGATGACCCCCACATTGTCTTCTGGCTAATAGACAATGCTCACGTGAATGTGCACTTTACCTGCGTAAGAGAAGCCATATCTCAAGTGTAAAGAACTTTCATCTGTCTACAGAAAGCATACCGTGATGTCATCCTTCCCTCCCCACTGCATGAACACTCCCTAGTTTAACGTGGAAGTTCAAAATTCTTCTAAAACATTGTAAAGACTTTTAAAATTCTTGTAACCGATCATTGTAGTGAATCACGATGCTCAAAGTATCCCCTTTGCTAGACAGCATTGGGATAAGTCTATTGGTAAAACAGCAACAACAACAACAACAACAACAAAAATCCTGTTAGAACCGATCCTGTATGGAACGTGCTAATTGGAACACTTTCTTTGGCTTATCCTTTCTTTTTTGTATCTAGAAATGTCACAGTACTATGATCTTAATCTCATATACACACCTACAAAGAGGTAGTGTCTAGTTTTCCATTTCCAAACTCTAGGTTGGCCTTGCGATTTGCTTTGATCTGGACAGTGGGGTAGGAATGGTATTGGCAGAGCTGTGAGCCTCAGCCACACTGTTGCTCTCATGCTCGGAATCCTGTTCATCCACAATGAAAACCAAACCTGGGCTAGCTGGCTGTCAAAGAGGAACACATGCTCCCATCATCTCACGGTGCCAGCTGACAGTCAGCCAACAGCCATACCTGCCTTTGAAGCCATTCCAGACTTCCAGTCCATAGCCATCCCTTGCCTCATGACGACAGAGATGTGTGCCAGCATAATGCGTATTCAAAAAAAAAAAAAAACTACCCAGTAGACTATGCAGTCATGAAGAAGTATAAGTATGCATTGCTTTAGGTTGCTGATATTTGGGGAGATATGTTACATAGTGATACTTAAATCATCACTGGCTTCTCAAAACAAAGTGAAAAAGTGGCAAATAAGAGTCGGTAGTCTGAGGACCAGTTGGACCTTGCACAATAGAAATCTTTCGATGCCTTATTCTTAAACAAGTACTTGATGTCATTATCAAAAAGTCAACACTATAGTGTGAGTTAAGAATATTTGCATAAACCACAAAAGAGGCTAGAAAGAATGTCTCGTTTCATAATACCCAGAGATGAACATAAACAAGTGTTTGTATTCAAGAAAGAAATATTTTCTTTAGGGCTTTGATCTCCTGACCCATGTGCCAGACTTGTACATGGCATTCGTAAGCTCTATGAGTGGTATCTTCAAGGAAACATGGGAAATTGTTTCAGTAGCAAATGCATGTTTCTATTTGCCTTTAAGTTAGACCTATGTACAAAAAAAGGAAAAAAAAAAAGGTAACTAATAATACCCTTATATCTAAAGCTATTTCCCAGTCAGAGAGAAGAGGACTTACTTCAGTTGATGGAGAGATCACCATCCCCCCAAATGTGTTATCTTTGCAAAGATGAGCGAAGACGTTTCCCTTTGTAGAGCAACGAGGCTTAGCCACTTCTATGCACTCTCATATGAGGTCATTACAAGGGTTCATTCTAGCCAACAGTCCCTCATGTCTGATAGCCACCATAGTTCAGGTTTGACTCTAATTTTCCCAAAGGCTAAGTAGCTTTTCTTCTGAGAAGTTTAAGTAAGAAGGATCATGAGACTAAGCTATGCAAATATATGCAACATAAATCAGACTGTTTCTGCCAGATAGCACAGTCTCTGGGGAGATTTAGTGCTTTCTCATTCTGCAAAAGCGCCTCGGTGCGATGGCACTGTACTCTGGCCCACCATTTGGGCTTTGTGACCATAATTTGTTTATTTATCTTTAAAAATAAAACCGAGACAATTCATTCCGACCTTCAAGTTCAGCGAGTGAAGGGCAAGGGGAGCTTAAGCGGTGGCTGTCAGTTAGCCAAGACTGTCAAAACTCAGGTTCCCATAGCTGAGACATGAGAGACGTGAGAAATGTGATTGTGAGGGGGGGGGTCATGTCAAAATTACGTATCATAGATAGAGATGAGGCGGCATGGAAACTTTGGGGTGGTGGGGACTTGACTTCATAGACTCAGTTCCAGCAGAATAAATTACCAAAGACTAATGATAATGACTTTAGGCATGAATGCAGGAGCGGTGTGTACACTGGACATGTATCCACTCAATTAGGTAGACGGGGAAAGAGATTTAGTGGTATCTAAGGGGTATGAGGGAACAGGAACAGATAGATGTTTGCGGTGGGTGAGGGGCTATGACTAATCAGAGTAGCAAGTGGGGACAGAGGATTGAAGCCACTGGAGAGAAAGGGACAACCCAGCAGAAGAGATGGGATTAAGGACATGGCTATGATACAGCAGGCACAGCTTTGAGTGTTAAACGTTATCTCTTTGGCTCTACTGAAAACTAATTTAGCTTTTCAGATTCCTTTCAATTGCTTATCTCCTCTTTTTGTTGTGGGTTTTAAGTAGGATCAAGTTGGGATTTAAACTAGGACAATTGAATATCACAAATCATTCTCTTTTTTTCTTCCCAGAAAGGCCTAGGTTTCCTAGAATTTCATCTACTGTTAGGGCATCCTGGCTCCTGTGACAATGTGGTTAGATCCCCCTGACCTTGGGCATTATCCCTCTAATCTTGGGCATCCTCCCCCTGACCTTGGGCATCATCCCCCTTTGGTATATCTGTTGCTGACCATGAGTTTACCATGGTTTTGGTAAGATCATTCCTTCTCTGGCTTCAGTTGCCCACTGTCAAGCATGGTCTGGAAATGTAGATGAAAAATTTCTCTCTGTCTCTCTCTGTCTCTGTCTCTGTCTCTCTCTGTCTCTCTCTGTCTGACTCTGTCTCTGTCTCTCTCCCTCTCTCCCTCTCTTTCTTCTTCATCTCCTCCTCTTCCTCCTCCTTCTCCTCTCCTCCTCCTTCTCCTCTTCTCTTTCTGTAGGTATGCCCTTTCTCTCTTTCTCTTCTCCCTTCACCCCTCCACCCCCATTCAATTTGGGGGGCCAGTGACCTTGCCTGAGAACAGCTTTCCAATAAACCCACCTTTAATATAACCTAAAAAAAAAAAAGAGGAAAAATTTCCAACCATAAGGAATTCCTGAATTTCAACGCTACATTGATCTGAGTGGTGTGATGACGTCTTACCCAGTCTATTCCATACCCAATGGGAAGAAAATTACCTATTTGTCTAGTGTATGCAGACTCTCTCCTCATTTAGTAACTGTCCTGGCTGTCTGACTGAGGATCGCGGCATCACAGTACCTATGTCTAGATAACTCCCTTTTATATAATAACCTCAAGGGCAAGGATAGCGGTACTGGTGGTTCTGATTTAGTCTGCCTTATACAGCCCTAAACAGCAGAGACCTACCTCAAAGAAGGAGGATACATCCCCACCCCACAACATCCCGGGACCTACTTCACTGCTCTCTTCTCATACTGATGGAGGACTTTGTTAAGAAGAAATAACTGTGCCCTCAGTGACTGAGACTTGATGTATCTAACTTATAACCAGGCAGTGGTGGGACGGTGAATTTTTCCATTTATGAGAAGTAGCTGAACGAACATGTGGCCATCATAAGTGCATCCTGGGACACAGTAAGATCCTCCAGTGCATAGTCTAATTCTTACACACAGACTTCTGAGCTTTCGTCTCAGCTGTCACTAGTGATGAAAAATTTCTGAAATATCACCGAGATCACTTAAATTTCCAAAATGTATATATCAGGCACCACACAGAAGGGACCAGAGGAATGTAGCCAAGAGGAACTACACATGTGACGTCTGCATCTCCTTTCTGAGAAGTCCCATGTCTGTTGGCTAAAATTATCCTCAGAAAACATTCATTCCTTAAACCAGTTTAAGGGATTCCTGGAATGTCACAGTCAAGCATGAATCAATTCCTGGTTAGCTTCCTCAGAGACAATACAAGATTATGTTACACTGTTTGCTCCAATCTGGAGTTCCTCGTACATAAAAATATAAAAGGCTATCAGCATGAAAGAAAGGGGAAGTGTTTGCAGAAAGCTTCGTTTTTGTCGTAACATGAAACTCCTGTGTGTGCAGTTTGCTATCTTTGTCCTTTCTTTTTCATGGCGGTATGTGCATGAAGACATACCAAAGTGACACCCTGCTTAAATTAGTGAGGCTTGTTGCTTGCAGGAGACACTGGATTAGAAATGAGGCGCCTGAATCTGGCCCATCCTTCTCTCCCTGAGCATGGTCACAACCTCTAGACTAGCTGGAAACAGCATGAATCTCAACTATGCAGCAGACTAAGTTGGGTGGTATTCTGTTTCCCCACTGTTTATCATACCAGCCTTCATTCTGAGGCATGTTCTAAACTATACTTTTCTATTTTCTATCTGTACAAACATGTTGCTGCATATTTTCCCTATACTCCCATAAATTCATGGATTTCCAGTTCCGTTCATTTGTACCTTGTTTTAGAAGGCAAAAAGTCAAATGTCTTAATTGGGTTGTACATTTTTATCCAATAAGTGTTCCTAAACAAGCATCTTAAAGATCTAAAACGTTCCTGCAGCAATGCAATATTGTTTGAAAAGGAATAAAACACTTATTTAAGGGAGTCGTGTGAGTGGAAAGGCACTTACAAAGAGGTCAAATAGTTGCAGCAGATGCTGGACCAGGCGATGGCTCAGTTGGTAAAGGCCCTCACTGCTACTCCTGACAGCATGAGTTCAATTTCCAGCACCCACACAGTGAAGGAAAGAGTCAACTCTCACAAGTTGTCCTTTGACCTCCATATGTATACCATGGCATTTGCACCCACTCCCTCAAGTGCACAATAAATAAAATATATTGGCAAATAATTACTGTTGTGTTAGTCATAATAAGAAGGGAAGTTAGGTCCTTCATATAAACATATGTTCATTGTGAACAGAGTACTGACACACAGTAACACATAGTAGTCAGTTGTTAAGTGAATGAATTAGGACAATGTTTTCTTTCCCCCCTTAGGTAGAATTACAAAGAAAAAAATGGCTGTGTACTGGTATCATTTATTTTAAGATAATGAAGCTAAGCCCAGTCTTGTCTACAATTTTAAATTATTATTAACATTTCCTTACAAGAAAAGAACCTTTATTTTAGGAAAGGGAAATGTTCAGGAGAATGTTTTGGAGAGTTAAGCACACAGGGAGAATTTTACTAGACATTATAGGCTTAATTTTTGTGACTTTAATTTTTTAATTATATTTATTTACTTACTCTGTAGTTTGTCTCTCTGTCTCTCTCTGTGTTTGTTTGTGTGTGTGTATGTGTAT
>NW_021604630.1:11862388-11903489 GCF_004785775.1 Grammomys surdaster | reverse complement strand
ATATGCCACAGTGTATGGCACTCAGAATTCAGAGTCTCTTTTTCTGTCATATGGGTTCTGGACACAAACCTCAGGTTGTCAGGCTTGTGGTAAGTACCTTTACCTGATGAATCATTTCACTAATCCTGTTTCATAACTTTAAAAAGTATGGTCTAGGCTAGGCAAGGTGAAACTTACCTATAGGCCTCAAATTGGGAAACTGAGGCAGGAAGATCTCAAATTTGAAGCAAGCCTAGGTTATACAGCAATACGTTTTCTCAGAAATAACCAACCAAACAAACAAAACCAAAAAAGACCACACACATGCAGTTCTGTAAGGTTAAAATTTTCTATCAAGACTAATATCAGAAATTATTTGAAAAACATCATGTACTTCTTATCTATGAAACTGTACGCCACCAAAGGCATAATTAACCTCCACTGAGTACCTAATTAATGTAAAGGTGAATGTTATGTCCTGAAATTTATTTTTTTTACCCTATTAACTTATTTAATCTATTGTAAAGTACCCATATAACCCATTAAACACAGCAGTATAAATACAAACATCAAGTAGTATTTACCATGAAAGAAACTAAGGAAGCTTAATTTTAGTCAAATAAACACTCTCTTAATCCATTTTCTGCTGCCAATAATGTAATACAACAAGACTGGTAAGTTATAAAGAAAAGATGTTTATTCATCAATCAAGATTCTGAAGGACAAGGGCCTGTGTCTGCTGAGCATCTTCTTCCTGGCAGAATTCTGAGGCTGCTCATGACCTCCTGTGGTGAGCAGGAGAGAACTGGTGATGTGACTTTTATAGAAGGCCTACTGTGGGAACAATCCATTGATCAGTTATTTGCATTCATGATAATGAATAAATTGATTCATCATCCATTAATGAGAACAGAGTCTTGGTAATTTCCTAAGCATCCGACCTAGTGAGTAAGAAAGCTCGCTGGCTCACCCCCTCTCCTTCATCACCACCAGGATCTGAACTGCTCTGCCTTCCAGCCATGATACCTTCCAGCAACCATACACAAAAAGGACTCCTTCTGCCCCATAAGTTGTATATAGCAGCAAGGAGAAAGCAAGCACTCTTATGCATCGGACAGGGGTTCTCCAAACTCACTTTGTATGTATGTTTTTCTCCCGTCCCCTTCATTAAAACATCAACTCCATGAAATCCATAACCTTGATTTCATTTACCCTGAATCCCCTTCATGCTTAGAACATATAAATGTGCGAGAAGTAGCTCGGTGGAGGGTCTTTACTGAAAATCCTGAAGCTGTCTACTTGAAAGTTTCTCATATCCTCTGGCCATTTGCATCATCACGTCAATAGGACATGTTTGGTTATACCAAGTGTGCTCTGGGGATATGCACAAGTCAGCGTTAACTGGCCAGGGTTTCGTGGAGAAAGGAAACGGAGCTGACGGAAAGTCCCGGGAAAGCTGCCAGCACCTAGATCTCCCAACTCTCCTGAGACCTGGCTCTGCTCTCCCCCAGCCTGATTTTCGCTTTTCCCCTTGGCTTTAGGTCCACACAACCTCTACAACGTCTAAGCTATGCCTGCACCAGGTACTTGCCTGTGCGTTGCTTACTTCCATCAGTGCCACAAGTCCCAACAGCAAGAAATCATAAACTATCCCCAAGTTTGTAACTCAGCCCTAGTCCTCTGGACCACCATCTTTCCTCCCTACTCCCCGCACCATGACGTGCAGCTAGAGAGACTTTCACAATATTACAGCTGCGATGGTCTCCAGTGAATCCATTTGGGCCCAAACTGATAATAGCAAAGAACAGACTCTGGAAGCCGGGCAAACTTGGGGCAGTGGCAGAGAAAGGGAAGCACTGGGCAAGCCGGAGAACTCAAGGCAGTCAAGAAGCAGGCACTGGCCATTGTAGGGTAGGATCGGAAAGGTGTAAAGCCCTGGTTCCAGGAAGCTATGATCCCAAGAGCAGAGCTCCTGAACTTTTAAAACTACGGGAGTCTGTTTCTCACCATGAGCCCAACAGGGCTTCAGGACTCCTAATTGAAGAAATCTAGACAGCCCATGAGGTTGAACTGCTCAGGACTGCTAAGATACGGATGCTCTGCCACCTCCTGGTTACCAGAGCAGGGCGTAGTCTTGCTGACTGCCAAACGGGGAAACCGAGAGAGCCTCTGCTGCCCAGATGCTGTGCAGGTAAACCGTAGATGCTGACACTACTGCTCACTCTCCCTCCACCAAGCACCGTCCATGAACACCAGTGTGGCAAGCCCTCTGCCAAGAGATTCAGACACAGCCCTTCATCATCACCGTATCCTTGCGTAATAAATGTTTCAAGACAGACTAAAAATGGAGAGGAAAGACAGTGGTATTGTGGAGGACGCTGAACAGGCGTATAGAAGCTCGCATCCGCCATAGCTCTAGAGGAAGACCCGCAGAGACAGGGCAGTGAAAAACTCTTTCTGGAATACTTGAACGATGCCTTCTAACTTCGGGGTCGGGGGTGGGGGTGGGAATTAGTGCAGAAGAGGCCTTGGAAAGAACATTTCTAAGAAAGATGGTGGGGGCTACAACAAAGGAGTTGAGATTTTGCCTCTAGCTACGCCAATCAAATTTCCTTCCTTCAAACACTTCAGTTCCGGGCAAAATATCCAACATGTTTCGAAGCAGCTCCTGCAAGGCACGAAGCTCACTTCTATAGTACACGAGAGAGAAAAGATGAAGCAGCAGACATCCCAGGAGAAAATCCAACCGAGACAGCTGCTCTAGGACCAAGTTCCCACAGCAAAAGGCGTCCCAGAGAAACAACGGAACGAAGTAGTAGGTGCAGGCGGGAGATAGAGGGGAGAGGGAGGAGTGGGGCGGTAGGCTGAAGAGGAGTGCCCAGGCCTTAGGGTTGTCAGACAAGAAGGTTAGCTTTGACTTATGCCTTCATGGCAATAGATAGAGCCAGCAACAGGGAGTGTGAGAGGAGGAGGGGGGGGGGAATAGAGGTGTGTGTGTGGAGCACACGGCAGCTCACGCTGGAGCATCACAAGCTGTGGCTGAGAATGCTGAAAGAGCGGCTGATGGAGGAAGTGGTTTCAAGACGCCTCAGTCATAGGAGGCAATGACTGCGGTGGGCACCGCCTATGTGGAACTGTCATCATAGCGAAGAACGGGGTCATTCAGTTGACTGTGTTTATCCATGGAGGAATATCGCTGCGCTGTGTGGGCTTGCTCTGACACTGAGGGTTACATTCCAGTGAATCACTTCTTGGTCTGTCTGGGTGCCAAAAATATGGCACCTTTTCCCCCAGCAGAATCTATACTACTTTAAATTCTACTTTTAGAAGTGTTCAAAAATATTTGGGAAGCTTCTTCTTAAAGTCTTCTGCCATTGATTTCCCTAGCAGGATTTGAAATTTTAAGGCAACAAGTTGATTAAAATATGTACTTTAGTTTTGGGGCGTTAATATTTTAGCCCACTCATGTTGGAGTCCAGAAGGTGCCTTTTGTATGTTCCATCTATTTGTGCTCCGTAACTGAACCAGGGATTTTGTTTTAAATTTGCATAGACTTTTATTGGGTGGAGTTGAAATTTTTGGGTTTGGCCTGGTCACTTGTCAAACTGTAGGCCTTGGTCTTATATCTTATATTGGGGTTTGAATTTTGACTTGAGTTTTACTTGGAACAAACCCATGTTTATGCCATAGCAAGGACAACAGGTGCTAAGGTTTTATAGGTGCTAGAAGACATCTGTAGGCTTGAGAGTCACAGGAAAGGCTAATGGTGGGACTGAAATGGCAAGCTGAGGAGCTGAAAGCAAAGCCCCAGTTCCCTGTCCCAAGGGGATGAAGGAAAGGAAGGCAGTCCCAGGACTCATTTAGGACTAAACTCTGCCTTTCGTGACCATTGCTTAGGAAACAAGTGGTCCCCTAGTTCCAAAATGTGAACATCTAATATGCAAGCATTTTCTAATATGTATTTACTTATTTATATTTTCACATGCCTGCTTACCAACAATGTGTTTTTTCTTTCTTTCCATTTGTTTGTGATGGAAGCAAGGAGTGCACATGTGTATGCAGAGATGTGCAGGTCAGAGGGCAGCTGGTAGGAGTCAGGCCTTTCCTTTACATCTTGTTTGGTACAGGGAAGGCATCGGTGTAAGCTACAGGAAGCAGGCAAGCTATTCGGTGAGCCTCTGACATCACAGATGTTTACGCTACTGCACTTAGCTTTTACATGGGTTCTGAGGATCTGAACTCAGCCCATCCCCACCGACCCCATACCGTGTCCCCAAACCCAGCACTGGATGTTTCTTAAGCCTTTGCTTGAGTTCCAACAGTCCTCTTAAATGTTGTTGAGTGCCTTTAAATGATCACAAAAATATGACTGTTTTAAAGAAGAAAAAAATCGCTCCAGAAAAGTAGCTTTTGTAACAATAGATACTTTGACTTCAGCTCATGTTCACAGATCTCTGCTAAGTGCAGGAGCCCAGTGACTGCCTTGAATGATGGAACAAGAGAGTGGTGAGGCCCCATCGGGACCTTGGGAGCAAAGGAATGAGAGAGCTAAGACTGTGACATATACCTCACAAGTATCCTCGTTTCCAGCCGGTTTGCTATTGATGGTGATATTATCTCACATGTATGGTCAGCTCAAGCCGGTTTGCTATTGATGATGATAACATTGCTTCCTGTTTATTCAGACACGTTTGTAGTCCAGGCACGTGTCAAAGAGTTTTCTATGGATTATTTCCGGTAACCAGCATTCTGTCCCTGCACAGCAGAGGAATCTTTGACTTCTCCTTGTATTGACGGCTAATTGGGAATGCTCCATTCATGCTCACTGTTCTCATTACTCACTGGATACCTTCCAGCAAACAAAACGCATCCTACAGCGCACACATCCTAAGAAGTGATTTAGTTGCAAGTTAGCTCAAGCTCTATATTTAAATATTATAAATTCTCAAATTATCAAAATTCATGAACTCAGTGAAGCATGAATACGTTGCAAATACACCTTAGGCTAGGAACAAATTGGTTTCATCTTTTATATATTTGTGAAACAGAACATCCTGCCTTCTGAATTTGTTGTAACAATAAATATCCTGACAATGACCCATATTTGAGACTTCAGTGTAACTAGTAAGAGAAGAAAGGTAAAGCTTCCTCCTATCACTCCTGATTCTGTGGGCTCCTCCTGGAGACAGGCAAGTACTAATTGAGGATTCTCAGGAACTTCCAAGTACACAAAGTTCATGCATGGTAGGGTATGTATAAGAGAGCAGTTGTCCATGGAAGACCAGAGGTAGTGGATGCCCCTGGAGCTGGAGTTATAGGATGTCATTAACCACCCAAGATGGCTCCTCATGTCCTGCCAAGTTTTGGTCCTCTGCTCTTAACCATTGAGCCATCTCTCAAGCTCTGAAGAACCCAGACTTTTTCTCTCTCACAGCATGGTTCTCTGGGACATTAGATCAAATGGATGTCAAGAGACCAAGGTGGTAGTCAGGGTATGGAGACTATAACCTAGGGGCTGAGAATACTTCAAAATGTTTCCCACTTGGGACCAAAATATGTTTTTAGTAGGCAATTGGCAAAAACAAATATGATAAAATTGTGATTGGTGTTACGGCTCATTTATAGTGTACAATCTCAATATGGGTGAGATCCTGGGTTCAGTCTCCAGTGAGTTCCCCCAAACACAACAAAACCCAAGAGTTATTTGTGTTTTGTCCATATTCTTGAAGAAGTGGAAGATAATCAAACTGTGTATCTACAAAAGCTTCTCTAGTTATTTTATATGCAGAGGACTCAATAAACGTTTGTCCACCATAGCGTTGATCACTAAGACCCAAATAATGCCACTTGATAGACTCAAGGTTGCAAAGCAGCAACCCATAAGGAGACAGTGACATCAAGGACTCAATGAACCCTTAACAGGAGCTGTATAGTTCCGTAAAGCCCTGGCTCTGACAACTGAGTAGGTTGTTTACTAGGAAGAAAAGTGTGGTCCTTCTCATCTCCTACTTTCCTCGGGGTCATAAAAAGTAAATTTAAACTTACCTAGAATTAGTTCATTTCTCATCTGTCCCCTCTGAAAATGGCTGTTTGACATCTGCATGCCCCTCCCAACAAAACATTCCTGGAATGAGCAATACACTCAGGCATGAGGATCTAAATATGCAAGTTCAAAGCCTGCAGGGTCAGAGGAGCTGGCTATCCCAATCACCATGAGGAACACACAGAAGCAACCACAATGGAGGCAGAAGGTGGGGGCAAATCTGATCCATCCTGAGTCATGACCCACTGGGCTTCAGAATTCCAAGAAGCCATACCTCTACCATTAAGGAGCTGTGGGAGGGACTTTTGAAGCCTGGTGTACTTTTCTAACAAATAGGAAGGGAAAGTAGTAAAATTAATTTATTGTCCTGTAACCACTGTAACTTTTGAAGAACCCACTAGAGGTTAATCTGACCAGTGCAAAAGAAGAGAGGGCATGTCTGGTGTGTACAATAAGACAAAAGTTAACCTTTGTTGAGCTTTTAACTTTGAGGCCAAGGTAACACTAGACACACCCATGCATAGTTTACCTTAACACCTTATGTAGGTGAATCTTGATTTTTAACTTGACTGAACTAAGATAAATGCCTAGATTAGGGAAACAGATTTCTGGGTGTGTTTGTGAAGATGTTTCTAAAGACAGGTACTTGGGCCTAATTGGACCTAACGAGTGGATGAATCCTTTGTATTCACACATACAACGGAATGAATGGATTCATACAATGACAGCACTATTGGAAGGTGATACCAGGAAGGAGCTGACTCCTAGTTGAAGGAAGTGGGGCCCTGGAGCAATGTCCTTGGAGGATAGATCCTTCTCTAGCCCCTTTCTGGAAACCTGTCTTTCTGGACTTCCTGGCTGCTATGAGTTAAATGGCTCTGTTCCACATACTTCTTCTGCTGTTAAGATGTTCTGTCACATTGTAAGCCCCAAATCAATTGCACTAGACACAGTGACAAAACTTGAAACTGTGAGCCAAAGTAAATATTTCCCCATGTGTGAGCTGTTTCTGTCTGACGCTTGGTGACTGCTACACAAAACTACTGACTACAATCTACCCCTTCCCAGTCAGCCTATGGGGACGGTGTCGATGTTGCCGCTGCCCACTGTATAGATAGGAACACTGAACTTCTGCGAGTTATTTTCACGTTAACGATGGCATGGTCTTCTGCATCTACTCTCTTGACGCTCTCCTTCTTCAGACATTATTAAGCATAATAAACATCTAACACGATTAAAACCACACCGTCATAAGCCAGTTTACTTTAGCTAATAGGCTTCCAAGCCTGTGTGTAGCACTTAAGTAATACTATGTGAAAGACACTCTGAATTATAATCAGAAAGGTCATGCAATTTTCCAGTACTTTCAGTAATTTCTCATAATAGAACTTACTGTGGTCAAGCTACTAACAGGCGTGTTAAAATATCCAGAAAAAAAAAAAGTCCAAGATGGCAGTGTGGTATACTTTTTCCTTGGGTGGTTAAGATGGTTTAACGAAAGTAGATTTGAGCTGCACTTCAAGACGTTGAAGAAGCTTATTCTGGCGTCTCCTTCTAAACCTCTTTGGCAGCTACTTCTGACAGTGTATCAGTTCAAATATATAAACAGAAAGACACAGATGAGCACCGAGAAGAACAGCCCTGAACTCACACTTTTCCAAATTATATCTAAAATAACCAGAAAAGCTGCAGTTATTCTGAAAATGTTTGTGCTGGGAGCTCTCGGTTTCTTGGCAACAGCAAGGTACCCAACAGGGGTAGGAATCAGGAAGCTGTTGCCGGGAGAGGATCTTACGGTTTCTGTATACAGAGTTGGGAGGGATGCTGGGGACCGAGAGGAGTGTTTGTGGAAGGACCTCTGTGGTTGGAGGCCTGAAAGGGAGAGAATTCCTGGGAAGCTCAAACCCTGTGTTAGTTCTTTGTAACTGGAGGTCGGTGCTTGAGGAAGGGTGGAGCTGAAGGCAGAGACAACCTGGGGATTCATTCCTTTGGCAGCAGGAAGCCATTGAAGTGTTTTGGTAAATGCTAATTGTATCTATTTGCTGGTCTTAGTTTAAGGATTCATGTTTATAATGTTCATTTAAAGCCTTAAAAATAACTGCTAAAAAATGCCAAGGTGTTTATATCTCCTCTCTCAGAAGACAAACGCAAACACCATCCATAACAGTGCAGCTAACTCCAGGATCTTTCAGCTCTGAAAAGCCTCCAGTCATTTCCTCCAAGAAGCCTAAATCATCCACTAAAAGGCCCCATGTCTTAAACAGCCCATCCTCACTTGCCTATAAACGACTTCAGCGGAATAATACTTTCAAACATGCTTTCACCCATAAATTCTGTAAAACAACAAAACCATCACTGGATTGTCAACTTTCTATAATGTCCCAGGCTATCCAGTAACAAGGAGGAAGGGTATGCCTAGCATCTGCTAATGATTTGCCAGGCATACAATAAGCTGTGCAACTAGTATCCGAGTAGTTACCACAACCAAGCACATCTGTAAGAAACAGCAGGTGAAGTATGGAAAAACCCACTCTTGAAAGAAAAACAAAACAAAAAACAAGCAAACAAACAATTGAACCCCTGTAATATGCCAGTGTATTCAAAACATTGCCAAAAAGAAAAGGATTCCCCCCCCCTCCACCACACACACACACAAATGAGTTTATCTCACCTTTCCCTTTTCTTAGCCTTTTGGCTGGATGATTAAGATTGTCTCTTTCTAGAAGAGTTAAGAATGCCTATTCAGCTAACAAATTTGACTTAGCTTTTGTTTTGATTTGAGCATTGTGGTAGGCACCCTAAAGAAAGGAATTAATAAGAGCCAGTGTCTGCCTTTGAATTGCTCACAGTGACATAGGAGGCGCAGACAGCAGTAACCAACCTGTCCAAACACACGTGACATTACTGGAAACTATGAAATATATGTTGTCTCCAGGACCAGGATCATAACTTTAAAAAGATAAATAAATAAACAGTAATTCCCAGCTGCAAATCCTCATAAACAATCCCTTTCCCCCAGGACAACAGTCAGTCAATCTTTGGTAAGAAAAACAGGAAGCGTCTATTCAGGCTCCTGGTGGAAGGATGCAGGCTGAATATTCATTAGGGTGGGGGTGGATGGGAGCAGGAGAGGGAAAATGGCAGCCTGCCAGGGACGTTCCCTGCATCCCATCTCTCAAACTACCGAGATGCAGTTTTTGTCTACAGCCCCCTTGGAAGAGGGACAGTGAAACTGTCCTGTTGTGATATGAAATATGACCACAGTAACTAGGTTAGATAATAAACTATTCTTTATTTGCTAATAATTGTCAGCTCACAGGGTCTGTACATGTATTAACACTGAGGCATACAAAAATGAAAGAAACATTTGCTTTCTGCACCGTCGCCTAAGGGGAATAAAAGAATTCGGAGGCTGCATAAAACTATAATTATGAAGCAACGCAGCCAGGAGAGCTAACAAAGAATCTGCTTTCCTTTTGTGTTATTAACTGAGTTAGTTCTTCCAACTTTCTGCTGCCAACAATGGTAGCACTGGGCTTGGCTGGATGGTGGGTGGACAGGTAAGCCTAGGGGCAGATTGCCAGAGAGGGAATATATATATATATGCATTTCTGCTATAAACATGGGACAACAGGCTGACTGTAGAAGAAGAATGGTCATCATTTTCCCTTTATTTCTCTGAAAAGGAAAGGAAGACATGTTTATGAGCAATATAATTAACAGTTGAGTACCTTGCTGAATTAAGACATTATCACTGGATGAAGTTTTTTTTAAAGGGGTAGTTAAGAAACTCCAAAGGTCACAGCCAGGACTACACAGAGAAACCCTGTCTCGAAAAACCAAAAAAAAAAAAAAAAAAAAGAAACTCCAAAGGTGAGTGATGTTATTTCTTCTCCTGCGAAATTAGCCAATTAAAGTCATATATCTGTGTGTGTGCGTGTGTGTGTCTGTGTGTCTGTGTGTCTGTGTGTGTGCCTGTGTGTGTGGTTATTGAAAAGCTGCTGTCAGGTGGGCTCACTGGCCCCAAGAACTGAGGCCGGAAAATTCACCATGGAAGGGAAAAAGGGCAGAGGGGAAAGAGAGAAAGCCAGAAAGAGCTCAGGCAAAGAGAAGAAGAAAGAAGAGAGACCAAAATGTCTGGATTATATAGGAGAGAGCCTCTGAGAGAAGGGCAGCTCAGCTGCTGGGCTGAAAAGTTCAGGGTTGGGGCAAGGTATGCCACGTAGGGACTGAGGGATACTGGGAGAACCTGGAGGCCAGGTCTGCATTTGTTATGGGAAGTATTAGAAAAAGTGCTGGTCTGGCCATCTAAGTTCCTGCACTATCAGTGGCACCAGTTGGCCAGCGCCTCCAGACAGGGACCCACGAAACGTTGACATGGTTTTTACCTCCTCCAGTCAGTTCTGTGGAGTCCATGGCTCTTAAGCATGGCTCAAAGGCCAACTCTGCCACCCTCATGCGGTAGGTATAACAATTCCCAGTACCTGGTAGAAATAAGACTCTTTTTTTGTTGTTATTGTTTTTTGTTTGTTTGGGGTTTTTTTGTTGTTGGTTTTTTTTTTTTTTTTTTTTTTTTTTTGTTTTTTTGAGACAGGGTTTCTCTGTGCAGCACTGGCTGTCCTGGAACTCACTCTGTAGACCAGGCTGGCCTTGAACTCAGAAATCTGCCTGCCTCTGCCTCCCAAGTGCTAGGATTAAAGGTGTGGGCCACCACTGCCCAGCGAAATAAGACTCTTAATGTTTAAGATTAACCAAATAGATGTATATATCAACAAATGCTAAATACACAAGACACCCACACAATTAGAATTGTTAACCCGATTACCTAACCTTTATATGAATAATTGTTAGAGACGCGAGGGTAACATCTCCTGCCATCTTTCCTCTCCTCCTTTCTCCTCCTTCTTCCTCTCTCTCCCAGTCTACCTCCCCTTCTACTGCCCAATCATGGGCTCTAGCCTTTATTTTACAAATTAAGATAGGCAGAAGGTTCACAAGAAGTCACTTGTATACTGATTCACTCCTCATCTGCAGCCCCTCCTGGGAAAGCAGAATTAGCATCAAAATACAAGACCCGGGCTATCCACAACAATGTAAAATATACACATTGGCCCCTTGTCCTGGAGTATGAAACCAAACAGTGAAACTAGAGAAGAAAAGATGGAGTTTACTCTAAGAACTGAGAAACACTTGCTGGCCGTGTTGAAGTAGAAATTAAATGCCTTTGGCTGAATTTCATAAAGGAAATCAATGTTCCCATTAGCTAAATCTAAGGTCATCCGAGTTCGTTTTCTAGTCCTTGACAATGTATAAGCTGCAACACCCCAATTCTTTCAGAGTGAGTCACAGCCGCCTCACCTTCCTTCCACCCCACCTCCATCCAGCTCTCAGATGTGCACACAACCCTTTGTGTCCAGCTTCTTCCTCCCACGTCTTCCTGGGGGAATAGGATAGGGTGTGGCGGCTCTGGTCTGATTCCCTTACAGTTCTACTCTGGGATCACTCCCTCCTCTAGCTTTTAATGTGTGGATGTTCAGGGGATGCTGATTCCAGTGAGGTGGAGAAAGTTCTATCTGATATCACCTCCTCCCTGAATGACACTCAAGTGAAACTTCCCTCTCTCCCCACCTCCACAATATACAGGTGAAACCAATGTCTCCCTTCTCCCTTGGAACTCATAAGTAAAACTTGGATATGAAGCAGACCCAGAGAAGCCCTCAGCTGGAAGGAAAGAAGTGGTGTGGTGTTTAAAAAGACAGAGAGGCAAGAAATGTTTTAAATAGTTTGGGTAGTGAGAAGTAAAACTTGGAACCATGCACATGCTAGACCAGGACTAGACACTGAGCTATACCTCTACTAGGAATTTTGATTTGATTGATTTGTTTGATGCATGCAAGGATGGAGGGTTAGTATTTGCACTTTTGTAGAAGTTCCCTAACTCCTTTTCTGCATACCCTTCTGTCTTAGCCCTTCATATTCCCTTTCTGAAAAAGGGGTACCATCTCCAGAGAGGAAAGATGGACTGGTCACAGAGCTCCGTAACAGAGCCTCATGGATTCTTTCTTCAAATAATAAAATATATGCAACATGGAGAGGACTTTTCCATAGTCTTTCTGGTACTCTGAATGAGAATAGCACCCCTTCCCTCCCAATAGGCTCCTGTATTTGAGCGTTTACTTATCAGGAGTGGCATTATTTGAGAAAGATTAGGAGGTGTGGTCCTCTCTCTCTCTCTCTCTCTCTCTCTCTCTCTCTCTCTCTCTCTCTCCCTCTCTCACAGGATGGATCAGGATGTAGCACTCTTCAGTATGTGTGTATGTGTGCTGTCATGCTCCCTGCCATGATGATAATGGACTAAACCTCTGAAGCTGTATGCCAGCCCCCAGTAAAACACTTCCTTTTCTAAGAGTTGCCTTGGTCATGGTGTCTCTTCACAGCAACAGAGCAGTAACTATGACAGTCTTCTTCTCAAAATGAGAAAGCCCACTCTTCTGGGCCACCCATCACCCAACCCTTTCTCCACTGGAATGTGAGGGTGGCTGTGGGCACACTGAGGTAGGTGTCACACTGGCTTAGAATTCTGAGCTGCCTCTTCCTACGTGATGACCCAATTTGCCAATGCCAGTTTGTGATGCCTCCTGCATACATGCTTCCAGTATAATCTTGGCACGAAGTGTATCTTGTCATCACTTGGATGAGACTCAGAGCCACAAAGACAACTTACCTAAGCCTCAACCCCTCAGCAGAGCAAAGCCAGATCTCCAGGGGCATGTCTGTCCTTTGTTCCTTGCATCTTATTTGTGGAGTCTTGGAAGCTTAGTCCTTTGGCATTGTGGTCTAGACATTTACATAAGAGCTTGTGAACATAGTGTTTTTCAAAGCATACTTTGGCATTTCATGTCATGAAAATAAAAGATATAGGTTAGTGTCTGCACCATTCTCTGTCAGTAGGTTTTAAACGTGATAATTTCAACATGGGCTGGATGAATAGAGGAAACTGGGTGGGGAGGGGAACAGAAAGGTTAAGTGTGGGGAGGACAGAGGGAGAGAGAACTTGAATCACTAGGTTTGGAGGCAACCCTGGGATGAGCTAGAAACCTTGGACGTTGGAAACTCCCAGGAATCTATGAGAGTGACCCTAGCTAAGACTTGTAGCAATGGGGGATATGGAACCTGAAACAGCCAACTTCTGGAACCAGAAAAGACTTTCAGTGAACAGACTGGGACAGCAACCCAGGCACAAAACCTTCTACTCACAATTTGTCCTGGTTACAAGGTATGCAAGGGTAAAGATAAAGCAGAAATTGAGAAAATAGCCAACCAATGACTGTCCCAGCTTGAGAGCCATCCCATGAGAGACAGTCCACTCATGACACCATTAATGATATGCTCCTATAATTGCAGAAAGCAGCCCAGCATACCTGTCGTCTAGAGGCTTTACTCAACAGCTAATAGAAACAGATGCAGAGACCCACAGCCAAACATTAGGTGGAACTTGGGGAATCCTGTGGAAGAGAGGGAGGAGGGAAGGAGGGAGCCAGGGGGTCAAGGACACCAAAGAAAACTGACAGAATCAACTAACCTGGGCCCATAGGAGCCCACAGAGACTCAATCACCAACTGAGGGCATCCATGGGACAGACCTAGGACCTTGGCACATACATACGTAACATTCATGAATCTCGGGTTTCATGTGGGACTCCTAAGAGCAGGAGCAGGGGCTGTCTCTGACTCTGTTTACTGCTTTAGTATCCCTTTCCCCTAACTGCTTTGTCCAGCCTCAAAAGGAGAAGATGTGCCCAGTCCTACTGCAGTTTGATATGCCAAGGAGGGTTGATGTCAATGGGAGACCTCCCCTTTTCTGAGGAGAAAGGGACGAAGGGGGATAGGGGGAGGAGAAAAGACTGGGAGAGAGGGGAAGTTTCCACAGAGATGCAAATAAATAAATAAATAAATAAATAAATAGATAACTTTTTAAAAAATAGTAATTTCAATATTAGAGTGTGAGTCAGCATTGTGTACTATTCAACAGCTCCTCTTATGTGGCCTTTCTGCCTCTGTAACCCAAAGGCTTCCGGACCATCGGCTATGAGCTTCACAGTGAATAGGCAACTTACCCATTGCCAGAGTTAACATTTATTTCCTCTTCCACATGACTTCATAAAGAATTATTTTTCAACATATTATTTAATCTTTCTGGGACCTGCTTTCTCTATCTACAAAATACCTGTGACTAAAAAGGAGATGTATAGAGAAAACTGAATCCTTCAAGGATCTACAAACTTTCTGAGCTCCTGGGTGACGGTGGGTGTATAGTGGTTATCAAACTTCTGTAACAGAACAGCAAAATCTGTCTGATCTAAACCGCAGAAATTTATTCTCTCACAATTCTGGAGGCCTGGGGTCTGGGGTCAAGGTCTTGACAGAGTCCTGCTTCCTCTGGAGGCATCATAGAAAAGCCTTAACCAGACCTGCTACCCAGAGGCCTCTGGAAGTCATTTAGTTCAACTGAGCATAAACCCCGTCACTATATGGAATTCTCCATATGTACATGACTGCCTCGTCTCATGTGCACATGTATATGTGCATGTCCATGTGTATGTGCATATATATTCATGAGTATGTAAGCCGAGGTTGGCTTCAGATGTCTTCCTCAACCATACAATATTATTTTTATGAGTATATTTGATTGGGGCACTATCCAATTGCAAGGGACTGGAGGCTAGTATCTTCTCCCCATTTGCACCTCCATATGACACCATGTACACAAACACAGACACCACACACAGAGATGCTATACATAAACCTAAAGCAGGGACACACAAACACTACAAACATAACACAGACAACACAAATAAATAGATACCATACACAAACACAGAGACACACACAGGTGCTACACACACAAACACAGAGATACCACAAAACTATACATGTATGATCCTGCAAATGCACACAATGATACCCACCCACTGAACACTGGTAGCCCGCCCAGGGTGATACTGTGCCTGATAGGTTATAGAAGTGCACAGAGAATGAATTTAGCAGCCCTGTTCGTCCCTCTGACTGCCCTTTTACAATCTCATGCAGTCACATACGCACACAATAGGCACACAATTGCAAGCACTGAAGCTTTTGTTGTACATAATAGGGTGGAAAAAAATCCATAATTCCCAGGGTTAGGAAATGTTCAAGTAGCTTACAGATTACCCATGCTGCAAAGCGTGAGTCAGCTGGTTTTTTTTTTAAAGGACCTGATTCTGCAGATATTGCAGTGTCCTTGGAAAATGCCCACCAAATGACTGCTAAGAGGAAAAAGCAGGATATTTAATTACAAGTAAATGCTAAAATTCTCCGAAAGGCTAATGCTTTTTATCTCTTAACTTTAAGTTATTAGGATGTAAATTCCTCCATAGGATCCTTGTGTACTTTAAGTTTTCTATAATGAATAGGTCTTAACTTCAAAATTAAAAACAAAATAAAATAAAAATCAAGAGCCCTGGGAGCAAGGGAAGGCTCTCTCATATTCCCCCTCCCTCCCCTCCCTTCATGGGTTCCCCACTCCTTCTCTATGCCACTTCAAAAGCAGAAAGTACTAGATGTCCAAGCCAGCCCATGTCAAATGTGTGTTCTTTGGTAGGAGAAGATGCTGTGTTCTTATTCCTCTCTGCTTCCTTCCTGCTTTCCACATGCTCCTACCTCCCACCCAGAGAGTCACAATTTGACTCCACAGAGACCTGCCGAGGTTCAAATTCTCATAGCTAGAGTTCAATTCTAGCAGAGTGTGGAGAGGTTTGATCAGGGACAAGGGCCTCCGTGGCACTCTTCCAGTTCAGGCAGTAATGGGTGGAAGTACACAGACTCTTCCCACATGCTCCGAATCCTGGCTCCGAGCTGGAAGCTGCACAATTCTGTTTATCCCCTTGTTGGGCCAAACATGAAATGGCTTGAGCTGAAGGAAGAGGCACAGATGTCATTATTTATGAGAGTTGGAGGATGTATCCATAACATCGATCTCTGTAACAACCTAATGTTTGAGTCTGATGCACATGGCAGCAGGTGAAACTGCTGGAGTGTGGACATACATATAGGCCCACAGGATGGGCATCTCCTTCTTGGTACACATGGGGATATGCAGATGGGAGGGCAGGCTGGTGCACAAGGGAGCAGCATTCCTTTCTGGATGGAAAATTGATTGTTTACAGAGTCACATGGCCAGAAAGAGGAAAGTCTGGTTAATAGGCCTTAGATTTCCATCTTTGCAGGCCTTTCTTCTCAGCCAAGCAAGAATGGGAAAGGGGGCTACAGCTGAAGGCTCTTCCAGCCCTTTGTCTCTAGCCTTTACAGTATGACTCTTGCTCAAATGCACTGTGACTATTGCTGTTTTGTATTCTTTCTCTTACCCTCTTTCCAAAAGCCTCCACCTCTCCTTCCCATTCCTCCACAGACAATGAACCATTTAACAAGGACCGGTGGCTTTGTTCCATCTCTCACCTATTCTAATGTCTCTGGATGAAATGCCACAGGGCCATCTCTGATGAACATTAACACTAAGCCTCTGTCCCCCCTGGTGGTATCCGTCTTGCCTTGAGTTTCACCCCCAGAAATTGCCTCCTCCTGCCTGTCCTCTCTTCCTCTTTCTCACACCCCCACAAGAGCTCCTTTCTGCCTACTGTAGAACTGTCTCCTTTCCCAGACACAGGCAAGATGTCCCCACCCAAAACAAAGAAAGGCTCCTTTGTTATACCTGCAAGATCCTAAATATTATCACCATTTAATTACTGCCATCCTCCGGGCTAACTTCTTGGCAACAGCTCCTCTCCAGTTAAATAGGCTGAATGTTTTCCTGGGGAGGCTGCTTCCATTGGAGATAATTTGTGAATGGAGACTAATTTGGGATGTTGCCACTGCTATAAAGAGGTGACTTCAAGGTAGCTGAGCCTTAAAAGACAAACGGTGAATGGAGGGAGAAGGGTATGTATTTCCTGACAGCATAGAACATTTTTGGGAATAGACATCCATCTCAGATTCAGTGTCATTGGCACAAACCAGTGGGCTGCATTATTAACTGGCCAGGATTCAATTCATCTCCCTTTCTTTTCTTATTTTTTTTTTCAGTACAAGGAAAGCAAGGTCACATTCATGATGTCAGGAATTGTTCTCTTGGTGTGTGCTCAGGTAAAAGCTTGACGTCAGTGTTTCAGCATGTTCAGCCAGGACTGTGTCCCAGACCTACAGAGGTGTCAGAACATCTTGACTTCTGAATTAGGTCACGATCTAAAGACGAGAACAATGTTTTCCACACCTGGAACAACAGCCCAGGCAGGGCTGTCCACTCCTAGCCTTTGTAGGAATCTTGAGTTATGCCATTTGCTACAAAGTTATCTGGTCAGATGGTAACCCAGTTTTCTCAGAATGTTCTTATGAGAAGTGGCAGGATGCAGGTTGCTTGTGTGTCCACTGTGGTGGTTCTTTAGAGTAGCCTATTTTGGCTACTAAGTTTAAGAAGGGGATGGGGAGTGGGGTGTGTGTGTGGAATAAATGCCAACTTGCAAGCAAGTCACCTCTCTCAATTCTAGACACGGTGGGAAGCTAATGCTTCTTGCAAGTTTTAACATTGAGAATTATGTTTAGAAGACCAGTTGCTTTCTAGAAGAGCTAATGTAACCATAGTAACAGCCAGGAAATCTTATGACAGGGCCAAGGGAAGTGGCCAAACTAAAATTTGAGGTAAAGGTAAAAAATCTGCAGACACAAATGAATGACAGTAGTGTCAAGCAAGGAGGGGAGACAGGCCAAGAAGGCACACCTCAGTACAGGAAAACGCTGCTTAAAAAAGAAAAATGCTGAGCTGGGTGGCAGCACACTCCTTTAATCCCAGCTTGATAGGCAGAAACAGGCAGATCCCTGAGTTAGAGGCCAGCCTGGCCCATAGAGTGAGTCCTGAAACAGCCAAGGCTACACAAAGAAACCCTATCTCAAAAAAAAAAAAAAAATTAAACACCACACCCATGTCACACTATTTTGTACCTTGGAATGTGATGGACTGAAATAAAAATTATTTGCCCTGTGTATTTTTTCTACCGCCAGCTCCAACAGTGCCTAATATTTGTAAATATCTGTGCTGATATGCAAAATTGCCACTGTACAATATGATGTAAGATATTCACATAGCCACTGTAAATCTATGGGGATGTGAGGATTATAAAGTACAGAGGTGGGGACACAGAGGAAAGCTCGAGAAGGGAGTTTATGGATGTTTATAGCATTACTAAAAATGGTACCCAAGAGGCCTTGATGACTAAGGTAATGGGGAGGGGTGGAGGGGCCCAGGCTGCTTTTTTGGAGAATTATTGTATCCGGAGCCTTAAAATTTAGATTATGGCATTTATCATCAATATTCCATGCTGGCATTACTCAATTTGCTCTGGTGTTGCAAACTCCTAATAGAAGTTTGAGACTCCTCACTTAAGGATGGGATACACTTTAATAATTACATGGGCTGATCCCGTCCTGTGACTACCACAGAGCATAGCTATGCATACTGGTGGTATAGGATGCAGCTTCTGAAACTGAGTCACGAGCCCATATGAAATCATGTACCACCGAAAGGTGGCAACAGTAAAAGGTTTCCGGTTACACAAAGACTGAAAATTCAAACTCAAGCACATAATGAATCTCATGTGTTTCTGGCTGGGCTCATCAGAGTTTCTTCACACAGCTTCTCCGCAGCCTGGGTTCTGAACACACAACCTGCTCACTTTTCATTAAACGTGCCCTCAGGTAACCCAGTGCTAACCACTGCTGCTGGAATCCTTCAGCGGAGAGTCTAGAATAATGCATGTGATAAAGTGAAGTTTTTTTTACTGTGCATTATTTAGTGTTTCTTTCTTTCTTTTACAGAAACATAATGGTTTAACTACAGAAAACTGAGACATTTAATATTTTTTTACTATCATTCTTCAGTATGTGTGTATCACATCAGTATATCTTGGGATTGATTTCTGTTAGAATGCTTGACTTTAAAAATTACTTTTTAAGGGGCTTACTTGAGCTTCATAAAAAGTTCTTGGCTTGAGTTTTGGATAGAATTTCTATCAGTTCCTGAATTGGCTATGAGTAAATATACTTCTGCCATTTGTCCTGTATATTTATGCAAAGCAGTGTCATCAGCATGAATGGTTCTAAAACTGAAATATCAGTCAACTCTGAAAAATATAAAAAATGCTGTGTATCCTTCGGTATTAAATAATCGCCAAAATTTAATTCTTTATGTAAAAACAAGCACATGCATCTGTCTCATTAGCAAGAAACTTTGTTTTCATCATGAATGAGATAATTAATAATTTTTAAAATTATTATTTATAAAATTATAAAATTAATAATAATAATAACAACAATAATACAGCCTGCTTCAGTCTTAGATTCCATGGTATGAATCATTTTGTATGAGACTCTGAAACCAAACCTCTAGTATGACATGCGAGACTTTTAGGCATATTTGTAATTAAATGTATATATTTTTATTAATTATATATGTGTATTATTATAATTGATATATCGTGCACATATTAAATATAATAAGACATGGGGAAAGAGGAACATGTACTCACTGCTGGTTGGAGTGCAAACTGTTGGCACCACTGTGGGTATCCTATGGCAGAAATACCTTCTCATCGTGTTCTTTGCTGCTCTCTTCACAGTATCCAGGAAGTAAAAACAGCCTACCTGTCTATCAGCGGATAAACAGATAACAGAAACATGGTACATGTATGTACATAGTGGAATTTTGCTCATCTGTAAAAACTAAAATAAAATTATGAGAATTGTATGTAAATAAATGGACCTAGAATCAGTTGATCTGATTGAGGAAACCAGATCCAGGAAGACAAAAATCATATATCTCATGGCTGCATGCTAGCTTTTCTTCAGATAGGTGTTCAAACTTCTTGGCTCATAGACATCAAGAAAGTAGTAAGGGACCAGGCCATGGCAGGGAATTGCACAGGAGGGATAGAACACGGGTGGTGCGAAGGGGAAAGAGGAATAATGGAACAGGAAGGGTTAAATGGTATAGAGGGTAGAAGGTGGGGGAGACGAGGGGTATGGGAAGAGATAGCTGACACTAAGGACATTTGAAAAAGCCACATGAAAACCTACTTCTGTACAAAGCTTTCTAAAATAGAGTCATATCCATGTGTAAAAGGAGTGTCAGTGAAGCTACCCTATAATAGGGAGACCAATGTCTATCCCAGATATGAGATCGAATAAGATATCAAATAAAAAGCTCAGGGCTAGGTTTAGGCTACTTCCATTTGAGTTATTGATCAAAGCAGTCCCATAGACTCTTCCCCCACAACAGACATTACAGGGTATTGCCAAAGATCTGGGCTACCCTCCAGAAAAACTGATAGTAAGACCCTTTTGCTAAAGGTACAGGTCTGGGCTATCCTCTAGAAAACCTGATTGTAAGAGCCTATTGCTGAAGCCACCAGCTACTTGAGTCATAAGATCTGGAGAGATCAAGTTGGTACCAACCTGGCGGTTTCATCTCTACTTAATAGCTTTCACAGTTCTGGAAGGTTCTGTGTAATGCTATGTGAGGAGAAACGTGTTCAATACTTACTCAGCTGTAAGTCCTACAAGCCGCTGTGTGGGCAATATATGCTTATCAATACAATACTTGCACAAATGTTATGGAAGCAATCAACCATTTTCTGGTTGGATTTAAAGCCCCGTTTCACAAAATGGAACCCATGCCTGGTATCATTAACTGGGTCAAGATCCAGTGGGTAGGTCATAGGCCCTAAGGAAGAACCCTTTCCTCTTAATCTGCTAAGTAGACAGAGAGTGAACCTCCCTGCTAAGGACTTAGCTTTATACCTGTAGGTTAGAGCATCACCTCTCCTTCCTCATCCGGATGCCTTCTTTTGCAGTAGAAGGCTATTCAACAGAGAGACTCACTGATCAACATGTAGAAAATAAAGGTGCGGAAAGCTCAGCCCTAAAAGGAACATCTATGTCACGACCTGCACTCTCAAGACTCATGGCTCATCACGGAGGAAGGGGTAGAAAGCCTGGGAGAGCCAGATATGGTGGGCATCTGGCTGAATGTTGTTTTTCAGACATGACAAGGCTGCTACACCCACAGGCTTCAGCTGCTGTGAGCACATAGGAAATCCTAGCACAAGATCAAACCAGGAAGGATCCCACAAAGGATGTGTTTGGTGTTCATGGAGCGGGGTGGGGGGGTGGAGGGGTGGGGGTGGGGAAAAGGTGGGGATAGAGGGAGGTTGATCGGAAGGGGGAGCAGGAGAGGGAGAGGGAGAGAGAGAATGGCAATTTCTATTAGCGATGAAGCTATCAAAAATAATATATGACACTATACCATTACGTATACTGACAACGTTAAGTGGACTCAGTGAATTTTAACAAACAAACATACAAAGCACTTAACAGTGGGTTGGGAAAATGGTAGTGGAGGTGGGTTGGGGAAGGATTGGAGGGAAGGGAAAGTGGGGAGTGTGAACAAAATACATATACATGTATGGAATTCTCAAACAACAGCAATAACAAACGGCAAAAGAAAATAAAAACATCACAGAAAGAAACACCAGTACCAGGCTTAAGATCTCCTTCCTGGGCTGGAGAGATGGCTCAGCCTTTAAAGGCTAGGCTCACAACCAAAATTATAAGACCTCCTTCCTGCACATTGCGGCATCTCCCTCCTGAACCTGAACCACAGCATGGTGCCCAAATCCCTTAACGTAACTAAGTAGATGAGCCAGGGGTACCAGGCCTTAAAGAAATGGGTCAGAGAAAAGTGCATCACTGACAACTGAGAGATGCTAGCCTCCTCTGTGGACCACTGACTGATACACTAGCTAGCCTCCTCTGTGGGGGTATTGATGAGCACCACAGGGTGGTTCCTGGAAAGCTCAGCCCCATAAGAAGTTCTGAACTTTGGAAGGCCTGGAGGTTGGGGTCAGAGAAATAAAAGGATTTGGGACAAGCCTTTCCTGTTTCATTTTACTGGCGACGATAACGTAAATATCTGAATCTGCCCCATTTAGCTCTGCATCCGTTTGAAGTGTCAGCTTTTTATGGTTCTCCAAATTATAGCACGTTAACGCGGAGCTGTATAAATAAAGAGGTCTTGCATATGCCTAAGTTCCTGTCCTAATTGTTTTCACTATCTTCTCATGTGACCACATCTCTTATTTGCTGCCATGCAGGATACGAGCTGTTCCTGTCAGAGCTCTAGGCCAGTTCCTCAGAAATCTCTAGAATCTTTTCTCAGGAGCTTCACAGAGGCCAGGTTAGCTAGCAGATGGGTCAAAAACAGACACAAAGCATGTTTCTGTTCTTGTTCTGTCACAGAAAATTAAAACAAAAAGCCTTTTATAAGAACATACGCTTTCCTTGGACATTTTTAAAAAGTAAATACTGTACGAGGTGGTGTTCCTAAAGCGGACTTATGGGTAAATGGCTACACTTAATAAATTCTAATTGCTCAAGTGCTTGCAACCCTGGGCAGTAAATAGAGAAATTGGCATAATTGCGATTATAATTCCCATCAGTGCTTATAATGTAATTATCCCCGAGCGATGCTCTATGCTGGAAAGACGCTATTAGAATCTCTTTGTAAGAAATGAGGACTGTGTGCCCTCCCACCGGAGTCCACATCATGCACAGAGACAGGGTAGCCATGAGCTTTCCATCTTCAGGCTCCCAGTGCCTCATTTGCCTGTCAATCAGAGACTGCGGGATCGTTTAAAATGCATGCAAGGATATGCTGCTTGAAGAGCTGCATCTACCCAAGAGAGAGCACCGAGAACAGATTTTTACCTTTGCCTGACATGGACACACACAGACAAAAAGCACAGAACATATGAGACAAGAATCTTAATGAAATGGTCATGTATAACAGAGATGAGAAGCAAATGAGCTGAGACGAGCCCTTGCCCTGCAAGGGAAACCCAGGCAGAGGCGAGTGGACTCCCTAGGACACAGAAATGAAGATGAGAGTTCAAACGACCAGGCAGCTACAGGCTCCAGAAAAGAGACTCAGAGAAGAGACAGATGCACAGACAGGACCGTGGAGATGTGAAGGGTTCCCTTGCATCCGCTGAGTCTTTGTGCAAATGAAGATACTGTATAATGATAGAGGGGAAACTCTGAGAGGGTTAGGTTAGAGAATAACAGCCAGTGCTCATCAGGGGTCAAGAAGCCTGTCTCCACTCCCAACTAGCCTATCTGAAAAAAAAATCAAAATTTTCAGGGGGCATAGTTGAAAGAATATCCATAGAATGCATTACTCGGTAGCGGTAAATAATCTACCCCAGACCAAATATTGCTCCAGACATGTCTACCTCACAAATCTATGCCTGAGAGCTTTGTACAACGTTACATTGTGAGTTACACCCTTGAGTTTTGATTATTGTACTTTGAACTTTCTTTTTGCTTGGAGCTGCTAGGTTTATTTTGGTGTCTATCTTGACTTGCCTTCTGATATTTACTTCACAGAGATCTCAAATTGCTAAACATATGTTTACGTCATATATGAGATAGATAGAACTCTACCACGGGCCCTAAATTCTGCCCCTTGTGTGGAGCACTCTGTAGTCATTTTGCCCTGAGTGTGAGCAAGATTTGTGACTATGATATGCTAGCATGCTATGATTTTTTTATGGCAGAGGAGAATTTGAAGATACAATTAAGAGTCCTACTGAGTTAACTTTAAGTTAATCAGTAGAAAGACTGTTCGAGATGAACCGGGTTTAACCAGATGAGCGCTTTAGGTTATGTTATTGAAATCTGAAGCTAGACAGACTCGCTGGCCATCCTTGAAGATGTGACACTCTCTGAGTTCTAAAGCTAGAAGGAAATGTATCCTCCTACCAATAGCGACTGATAAAGAAAGACTTTGAATCTCACAAAACTCAGCTCTGTCTGCCATCATGAGTCAGACTCACGGAAACCCGAGCTGAAGAACCAGCTGAGTCTTGCCTGGACTTCTGACTTACAGAAACTTGCATGACCAATGGTATGGCATAAGTGTCTATGTTTGTAGCAATTTATCACACTGCAAAATCTAATGTACTTAACATAGTAAATGTAATCAATGAAATATTTAAGTATTTAAATATTGAAATTAAATTTTATGCTATTACTTCTAAATTTTTTAAAATAAATACAAGACATAAAATTTTTTAGATGCCTAAACAAAGTCTGGTGTCATCCATCCTACCTGGAACCATGTGTTAGATAAGAAGGTCCAGAGCTAGGAATGGTGGTTTACACCTGTAATTCCAGTGAGTAGGAAACTAAGACAGAAGAATTGGAAGTTAAATGCTAGCTTGGGTTATATAGCAAAACTTAAAAAAAAAAGGAAGGAAGGAAGGAAGGAAGGAAGGAAGGAAGGAAGGAAGGAAGGAAGGAAGGAAGGAAAGAAGGAAGGAAGGAAAGAAGGAAGGGAGGAAGGGAGGAAAGATGTAAATCAGTCAGACAGCTTGTGTACTTCATGTCTATGCAAATGTTATTCAAAAGGTTTAGTTATAACTCAATGTATTTCTTTTCCTTTCCTTTTTCCCCCCTTTTCTTTGAGGGGTGGGAATGAGACAGATTTGTAACGTAATGCACCACCACCACCAGGCTACTCAGTGTGTTTTCTAACAAAGCTTTTTGTTGGGTTTCTTTCCTTTCTCTGAATGTCTAATGTAGTAGTCCAACAATCCAACAATGTCCTGAAGTTTCAAACCAACCAACATCAACTCTTCAGCCTCATTGAATCCCACAAACCATATGTGCAAACCTGCAAACCTGTGCTTCCTCACATCCCTCTCTGTCCAGCTGACCTGCTCTCGTGGACGAAGAGTTCCTCTTGCTATATTATCACATTGAGCATCTCCACAAGAACCACTCAACAGGGACACAAAAGCCAACCTGCTCTATGTGGCAAACTAGAAGTAACTGTTTCATAGCCTCCCAACAGCAAGCTAAAGTCACCACAAAACAATTCCCAAATGGGACAAGTGTCAAAAAAAGTGTGACACCCATATGCAATGTGGGAGAAGTCCTAGCCACTTAGTACATGTGTAGACATGGGACATACTGAAACAGAACAGTGTGTCTCTTAAAATACTCTAGGGACACAACTGTAACCAGATAGGGGATCACTAGCTATCAATGCTAGCCTTGTTAAGAGTCACAGTGATGATGACCCAGTTTATGCACCAAAGAAACTCTGTAAGGCACCCGATCCCAGAATTATTTGCGGTGTTTTCTGTCCAGGTTTTTACCACTGAGCTCAGGAAGAGATAAAAGAGCAGCTCTCAGCCCTGTGGATCGAGATCCCTTTGGCAAACCTCTGTCTTCAAAAATATTTGTATTATGATTCGTAACAGTAGCAAAATTACAGTTGTGATATAGCCATAGAAATAGTTTTATGGTTAGGGGTCACTACCATCTGAAGAACTGTATTAAAGGGCCATAGCACTAGGAAGGTTGAGATTGAGATAAAAAGAGGTGTGTGCTTGCCTCACAGAACAGCAGAGTCATGGAGGGGCTGCATACTAAAATCCCTAGAAGGGGGAGTTCCAGGTTTCCAAAAATAAATAAATGATAAGGGCAGGGAGGTGCTAATTACCTTGATTAGATTACTGTCAAAGATGCTAGAATATCACACTGCACCCACCCAAGTAGGAACAATTATTACATGTCAATCCCCCAAATTCTAACCATCTATAGAAAATGTTCAATGATACAATTCTCCAAATTAAATACTATCTTCTTTTCCTTTTCGAAAAGACAATTATACTAGAGATGTTCGCAAGGCTGGAAGGGGAGACCGGGGAGTTATTATCAGTGAGTTCTGAGCATCAGTTTTATCAGGTGAGAACCGTTATGAAGGTGGGTGGCCACCGTGGTTACACAACATTATGAATATTTTTAGCATCACTGAACTGTTTAGTTAAAACTGGTTTCGATAATAAATGTTATCTCTATGTTTTAGCACAATCAAACAATTCGGGGCGAGGGTTTGAGGGGGGGCCCTGGAAACTGAAATGCTTCTGTATGGAAAATATTTTGGGAACTGTGGAGCTAGTGGTTTAAATTCTTTGTATGTTTATTTATCCTGTCCCCTCTTTCCAATGACACTGTGTTCCAGGTCAAATGTTGATCATGTGGCCCACGGTTAGAAAACCTCCTGGTATAACTAGTGGGAACTGGCAGGCCACCTTCCCCACCCCCAGCTGTGTGATGCAGAGATGCAATTCAGTCTCCTCAGAACCAGACATCCTCTCTCACCAGAGGATTCCAGGCGTCACCCACCCGCGTGGCTTATCACAGCAGAGCACTCTGCAGATGTTTCTCCAGACAATCATCATGTGCCAGGCTCAGCACATCACTAAAGCAACAAGCATCCCAGCAGGACACCCACTTTGCAAGGAAGGAACCGCCATGCCAGAGAAGAATCCAGAAAGAATTATAACGCTGGGGCTTCTGAGAAAGCCGATTAAGTGGCCTGTCTGGAGAGTGACAGGTATCCTCAGGGCAGAGAACCTCCAACTGGCTCTGAGTTGAGAGCTGTCCGGATGACTCAGGCAGGAATCTGGAGAGAGCAGGGTGGGGCATATAATTCACTCTCTGAAACCCAAAGCCAATTCCTCACCTTTCAGCAGTACAATCCGGTCTCTGAAGAAAATGCTTCAGGTTGAGAATGAAGCAGGAAAGGGAGAAGCCTAGGAACCAGAAAGACGGAAATGACTTTGCATTTAACATTGATTCCAAAAGGCACAACCCTTTACCTTTTCACATGTCTGATCTAAAATTGGAATCCACCCTCCAATCTCGAACATTTTACAGTTTCTGTCCACCCCCTCCATCCACCCTCCCAGCATGCACGTGACCCCAAGGCACGCGCGTGGCCCGCTTGTCATTGCCTGCATGCGCAAACTTGTCCATGTCTGCTGCCGTTGTCATTTCTTCCTCAGGATTTCGCGCTTTGTTTTTATTCCTCGTGTTGGGTTTAATTGCCGTGTAAAATGTCTGCAGCCAGATTATCCTGGAGGGTTCACACTGACAGGAAAACTTACAGTGTGTTCAGGGAGGGGAAGGACCAGAGCGGGTACCGTACTGTACTGATTGTTCTGTGTGGAGTGAATATTCATTCTGAGAAAAAGGTTTACTATTCCATAGCCCCTTGCAAAAACAAAGCAAGTATTTTACATCTTTGTTTGTTCAAGCATACCCAGGCAAGGGCAGGAAAGCTTTGTCAGGACATTCATTAGAAGTCTGAACCTCGCCAGGCGGTGGTGGCGCATGCCTTTAATCCCAGCACTTGGGAGGCAGAGACAGGCGGATTTCTGAGTTCGAGGCCAGCCTGGTCTACAGAGTGAGTTCCAGGACAGCCCGGGCTATAAAGAGAAACCTTGTCTCGAAAAAACAAAAAACAAACAAACAAACAAACAAAAAAAGAAGTCTGAACCTCAGGTTTTATGGACACCTACTGACTCCAGTTGTACTGAGGCGACTTCTCCATCCAACTGACAAAATTATCACCTCCACCTCGGTCTTACCACAGCGTTTTCTTCTCTTTGTTGTTCGTGAACTAATGGTGGAACTTAAATATAAAGGGCATTTGGGACTCAATGAAGCATGGCTCGTGATATCTCTGCAGGTGCAATGTAAAGTAAAACCATCTCCTTCAGTTAGGCGGGCTGGCAGGATGGGTAGTCTCTGTAGGAGAACAATGAACACTAATAAAGTCAGGAGTCCCCTGAGGCCTGGCTAGGGCAAAGGAAGGACTTACAGGGTCCTCAGGGTGCTAAGACACTGCCTGCATTAAGGAGCCCCATATAGGGACTGTCGTAATGGAGATTTGGGAGTTATATGAGATCTCTATTAATAAGGATACTCAACTTAGTCCCTCTTGTGGAGGGACTGGGAATGGGGCCCACGGCTTTGTGTATGCTGGGTTAGCGCTGTGTCACTGAGCTATAGCCTCAGCCCTCGATAAATTCTATAGTCAACATTTTATATATTATTTTCCTTAGCAACTCATTCTAATCCCTTACTATTGAGAAGCATGATAAATCCTGTAGGGAAAGAGTGTGAACTGACACCTGATGATGCTTGTGTGGTAATGATTTTTCACCTATAGAGACATTGCTAGACTGCCTAGTTGGCAAGTAGCCGAACTGGGGACTGGACACTCCAGATTCTGGCTTTGCTTTGGCAGTTCTAAGTGGGAAGATGATATCGGTGACATTTTATGCAAGAAAACATTGAGAGTCCAATATGCTCAAGAGACTCAGATTCTGAGCTGTCCTGTGAGCCAATTGCCTCTTCATGTAGACCAGTGGTTCTCAACTGCTACGGCCCTTTAACACAGTTCCTCAGGTTGTGGTGACGCCCCAACCATAAAATTATCATTATTATTATTATTATTATTATTATTATTATTTGGTTTTTTGAGACAGGGATTCTCTGTGTAACCCTAGCTGTCCTGAAACTCACTCTGTAGACCAGGCTGGCCTCAAACTCAGAAATCCGCCTGCCTCTAAAATTATTTTCATTGACACATTATGACTTTAATTTTGCTTCTGTATGAATCATAGTATAAATATTTTTTGGAGAAGGAGGTTTGCCAAAGGAGTCTCAACCCACAGCATAGACCTGCAGAGGCACCCCCTTCCCCACACCATACTGTGCCTCCACCAAACATAGTCCTCCTCTTCTCTCTCTTTTTATAAAACACAACAATTGTCAGCAGTCCAGTCCACTAGCAAAAGACCAACTCAACCAGCAGCAAGCAGCGGCTGTCCAGTCTACTTGGCAATCACCATTGACAAATCAGCAATGGCAGCTCAATCCAGAAGAAACCACCACGAGGCTCTGTCAGTTGGCCCAAGTCCATGCACACAGCAAGAAGCAGTCAGACCATCAGCAGAAGTTCTTTGGTGCGTTTCTCCTATGAAGTCACAACAAACAAAGATCAGTGAAGAAAGCAAGGGGAACCAATGCCAGAACATCATCCACTGTCTGTTGGGTTATACTTACACTCTTTCCAAACATCAGGTGTCCTCTCAACCATCCATTCCAACAAAACATCACATGCCCTTTCACTGGGCAGCTTCCAGAAAAACATGCGACTGTTTTCAGCAAAACATCCTTTCATATGTCTGCTTCAGCAAAATATCCTCTCATATGTCTGTTTCAGCAAAATATCCTCTCATAAGAGGATTCATTCTCTGCAGACAGTCTCCAGAGAAACATCCCATGACACAACTGGGTCTCCAAAGAAACTAGAAATTCCCACTTTATGTGCGTCATTGGAAGATGCTGAATTCCAATACAAGAAGTACGGCTGGTGATAGTCAACACCTGCCACACCTTTGACCCACTGGGGCTTCCATCCGAAGGTCATCGTTCCCCTAGTCTGACCCCAGTGAGCAATGTGGAGGAATGTGGGAGCCAGGCCACTCCTGCTCAGCTTCGGGATCCTGTGATGGCATTTGTGCAGAGGCCTCCTGACAGCCTGGCTAAGACTTAGAGCTGCTATACAGGCTGAGTCCTGCCTTCCAACACTCCCTCCTCCTCTCCCTTTGTCATACCACAGCTACATCAGAGCATTTCCTCCTGCACTGTTTCCTCCAGGTCTTGAGTCGTTCCTCCAGTCGTTCTCCAGCACACAGAGTTCCATCTTGATATCTGATTCTCCAAGGAACCTGTCTTAAGACAATGTGCCTTTGGGGGGGGGAGGGGGCTAGAGAGATGGCTCTGCAGTTAAGAACATGCACTGCTTTTGTAGAGGACCTGGGTTTTATTCCCAGCTCCCACAGAGGAGTTGCTCATAGCCATTCCTAACTCCAGTCCCAGGACATCTGACACCCTCTTCTGCATGTATGTGTTGTGCATACATACATGTAGACAAAACATTCATTCACAAATAAATGTAACTAGATACCAGTCCCAATAGTTCAAGTTTTCCTTTTTTCTGTGTTCCATAGCACATTCATCTTTCATGCATTTATTGGAAATAATGACCCTTTCAGAGTTTTGAGATGTTTGTTTTCCCTGAGGTGGGTGGCTGAAGTGGAGGCACAGCCTTGGCATGCATGCTGTCTCCCGCTCACGGCCGAGTGAAGCAGTTGCAAGGAATCTTTGCCATGCCCTCTTCCACGGATGCTTTTCCAGTTTTCCAGAGCCCACGTGCCTCCTTGGAAGGCTCCATGTTCCATTGCAGTGGCTTTCATGTCTCTAACGCTTCTCCCGTCCCGTGCTTGTGTTTGCTGAGCTGAAAAAGGCTCTTGCAAGGCTCTGAACAGGCCCTGTTTGGCAGAGAAGGAGAGATGCTGGCAGAATGCTGCTCAGGTGATTCCCTTCTTGTCTGTTAGGTTCCAAGTCTAGCCATAAATCAGAACCTCCAGCTCCCACTGTTAGAGTTGAAAAAACAGTTGCCAAAGACGCCCTGTCCTATTCTGTGAAACCCGTAGTGATACCTTTTGTGAGAAAGTCTTTGTAGGGATCATTATGCAAAGGATCTTGGGAAATGAAGACCATACTCTACTGGATTACCTGGATATGCCCAAATGTTGTTACACGTCCTTAAAAGAATGAGACAGAGGAAGATCCAACAGGCCACGGGGCAGAGATTGGAGTGATGCCCTCACTATCAAGAACAGTAGAAGAGGGCAGTGAGCAAAGTCTATCCTTGAGGAGGGAGGCAGAACAGACCCAAAGTTTCCAGATCCCCTGCTTCTACTGAAGACTACATACCACTACCCTAATCCCAACAGACATCTTTGAAAAAACTCTCCTCTTTGCCCTTTCCTTTCTCCCTCCTCTCCCGCCCCTCCCAACCTCCTCCTTCTCTCCCCCACTTCCTCTCTCCCCAAAGCAAGACACATATTGTAGAGAACAAGCTATTGCAAACCTCTGCTGGTTCTCCTGCTTCTGTCTGGGGTATGAGCTGATCATCCCAGTAAAGGGAGTGTCCCAGAATGCTCCAAAAGAGCCTGTTCTTAGAGGTACCTGGGGAGACTTCCTATAACCCAGCAAGTGTGTTCTCTATGTATCTTCTTTTACTCTAAGTGACAAATTCCATTCATGGCAGTCAAACAATATGCTAATTATTAGGTGGCCTGTCGCCAGCAATGAGACCGTGGCCTCTAATAGTGACTCTAGCAAAAACGCCTACTGTGCTGTGCTTTGAGCGTACATGACTAATCTTTATATGTCTGCTTCCTCAGACTTTCTTCTGTGAGGTAGTTATACAACCATCCTCATTCTTACATGTAAATAACCTGTGGTCCTGAGTATAACTTATTTCAGCAGCAAAAATGACGGAGTTGTCCCTGGTGTACACGTCCCAAGCTCTGAAAGGATTTGAGGAGATGGAGCTGCCTCTTAAAAGCAACCCGGCCACTCTGCTGCTGGCACTGTTTAAAGATACTGATAATTTTCTTCACGGTTCCCTGCCTCTTCCCACCCAAATTTAGTTAACAAAAGAACAGGTGCCCGGCCAGGTACAGGGTATTTTACTCCCTGAGATGTGCTGACACCTGCTGGCGGATGGAAGAACAACAACACCAAAGGACTTCATAAAAAAACTCTGGTGGGTCTTACAGGAAGCTAGCAGGTTGAGGAAGCCAACGGAAACTTGAAGAAAATGATGAAGACAGGGCAGAAAGCCCAAAAGGATACCACGGAAGCTGAGCGGACCCAGAGTCTACGGCGACATAAACCGCTAGCCCTATCGGACTTTCCACGAACCCACACAAACCCTCTCTTGCCCACTGGCCTCAAACAACTTACGTTCTGAGATTTAAGTGATGATTCCTTTCACCCCGAAGCCAATAACAGAACCACACAGGCACCCACTGGGTAATGCTGAGCAACGCCTCACTCCCGCTTTCCTGTAACATGTTCTAGAGCCATCCATAACCCAGCTACTATTGATGCACGGTGTGTTTAAGTGGTGTCTCAGTTAGGATTATTAAGGCAATGATGAAATGACACGACCAAAAGCAACTTTGTAAGAAGAGGTTAATTTGGCTTACATTTCAGCATCATAGTTTGTCACTAAAGGAAGTCAGGAAGTCAAGTAGGGCTGGAACACGGAGGCAGGAGCTGATGCAGAGGACATGAAGGGGTGCTGCTTACCGGCTCTCTCCCCATGGCTTGCTCAGCCTGCTTTCTTAGAGAACCCAAGACCACCAGCCTAGGCTGGTGACTCTAGTTTCTATCAAGTTGACATAATATTAGCCAGCACAACTGACCCCTTGTCAATTTACACACAATGCTTTTAAGACACAACCTTTCCATCCTGTGGTTCATCCCCAAGATCTCAGGTAGATAAATGTCACAAGTATAAAACATTACAAACTTAAATTTTCACTGTCTTTACCAATTCAAAGACTTGAAAAGCTATCTCTGTAAAAATCCAAGGTCTCCTTTAAAAAATATTTTTTAAATTTTTATTTATTTTTATTTATTATGAGTATACTGTAGCTGTCTTCAGACACACCAGAAGAGGGCAGTGGATCCCATTACAGATGGTTGTGAGTCACCATGTGATTGCTGGGAATTGAACTCATGACCTATGGAAGAGTAGTCAGTGTTCTTAACCGTTGAGCCATCTCTCCAGTTCCCCAAGGTCTCTTTTTAAATCCAAAATCTCCTTTAAAAACGCAGTCTCTCAACTGTGGGCTCCTATAAAATAAGTTAAATACTTTCTTACTTCAAGAGCAAAGAAATAGGGCACAGTCACAATCTGAGCAAAGCCAAGCCCCACTCCAACAGTATAAATAATTCAACGTTCAGTATCTGAGATTCACTCACAACATCCTGGCTCCTCCAAGGGTCCTGGGTCACTTCTCCAGCTCTGCCCTCTGTAGCACACACACAGCTTGTCTGTTAAGCTTGGCCAGGATCTGCTGCTACTCTTCTCGGTGGTCATCCCATGGTACTGGCATCTCCAAAACGCTGGAGTCTTCTATTGCAACCAGTAGCCTCTCCTGGACTTTTGTAATGTTGTAAAGTCTCAACGTTTCTCCATGGCCTCTTCATTCCTAGGCCTTCAACTGTCACAGAGGCTGCACCTTCACCAATGACCTCTCCTGAACTATCACAGTGCCAAGTCTCAGCTGCTTTCCATGATCCCTTCAGGACTACAGAAACAGTACCACCTGGGTGACTCTTATCCATGACCAAGCTTGGCTATCTCTGAACTCGGCTGGAATGTGATGACTTCAAGGACACACTTTCCAGAAGATTTCACCTCAACGATGCTGGCTTCTTCTTAATCATGGCTGAACCTTCAGCCCCAGCCAACCAGCATCCATTGTCCCACCAAAGTAAAGGTTTGACTTTCATGGTTCTGGTCTCTTGTTAATCATAGAGAATTCTTCAGCTCCAGCTGACAAGAGACACAGATTCTTCACACAAATGGCCTGGTAGAATCTTTGCTTCCCCCTGAATGGTCACAAGCCAGGCCTCCGTCATCTGCATTGCTCTCAACAGTCTTATCTTACAAGCTTCCTGTAGAACATCCTACTGAATTCTCAATACTCAATGACTTTTCTAGCCCAAAGTTCCAAGTTCCTTCCACAATCTTCCCCTAAGCAACGTGCTCAGGGGTCTCACATTATCCCACTATCCAGACACCAACTTCTGTCTTACGGCTACTATTGCTATGATAAAACACGGTGACCAAAAGCAAGTTGTAGAGCAAAGGGTTTATCTGGCTTATATTTGCACTTTGTGGTCCATCAAGAAAGGAAGTCAGGGCAGTCACTCAAGCAGGGCTGGAACCTGGATGCAGAGGCCACGAAAGGGTGCTGCTTACTGGCTTTCTCTCTATAGGTTGCTCAGCCTGCGTTCTTATAAAACAAGGACACCCAGCCCAGTGATGACCTTACCCACAATGGGACGGGCCTTTCCCTACCATTAACTAATTAAGAAAATGAGGTACAGCATAATCGTCAGCATTTCCTCAGCTGGGGTTCTCTCAGAGGACTCTAGACTGTGTTGAGCTGAAGTAAAATTAGCCAGCATGGGTGGATAGCAAGCAACAGATGCAAAGAAAATCAACTCACACAAAGCTATCTGAGCATTTAAAGTAATGAAGTACTGCTTCGGTTCAGTGGACGGAGACAGAAAGACCAGACAGAAACCATACTGCCGAGCTCCAGCTGATAGGAACTTCAGAACTTTTCCATTCCTTAAGCTTGGTTGGGAAATCTGGACCATGAGGTAGCCAGCCCATGTTCATCCTCCCCACATTAGCCAGTCTAAGAAAATGAGGTACAGCATGATCATACAGCATTTCCTCAACTGGGATTTCCTAAGCAGAGACCACACACCAAGAACGACACATCAGGAGGGAGAGGGAGATAGAGAGGGAGAGGAAGAGGGAGAGGGAGAGAGACTGAGAGACCCAAGTATGTATTGCCAGGTAAATGAATAAAGAAAATGTGGTGTCTGTAATAAAATAGTATTCTGCCTAGAAAAAGAAAAAGAATGTGAAATATATTACTGTGTGGACTATTCTTGGAGATATCACTTTAAGCAAAAATAAACCAGTCACAGAAAGACAAATATTGTGGGTTTTGATGCACATGAGGTGCTTAGAGTAGGCACATTCATAAATACAGAGAGTAGAAGGGAGACCAGCCGAGATAAGGGGTGGGGTCGAATGGAGTCACTGTTTAAAAGCATAGATTATGCTAAAGATTACAAAAGGCTCGTGTAAAGTTACACAACATATAGATGTATCTAATATCCCGGAGTGCTATACTCACAAATCCTTAAAATGATAAATACTACATTAGATACATTGTATCACAGTGTAGAAAGTATATTCGTGTGCCTACCTCCCCTGCTAGATCACAATTTTCCAAAACACCAGAGCTGACTTTTTTAAAGTATTTTTAACCCAAAGCATTGAACCTAAAATGTTTAGACCACAACAAACAGCTTCACATATAAGACATACTGAAATCAATTCACACAGACACAGAGAAAGAGGGGGGAGGGAGAACAAAGGGGGCGGCAAGTAAGTTAAAAGCTGACTCTCAACATTTTAATGTTTTCAACTCCACATCTGTTTATTGAATATGTCCCCAAGGTTCCGCACTGGCAGTGACCAAATCATCACGGAGAAGATAGGGTTTATCTGGTTCACCGGCTACCCTCCAGAAGGGAGGAGAGCGAAGGCAGGAAGTCAAGGCAGGAAACTTGGAGGCAGGAACTAAAAACTGAGGCAGAGACCATAGAGGAACACTGCTGACTCTCTTGATCTCCGTGGCTTCTTCCTTCTCTTTTCTTTTTTTCTATTTAAATGATTATTTATTTTTATTTTATGTGCATTGGTGTTTTGCCTGTGTGTATGTTGATTTCCTTAGAGCTAGAGTCAACAGACAGTTGCGAGCTGCCGTGTGAATTGAACCTAGGTCCCCGGCAAGAGCAGCCAGTGCTCTTAACCAGAACCACCTGCTGTATGAAACCCAGGGGTAGCACCTGCCATTCGTGAGCTAGGCCCTCTCTTGTCAATCATTAATTGAAACAATGACCCCACAGGCTTGCCCGAAGGCCATTCCTCAACTGAAATTTCCTTTTCCAGGGCGACTTTAGTTTGTGTCAAGCTGATAAAAATCTAACCGGCGCAGTGAGGAAGGCCAAGTCTCTGTCCTCACAAGGTGTTCCTTCTACAGGGGCGAGCTGTTTACATATAAGAGACAGACAGTGTCACAGGATCTGGATCCTGCGGCACAATGAAAGACTGTTAGAATCTTTCATTTTGCCAACCACATCAGGGGAAGCCCCAAATGGTGAGAAAGACCCGGAGTCCGACAATTCCAAGGAGGAGATTCCTGGTGTAACCAAACACGAGCGCATAGGTGCTGGTGGAGAAGGAGGCACATTTCCAAAAGCACAGGAAGGTCACCGAGCCTGGACTTTCATGAACAAGGAGGAAGACAGTGGTGCCAAATTGTGTTCCAATGACAGGCAATCAATCATAGGATGTAAAAGATAAGGAAGTCATTGTTTGTTGTGGGACACAAGAGATCTAATTGGGCAGCAAGGAAAAATGTGAGTGGGTGAGGATATAGGGGCCGAGGGCCGCTCTCCAAAAGGCTTGCATAGGGGGAAGTGGAATAGTTAACATGGAACACGGGGTCAAAGGTGGGGTTCTGCAGATGGCACTGAACACTATTATTTCATCTCTCACAACCAAAACATAAGGTACATGTCAGTCTGTTGAGTATGTTATTTCCACTAAAGGTTTTCATTCACTACCTTCTATTAAAAGACAAACGCAAGGCTAAGTGTTTTTGTCTTCCTGTTGGCAAAATGAACTACAACACCAAAATGCCTAGCTGTATAACTGGATTTATGTTCATTGTTGCGTTCCTTAACGACTTAGAATCTTCTGTTAAATCCAGAAAGCGCTTGTCACCTTTCAAACACTATTCAGTGCCCGCTTCAGTGACTTCTGAATCTGATTTCCAATCGGCAGTGCTCCTTCTAGCTCTATCTCTCTACTCTTGCTTAGAAATGACCAGCGCATCGCTAAGTTCTCAGAGAGTGTGCAGCTCCCAGTGCTATGTTCTCCCTTAAACCTGGGTACCACTCAAGACTCTAAGACTTGGCAAGGTGGGCATTGTCTACTTCTAAAAAGTCAAACTTTATCTTTAGCCACGTGACAAATTTAATAATTACTTTACCGAGACTAATTTATTTGTTAACAATATCTCTACGTCAGAGATGGTGTCAGAGGTGGATTAACGGAAAACACAACCTGCCCAGGGTTCCTGCCTGCGTGAAAAGGTGTTCATGAGTACAGCAGGACTTTCTCTGACCGACCAGCAGTATAAATAATGGCACAGAAGCTTCTTTTATTTATTTATTTATTTATTTATTTATTTATTTATTTATTTTTTGGTTTTTCGAGACAGGGTTTCTCTGTACATCCCTGGCTGTCCTGGAACTCACTCTGTAGACCACGCTGGCCTCGAACTCAGAAATCCACCTGCCTCTGCCTCCCAAGTGTTGGGATTAAAGGCATGCGCCACCACTGCCCGGCATGCCCGGAAGCTTCTAATAGCTCAAAGCTCAGGCCTTTTGCTAAGACAGTCTCCGAGCTAGCTCATCTAACTTAACCATCTTGTCCATCACCCGCCATGTGGTTAGCTCGATACCCTTCTCTCCACTGCAGTCAGTGTCTGTTCCTGTCTGTGTCTGCTTTCATTCTCTCTGCCTGGAAGTTACACCCCCTACTTCCTGCCCAGCTCTTGGCAGTCAGATCTTTATTACAAACCAGTCAGTAGCAAGACAGCCTCACGGCAATTTTTGATTACCTTAGGCAGGTGAGGAAGGGCGAATATTTACAAAACAGAAAACCCAGTGATGGGCCATAGGAGTGAGAATACCAGAATCCGGCCGGCACTTAGCTCTCTGCTGGCACAGAATAAACTATTGAAAATACATAGCCACACCTTCCTTCACATAATGTAAGAAAGGTTATCCCAACTCATTGGAGAATCTGTTGAGAGTAATCCCAGAGACTTAGCCAAGGTGACAAGGGCACCAACAATCACCTGTTTGCTTTGGCCATTGGGCACTGTCCTTGAATGTTAGAAAACTGTCCAGTCACAGCACGCACAGAAGGTAACAGCATTTTCATTTCTTTGAAATTGACATAGAATTTCAGCTAAAGAAAACTTTCTGAAAGTTTTCAGATTACTCTTCTGAAAAACATTATGTATACCTAGTATACTTTATATATAACTAGTATACAAATATTACATATCTAAATAATACAAATGCAAATTTTCTTTAAAATTATACAAAACATCATATAGATAATGCACTAACCAGTTTTAACTTTCGATAATAAACCTAATCCATCGTTGTGACAATTCACCATGTCACAAGCTACCGGCACTACAGTTTTCCATAGACTATAACTAACCAAGTTCCCCTGGGCTGGCTCCTAGGTAAGAAAGGGTCCTGTGAGCTCTATGGCACATGATTCACCAGTTGGAGAGGTTTGCAGTAGAGGTTTGCAGAGCCTTTGAGGCAAGCCTTTTCTTTTATATAACAACAACAACAACCCTACATGGAGTCTAGGTGAGTGCTTGTTGGTCTCTTGTGGTCAGGTTCAGAAGAAAACCTCAAGATACACAGTTTCCAAAATCCTTTTTGCTTTCTGCATAGACTAATAGGACCAGGAAAGTCAGCGGAAAGCGATTGCGTTATCGACAGTCAGCTAAAATGAGAGGTACAAGGGTATTATTAGCTGGAATTTAGGACTGCCACTTGAGATTAAAATTCATAAATAGGCAGAGTTCTGTGCATGTTGACCTTGAAGAGTGGCTAGGGCCACCTGCCAGTTCTGTAAGAAGCTTTGCAGTGAGAACCTCTGACCCCGGAGACTGTGAGGGGACAGATGCCTACTGTGTCAAGTCACAGGGTGGGTGTTGCATCAGGCCGAGGAAACCACTACAAGTATCAGCAGAAAACAAACTCTAAACGCCAGCATCACACAAGAGTGTCCTGGGGAGAAAGAAAAGGGAGAGTCCTGAGCCTCACAGTATCCCTGTAGCCCTGGTTTTACTCAAATGTTACAATGTAATTGATTTCCACTTTCCTCCCTGGCCTTATTAGTTCACACTAAAGGGGAAAAGGGCTTTGGAAACCATAAGGTATCCTTAGTCTTTGTTCTGAACTCTAGAGACCTATAAGCATTCAACCAAACTCCAGGAGACCTGGGTTGTTTTGTTTTGTTTTGTTTTGTTTTAATAACAGAATGTTCAGCTCAATTTGGATCCCAGGAGAGATCAGGCCTGGTGTGTTTGTGAAGCCGACTTTAAAGCAAGGTGTCCCTTTCCAGCAAATTCTGAACTGAGAACTTAAGTCATGATCCTCTTTCTGCAGTCCTCCCTTCTGCTCCTCCTCCTCCCTCTTCCCTCTGAGTCTTTGAGAAATAATGCTTTCGGTGGGATATTGAAAGGCAATAAATAAGGTTCATATTCAGCTTGCCTTGAGTGGGCTGCTTAACCTGAGTCTTCAATTCAATCTTTTGTAAAAAGGAGCTATCTCCGAGCCCCAAGGCACATTTAAGCATAGGGAGAGTTTAGTCCAAGGATCCCAAACTAACAGTCAGTGGTCTGAGAACCTCCGTGCGCCGTTTCTGCAAAACTGGCAGTGATTCTCAAACCCACTCCCCACCATAAGCAGCCTATTACCCATCATGCCCCTCCAGTTCAGACGGGAAGGCCAAGAATCACTAGACGGGTTGGCAGGCGTCCTTTGATACTGTAGAGATTTTAAGCAATTCTCCTCAGTGGGATTGGTAAAAACAAACAAATAACAAGAACAAAAAAAGTCCCCCTCTACCACTCACCTACCTCGGACTAGATGCAGGAAAGAGATGTGGAAGACCGAGTGAGAAAATGAATTCACATGCCCTTTGGGTAACAGTCAAAAGACTATTTATTATTTCCACCCATCCTCACAGCTAAAAGGCTATGCAGAGTTTTACGGGGAGAGCAAGGGACAAAAAGGAGAGGGCTACAGTGGATACCAGCGGCAAGGCAGTAGAGGCTTCGCAGAAGTCCTGCTTCCTATGCACCAGAGGAGCGCCCAGGAGAAGCAAACTGCCCTTGACCTGGGCTGCAAGAAAGGAAACCCCTCTAGAAGTGCCTTTGCAGAGAACTCTTGCAGCACCGACGGTGTCCCAGAAGGTTGTGCCCAGTGCAGCCACAAGAGGGCGCCCAACGACAAAAAATCAACTTTTGACCACTCGCACACAGAAGAGCATGATAAGTCAAGAGGATTTCAATTGAAACTTCTTTCTTTTGAGACCATACATTCTTCCGTCCTCCCGAGAACCCCAAAGGATAGCAAAATAGAGGAAAGGCGTTCATAAACAAGGTGAGTGAGTAAAACGGAAATCCACTGTACCCAGCCATGACGCCTCTTCCCTAGCAGGACACTTCTACAGGCGCGGCTGCTGCTACCTACACATGTGTAGGGAAAGCCATGGAAGTGCATCCACAGGCGGGGAAAGCTCATCCTATAGAAAATTAGACCAAACTGTTGGGGAAAAAAAAGCAAGTTACCCTTTTACTCCAGAGTCCCTTAAAACCTAGCTGCACAGGGCCTCTTACAGAGTGAAGTGAAAATTTCTGGTTTCTTTAACAACCCAGTTGTGTCACGTGATGTTTTCCTGGAAAGCTGTCTTGTGAGAGGGCGTGTAATGTTTTTGCTGAAAACAGGCACTTGAGAGGGCGCTCGATGTTTAGAAAGGATATAAATGGAACCCCACAAACAGTAAGAGGCCGCTCTTGTATTGCTCTGCCATACAAGGCTTCCCAGGTCTTTGCTGGTCTTCGTTGGTCTTCGCTGGTCTTCATTGCTCTCTACTTCATAGACAGAAATGTGCCATAGATGTTCTTGTGCTATTCTGGCTAGAACTGGCCGCTTCCGTTGACTATGCCCTTTCAGGAGAGCCTTGCTGTTTCTGCTGGATCGTTCTGCTGTTACTGGTCGGTGTGTGGTGTTTGTTATTGGGCTGGAATGCTGGTATCCTGACAATAAAAGTGGAATCACTCCAAGGAACTCCTTGTAAACAGGTCCACACCAGCCTTTTCCCATTAGCCTTCTTTTCCTCCAACCTCTGGTTGGGGGGTTAGAAGGGAACTTGAAGAGCATGAGAACCCTAAATAAAGTATGTTTTTTAAAAAAGAAATCTAAGCCTACACAGCCGACCTCCACTCAGCAAACACAGGTGTTTGCTTTCTTGCTTGTTTGTTTTAACTTGGTCTTGTTCAGCCTGGAGGTGTGTTGGCGGATGGTGATACCATACCGGTAGAGCTGGTTCTACCAAATGGCCAGGCTTCAGATGTCCTCAAGATTTGAGCTTCTGTCAAGCAAGGAGAGCACAGGAAAATGTCCCGTGGCACATCCTGGTCTAAGAGAAGAGAAGGCCAGGTGTGGCTGAGTGTACTGCATGCAAGGATGCCCAGATCACAGCTACTGCTGGTGTGTGTGTGTGTGTGTGTGTGTG
>NW_021604630.1:11860025-11862378 GCF_004785775.1 Grammomys surdaster | reverse complement strand
GAGAGAGAGAGAGAGAGAGAGAGAGAGAGAGAGAGAGAGAGAGAGAGAGAGATATGATTGTTACATACAAAACCAAATAGGTCATTTTCGCTTATCATGAACAATAAAGTTCAAATTAAACCAAATATTTATACCTCTAAATCTCTGAATTCTGAAACTCTGCTCAGAATAATACATGTGACTTTAAGAAGGTGTGTATCGCTGGGCAGTGGTGGCACATGCCTTTAATCCCAATACTTGGGAGGCACTTCTGGCTGGAAGCGGTCACCTCGAGGCTTCTTTTGACCAAATAGTGATTTGGCTGAGGTCAAAGCCAGAATGTTTGTGAGTCACCAAAATCTTTCAGCAATGTGGATCTTGTTTGGAAATCAAAACTGGCTTGAATATTTTCTTACAGCAGTGGTTCCATTACATGGAAGGAGGAGACGAGGCGGAGTTGAGAAATCTGTTCAATAAGTTAGGTGTAGTTCACGCGATACATGTTCATAACAGGACTATTAGTGTGTCCCAGGTAGGTGTGGCAATAGAAAAAGGCAGGGAGCTTGGCACTTTTATTTATTTTTTTTATTTTTTATTTTTTCGAGATAGGGTTTCTCTGTGTAGCCCTGGCTGTCCTGGAACTCACTCTGTAGACCAGGCTGGCCTCGAACTCAGAAATCCGCCTGCCTCTGCCTCCCAAGTGCTGGGATTAAAGGCGTGCGCCACCACCGCCCGGCTGGCACTTTTATTTTTTAAAGCTTTTACATTTTTCTTCTCCTCTGAGAATTTCCTATGTGTTTATAATGGAATCTGATCACATCTACCCCTCTGTTTCTCCTTCCAACTCCTCCTGTGCCTCCTACGAACACACTCCCCCCAACTTCATTGTTTTCCCTTTTGTTGTTTACTTACTAGGTAGAGTTTGTACTGCTCATGTGTGAATGAGTATAGAACCACCCATTGCAACACGGGAAACCTACCCATGACCACACTGAAGAGAAAGAGTGGGTCTCCCTCTGCCGGCAACTATCCACTGCCGATAGCTCCTCAGTCCTCAGCCAGGGATGAGACCCGGAGAGCATCCGATTCAGAAATTTGGGTTTTGCACAGCTGTTAGGGGTTCGTGCCTGAAATAGCGGAAGACATTCACAGCACTTGACCCCACTGTCTGGCTCTTATGTCTCCTCTACTTCCTCTTTCACTGAGTACTCTGAGACTTGATGATGGTGAGGTGGGTAGATTCTGCTTTACAGCCTATGACCTGCCCAGCCATGGCTTTGACCAGAACTACAGTATCAAACATCAAATGTCCTCCTGTGGAGTCAGCCACAAATCCAGTCAGCTCTGCCATAACAGTTACACCACTATCGCCCACCAGTGGGTGAATGTTACCTAGCAGGTTGGTGTTGAACCAAGCAAGGCCCCATGTTGGGTGAGATCTCTAATCTCTTTCCTCCAACAGCCCGCCTAGCCCCTTCCTTCCTGTACTGTGAGGCTTAGCCATCAGGGAGGAAGTTTCCCACAATATTTTTATTTCTATGTAGGTATTTGCTCATATCTCTAGTTGAAGATATGCCAGGAATGTTTTCATGTCAAGCTATGGTCACGAAACTATGGGTAATCTCATTTCTTGAGGGTTTGGGGAGGGGATGACATTAGGGGGTCAGAGTTCTTTTCCTCTACGTCCTTGTGTCCTGCACCTATAGGTGTTAGCTACAGGTGACCAGTGAGTAAATTGTCCGAAGATGGTCAGGGAAAAGGCTACACTAGCTAATGCTTCTCACTAAATAGAAGATGGAAACACAATGTTGGAACAGAAAATAAATACAGACAATCTGTGAGATACAGTTATATAGAGATGAAAGTGGGGCAAAAGAAACAAGGGGAAAGGCAGCCTTATACACTTGGGAAAAAATATGCATTGTGGCAGATGCTTCTTTTTATTTTCAAGTGATTGACTTGACATTTTGTTCTCTTTTACTCTATATACTAGAACAGCATATTCAGCCAAAAAAAAAAGGTGAAGTGGTTGAGGGTGAAACTTCATCAGTGATGGTGTGACATTAAAACCGAGTTGCAAGTTGAGGAAAGCTGGCAGAGCTAAGAAGTCACAGAGCAGCTGAGGAAGGGCTTCAAGCTTTGTCTCATCCATCTCAGATGTCAGTGTCACTACAAGATGGTCCTTTCTGAGCTCCATGAACTACCAGAGTCAAATGCATTCATTGGCACGGCACAGCCCCCTCCCCTTCCGCCCGCCCCTCCCCTTCCGCCCGCCCCTCCCCTTCCGCCCGCCCCTCCCCTTCCGCCCGCCCCTCCCCTTCCGCCCGCCCCTCCCCTTCCGCCCGCCCCTCCCCTTCCGCCCGCCCCTCCCCTT
>NW_021604630.1:11852853-11859625 GCF_004785775.1 Grammomys surdaster | reverse complement strand
GCCCGCCCCACAGAACCCCTTTCCTCCATCTTGCCAGTGTTCTGCTTTTCCACTTGCTCCATCATCTCCATCTTGCTCAACACGCCAGCTTTGCTCCCCTCAGAGCCTATTGTCCACGTCGAACATTTGTCATCCCTCAACTACAAGCACCTCTCGGAGCAGCCCTCCTTTTCCCTTTTCTCTCTACCATGATAAGTTAGGACAGGCATAACATGATGTTACCCTGCTTTGAAACTACTTGGTTCCAGCTTGGAGAATGACTCTGCAATTAAGAGTATTTGATGCTCTTCCAGAGGACCTTGTATGTGAGCCCTTAACTCTAACTACAGGGCATCTGACAACCTCTTCTGGTCTCCATGGGCACACACACACACACACACACACACACACTAAAAATCTTTAAAATATATTTAGAAAAGTAGCTACCCAGATCTCAAAATGAAGACAGTATTCTCAGTAAGGTACAGCATTGGGGTTGTTTCTGAACCAGTGCTAGCTTTCTTAGATCAATTTTAATGATAAAACACATTACACACACACACACACACACACATACACATGTACATACATACGCATGTACACACATGTCCACACATGCACACAATTGATGACCCTTTTTCTTATTTATTTTGTTTGCTCTTGCTTATGTACCTTTGTGATAAAATGTGAACCAGATTGTAAATTGAGAAATGCTTCCTAAAAGTTGGAAAGAGGCTGCAAAAGCGTTCTCTCTCTCTCCCTCTCTCTCTCTCTCTCTCTCTCTCTCTCACACACACACACACTCACATACACACAAACACACAAATGCATGAACACAAATATACACAGAGAAACACAACTTTCTGTGTGTTTAAATACCCCCCACCCATACATCTGAATACATTTCTACAGGCACACAGATACACACTTAACAACCTTCAAGAGTCTCTCCTCCATAGTCTGGTTCCTATTGTGCTTGACCTGCTTGGTGACCACTCATCCTCTGTCAAGGACCTTAGTGTGTCCTCTGCCCCCTCACTTCCAGGACAAAAGCTCTGGCCAGGCATGCTCCCCCACAGTCCTCAGCACAAAGGCTCTAGCACACGGATGTGTCTGTCTAGACAGCAGACTGTGCTACTCAAAAAAAGAAAATATGGGAAGCAGAAAACCCTATCTTTAAATGGACATAAGCAAGAGAAAACTAAACAAATAAGAAAATAGGTCATCAAAGAGAGAAGAATGGTGCCCCACAGGCAGAGGTGAGATGACCTTAGGTGTCTTTGTTTAAAGGTCTGGGCCTGACATTTTCTCATGTTCACTGTAGGTACTGAAATTCTACCAGCAGGCCTTTCTTTTCTTGAAAATATTTTTATTTATTTATGTTTATTTATTCACTTTGCATCCCAATCGCAGCCCCACCCTCACATACCCCTCCCGTATTACCCCCTCCCCTTCTCCTCAGAGACGAGGAAGCTCCCATGGGTACCAACCTGCCCTGGCACATCAAGTCACAGCAACACTAAGAGCATCCTCTCCCACTGAGGCCAGACAAGGCAGTACAGCTAGGAGAAAGGGATCCAAAAACAGGCAAGCAGGCAGAGAAAGCCTCCACTCCAATTGCTAGGGGACCCACATGAAGACCAAGCTGCACATCTGCTACATATGTGTAAGGGATCTAGGTCCAGCCCATGCATACTCTTTGGTTGGTGGTTAAGTTTCTATGAGTCCCCATGGGCTTGGGTTAGTTGACTTTGTAGGTTTCCTTGTGGTGTCCTTAACCTCTCTAGCTCCTTCAATTCTTCCCCCCTCCTATTCATCTACAAGTCTCCCCAAGCTCCCCCTAATGTTTGCCTTTAGGTCTCTGCATCTGTTTCTATCTGCTGCTGGATGGAGCTTCTCAGAGGACAGTTATGCTAGGCTCCTGCCTGCAAGCATAACAGAGTATCATTACTCTGAGTAATCAGGGATTGGTTCTTGTCCATGGGGTGGGTTTCAAGTTGGACCAGCAATTGGTTGGCTGTTCCCTCAATCTCTGCTCCATCTTTATCCCTGCACATCTTGTAGGGAGAACAAATTTCGGGTGAAAGGTTTTGTGAGTAGGTTGGTGTCCCTCCTCCCTCACTGAAGTTCTGCCTATAGCTTTTAAGAAGAGAGAAAATGAGACTTATTTTCACAAAGAACACCTGTTTCAGGTGTCTAGAAAATGACTTGATTTCCTTAATGCTATTGAAAGAGTCGTCTCTATTGTATGGCTAGTCAAAACTAAAACAATGCTAGATACATTTACCTCACTGTGTATCTATTATGGGGAAAAAATCACTAGATGATGCATTGGAATTTTAAAACCCTAAAAATACAATTCTCTAGTTATTCAAATGATAATGAAGAACACTTGACTGTGGGTCAAATTCTAACAAGTGATATTCAGAGACACCACCACAAGAAAGCAGAAGGATACATTGTTTCAGAGATGGAAAACAGTTCTAAAACCAGGGGTTTCTCCTTCCATCTAAAGGAAAGAAACCCACAGATTCACTTTGGAACAGGACCCGCCTCCAAATGTCATGTTTGGGTGCCGATTGGCCTGTTATAAAAGCAGACTGTAGTGACACTTATGACATGATAAAGAGAGGAGGGCAGAAAGGAGACCTGTGCATCTGAGCCTCGTGGCCAATGGTTACAGAAACTCTCATTTTCACATCATAGAACTTGTCAAAATGGACAGATGCCTGCAGAGAGCAGTCAGCAGTTGAGAGAGCTGGCTGCTCTTGCAGAGGAGCCAGGTTTGGTTCCCAGCACCCACACAGAGACTCACAACCACCTGTGACTCCAGTTGCAGGTGATCCAATGTCCTTTTCTGGTCTCTGCTGTCGTGACACACATGTGATGCATATACACACACTCAGGCACACACACATACGCACAAAATTAATATTTTTAAAAGACTTTTGAAAAGTCAGCTGAAATTACAATTATTTGAGGCTAACATTTTCTTTTCAGTAATTTATTTTTATTTTCTTTACATCCTGGTCACAGTTCCCCTCCTTCCTTTCCTTCTAGTCCCACCCTTACAAGTCCCTCCCACCATTGCCCCCTCCCCTTCTCCTCAGAAAAGGAGAAACCCCCTTGGGTCACCCTGCCCTGGGATATCTAGTCCCAGCAGGATAAAGCCCATTCCCTCCCACTGAGGCCCAATCAGGCAGTCCAGGTAGGGGAAGGGGATCCAATGACAGGAACAGAGTCAGAGACAGTCCCTGTTCCACTTGTTAGGGGACCCCACGAAGACCAAGCTTCATATTTGCTACAAATATGTAGGGGGTCCAGGTCCAGCGCTTGCATGCTCCCTGGTTGGTGATCCAGACTCTGTGAGCCCCCATGGGCCCAAGTTAGTTGACTCTGTAGGTCTTGTGGTAACCTTGACATGAGGCTAACATTCTGAAGTGAATTTGGAGAACAAGCTTGACAAAGGACAAGAATCATGTTGAGTGGCTTCTCCAGATGGTCCACTCTGTTCCATTCTTGACCTGTACTTGAGTGTTTCTGAGCATCTGCCTTTTGTCTTGTCCTAACCATCTATGACTCACACAGTTCTGCCAAACCCTTTGTGATCTAATGCCCACATCATTCCGGTGTCCCTCCCACCTTTGCCTTGTCTCCAAAAATAGTACTCTACACATACTTCTGACTGTGTTTACCTCTCTGTATCATGGCTGCACTTAACGTGTCTGTCTGCCCCTCCAAATAAAGGTGGCTTCCTCTTCCTGTCACCAGCACAGTCTGGTGAATGAATGGATAAATTAATGCAATATGGGGACAATCCTGCCCCAGGCCAGCCTCACTTAACCTCTCTAGATCTGGTTTTCAGTATTCCCTGTTAGCAAGGAAATACAGCAGTAGGTAATTCAAAAATAATAGCTGCAATTTTATGGCTGTAAAAACAGTGTTTTGTATCAGTTATTGCCGCATAATAAAGGACTCAGAGAATGAAGTTGACTGTTGGGTTTTGATAAGTGGTTCCTTTCTGGTCTTTTCTGGGCTCATTGTGACTGCATTCTGTTGGCTGGGATGGAGTCGTGGCATGTCAGAGGTCTCAGTGGTAGCTGTGGGCTGGGCCTGGCATCACTGGAAAGAACCCTTCCATCCTGAACACACTACCAGAGCTCACTTCAAAAAGCCCCCAAGCTAAAGCAAGTATTGAGCATGTGCTGCTGTCAGGTACGCTGGAGATCTATTGACCAACGTGAATCACATGGCCGTGCCTAGCCAGTGAAGGGAGAAGGTAAACTTTGCCTATCACCAAGTAGAACAGCAATCTTCACTTTTCATTGTTAAATACGTTTTTAATTAAAATTGAACTACATCATTTTCCCCTCCGTTTCTTCCCTCTGGCCCTCCCAGGTTCCCTCCCCCAAGCTTCTCCCATACCTCCCCCATCTCAAGTCGACAGCCTCTTTATTATTGTTACGTTTGTGTGTGTGTGTGTGTGTGTGTGTGTGTGTGTGTAAACACAAGTCTATTGACATACAACCTGTTAAGTTCACACTTAACTTTAGGTTTCCATTTAACTGCATGCATTAGATCTTCCATGATTAGAAGCAAGTCTCGAATTCTTGGCTTGTAGGAATGCTTTTGCTCTTTGACAACTTCAAATGTTGGCTATTTATTCAAACAGATTTTTTTTTTTATTTTTTACCATTAAAAGATACACTGAGCTTTTAAAAATTCAGAATTGAAATTAATTTTTGCTTGTTTTTAAACTCCTTTATAATGTGGATACGAGCAAATATTACATTTACATGTTGCCTTAGTCTATTCTGCGGGGCGGTAATAAGATAGCCGATGCTAGGTACATTATAAGGATAAAAAGGTTTGTTTAGCTCACAGTTTTAGAAGCCCAATTCTATGGAAACAGAATCTATTTAGCTCCAGTGAGGTCTTCCTGTCTGTATTACAACAAAGCAGACAGTGGGAATGAGAGAAAAAAACAGGTATTTTATAATGAGATAGAAGGCAAGACAATAGGGAGAAGCCAGACTTACAGATTTTATAACAACTAATGTCCCCTGAGGAGCCAGCATTAATCCCTTCAAAAGGCAATACCCCAAGTAGCCTAATCCGCTCAAACTGAGCCCCACTTCTTAAGGGTTCCAACCATCCTCATTGCTTCACTGGGGACCGAGGTTCCAGCACACGCACCTTGAGGGAACACAGTCAAAGCATCCCATACAGGAGCACACACAGTTCACAATTTAGGTTATATCTGCTGAACAATCCTCATCTAGAGAAGCCATGCTCTCAGGTTATACACGTTCTTACCATACGGGCCTACAACTATCGTACATAAATATGTTGAAGGCAACCATGGAGACCTCAGTGCTGCCTCCAGCCTGTTTACGCCTCTATCCATACCCTGGAGACCAGGGGTTCTCAACCTTCCTAATGCTGTGACCCTTTAATACAGTTTTTCACGTCATGATGAGCATCAACCATAAAATTATTGTTGTGGCTACGTCATAACTGTAATCTCACTATTGTATGAATCATAATGTAAATATCTGATCTGCAGGATATCTGATATATGACCCCAAAAAGGGTCATGACCCACAGGTTGAGAACCACCACTCTAGATGTTTACTGTATCTCCCAAGCCACTCGGGGTTGTCCTTGTAACTGAGCAAATGTGAGCCCCCATGGAGAATGGCTGTACAGGGTTACGCTCTGAAACAGGGCAACCTCCTAGAGGACGAGAACACAGAAGAAGAGACCATTCTGCTTTCACATCCTGGCCCAACTGCCAGCATGACAGGAAGCCCAGGCTATACTGGAAGAACTGTCGCCCACCCAAGCCACACAATTAAAACAAACAATAAAGAACTGTCATTTAAGTCATGAAATGTTGATGTAATTTTTAAGTAACAAACGGTAATTGACTCAATACTTGTATGTGTAAGTATGTTATGGTCATGTTCCATTTAAATAGTAAAACCTATTACTATGGAGCTGGGGAAGTATATGGATGAAGTGCTTGCTGTGTGGGTATGAGGACCTGAGTTCGAATCCCCACCCCCCAAGGAAAAGCCAGGTATGACTTCCTGTACTTGTGGTCCAAGTGCTGTGGAGGTGGAGATGTGTGGGTTCCTGGATCTCAATGGCCTAGCCTAATTGCTGAGCCCAGGTCCCACTGAGAGATCCATAGCTGCTAGGGAGTGCACATTCGTCTTTCTCTGTGTGTGTGGCTATCGGTTGCCCATCGTCCAGTAGATGGCCCTGCACGAATGCACCATGGGAAGTACCAATTGGACTCAGTGGGTTATTAAAATAAAAAGAAGATGACGTGAAGGTGGGAGGGGATTGTGCTGGAGGGTTCAGTGGGGTGCTGGAGTGGGGAACGGGAGGCGAATATGATCAAATACATCATATTCGTGTGTGAAATTCACAAAGAATAAAAAATCATAAGAACACATATTAGAAAACAAGTTTGAGGAAAACAACAAGTTGGTGGTTCTGAAGAATGACATGGAGGTTGATCTCCAGCCTCTATGTGAACCCATACACATGTACACACACACACACACACACACACACACACACATGACCGTGTGTGAGCACATATTCCTCACAGCTCCCATTATCAATTACCTAGTGTCTGTTGCCATGGAACTTTAGACAGGTCAGTCACAGGGTGTTATTCTCTACCCTTGCCCTTACTTTTACATACTTACCGTGTAGTTCAATATTCATTAATTTTGTTCCAGAAACTTCTTCCCCTCTCTCTCTCTCTCTCTCTCTCTCT
>NW_021604630.1:11810179-11852753 GCF_004785775.1 Grammomys surdaster | reverse complement strand
TATATATATATATATAATACACACACACATATATATACATGTATATATATACATATATATTTCTACCTTTATTCCATCAGCTGAACATTGTGTCCCCTTAACAGTGTCATTTGATTACCCCAACTTGGAATTTTATGTCCAGATTTTCAATTAGATAAAATTATTAGGACTTATAGATGTTTGGTCATATTTTGAATAAATAAAAAATATTTTAAATTAACATTCAGGGAAGGACTCTCACCTCCACCAGGTGGCTGGCTTTGTTGCCTAGAGAATACGGCCATTTCCAAGTGCTTGTGACTAATGAGTGGCACCATCAGGACCTCTGCATCCGAGGCCATCATTTCTCCCAAGAGTTTTCCAGCTGACTAACTCCCTAAATCCAGACAGCATCCTCCCAGTGGACCCAATCAGCAGATATATTCCCCAGGCCAAAAGCGTAGCAGTGTCTGGCAACTAATTAAACCTGTTCTTCTGAACAATCAGCAGCTGGGCAGCTATGTGGATAGAATTGTCTAAGAATTGTATTCTGAGAAAGTTGTGTACTCAAGAGATTTCTATTCAAGTCTGAATCACTGGTGCCTCAGAGCTGATAAAGGAATAGGCTATAGTATGGTCGTCCCTATAGGTTTCCTAAAGAGGGAGATCTAGTTTGTAAGGTTTTGATTTTCTTCTTTGTTTGTTCTGTTTTAAGATGGGACTGACCTCCACAGATGCTGGGATTATATCTGTGCTCTACCTATTGGCAGCTTGTGAGCTGGAACCCACAGGTTCGTGTACCCTAAGCAAGGTACCAACTCAACTACGCCCCAGCCCTCATGGTCTGTGGAGTTCCATCTTCATCCCGTCAGCTGATCATTGTGTCCCCTTAACAGTGTCACTTGATTATCTCAACTTGGGATTTTATGGCCAGATTTTTCCAATTAGATAAAATTATTAGGACTTAGAAATGTTTGGTTATATTTTGAATAATTAAAATATATTTTTATTTAGTATTAGTGTTCTATATAAAAGCTGACCAGAACCAAATGCTAAGACTTATGTAAGCCTTCTGCAAAACTAGCTCAGTTTTATTTATTTTATTTATGTATGGATATATTTATTTATTTAACCATCTCAATTTTATAAGGGGCTACATTTTCAACATACAGTTTTGACCAATGGTATGAAAAACTTGAGTCTAAACACAAAAAGAGAGCGGGTGAAAGATCAGTTATTGATAATGTCCCTCACTTGTATTGATTTGTGGCTGCACATACTGGCTTTGAAACTGGATCCTATATTAACTCTGGTTTTCTTTCCCAGAGCTACAGAACACCAGCTAGACACTGAGGCTGTCTACCACTCCAAGACACTAGTGCCCTAGTCAATACCACAGCATCCTCTTCAGAAATATAGGGCTCATTTTAAACCTACCATTCATTCATTATAAATTTTAGAAACCTTAAACAAGTGTGAAAGATTGAAAAGCAGTATTGTTCAAAAATGGGCTTGTCTTGTTTTTGTTAATATTATTAAATGCATACTTTCTGTAGGCGCCTGCCTGTCCTGTGTGTTTCATAAGGACTGGCTTATCTGCCCTTATAACTATCCTACTGAGCCTGAGTAGGTGCACCGGACAATGGTTTATGGGGACACCACTTGCCCAAAGGCAAAACGTTGATGGCAGAGCCTGTAGTCTGTGCTCATCTCTGTTCCAGATCATGTTTGTGGCTCTTTGACTCATTATGCCCCTCTGCAAGCTGCCTTTCCTCTCTGTACCTCAGACCTCACATCCTGAAGAAGAAAAACAAACAAACAAACTCCACAAAAGTTTAACAGACATGTTTTCTAGGCTTGTTTGGGATTCATCATTGGCTTGTTTGAATGTTTCTGGGCTAGGGATATTCCTAATATGTACAAGGCTCTGGGCTTGATCTCCTGGCACTAAGAAGAGGCATGGGGTGAGGAAAGGAGAGAGAAGACAGGCAGAGAGAGAGAGAGAGAGAGAGAGAGAGAGGGAGAGAGGGAGGGAGGGAGGGGGAGGGCAGGAATGAAGACAAGGAACATTCCTATATCCTTATCAGGGCATTTCAGGTTGTCTCAGCCTTTCTGAGCCTCTCAGGGTCAGGAACCGAAGTATTCTTGGCCAGTAGGTGATATTGTGTGTTGCTGTTGACTCAAGTGAACCGAAAAACTGATAAAAGCCTTCCCGATGGCATCAAGCTTCACAAACATCTGACGAGTCTTGCGAGTTTAACAGGTTCCCTTCGGAATGGCTTCTGCAAGGTGGAGGAGGCAGCGGGTGCTGAACTGCCTGAGAGTGGCCCCTTCCAAACGCTCGCGTTTACAGAGGCCTCTGTTTTATAATGTCCATTTTATGCATCGGCTCTCTCATCTAGCCTAATGTAAGCAGCTCAGCCTCCGTGGACAATGCCCCGAGGTCGTCAGCACACTGGCTGGTGATGTATGTGGCTCCCTTGTTTCTCAGATCATCTTTGTTTCTGTAAAATTCAGTGAGAACAACAGAAAATAGGAATAGAACTTTCCAGGACAGCTGTATACTGTCTTCAACAGAGAAACATGCCCTGCCCCTTGAGGTACGACAGGGAACTACCGCCCAGGGAGAGGAGCCCTTCAATCCTTACACACTGCTTGTTTTCAAGACTACTAGTCAAAACTGATGATTGATTTTTATATTACCCATAATAATAAAACTGCTTCATTATTTAGTTTCTGTAAAGTATCTAGTGCTCTTTATTTTTAGACTAAATTTTTCTCATAGATCCAGTTGAATTCTCCTAGGAAAATTTATAGTAAGCCACATATAGTTGTTGTCTGTGTTTTTAGGCTCAGAGTAATTTCATACATACCCAGTATTCACATAGCATGACACTGTAAACATAACATTAGGTCATTCAGAGAATTGTTTTATCTGCCTAGCAACCAGGAAAGGGTATGCGGAACTCCAGGAAGGAAGAGAAATAAAACAATGTTTCTTAATACTTCTCAGCCAATTTGGTATGATATTAAAGATAACCCAAAGGAAAAGATAAGATTAACATTAAGGTTTAAAATAATGCCGATTATAAATTTTGAGTATTATAACTGATTTAGAGGTCAAATTTTTCTACTGCCGAGTGTCTCTATAGCATTTCCATGCCATGCATACAAAAGACAATAACTGCATAGAAATAAAGGAAGTGGAATGTGTCCCTGTCATTTACTGTGTGTGCATTTCCGTGACTTGCCTCACATCACATTAAAACAGAACCTAGCCCCCTGCTTTCCATGTCAGATTAGGTCTAATTGTGGCCACAAACAACTGACTGTGTGCACATAATTAGTGCAAAGTGTCTGTCACAAGGATGCAAGATAGGCGGGGTATGACCAATGGCTCACGCCTTTAAGGCAGGCAAATGCAAGAGGATCTCTGGGAAAAGGTCATTCTGGTTCATACAGGAGCTCCAGGCCATGCAGGGTGACAATATAGTGAAACCCTGTCAACATAAAAAAAAGTATTTTTTATTTCAACGGAAAAGAAAGGGAGCAACTTAATTTTAAATTCATATTTTTTGTTTGGTTTTAGAAAGGAACTATGTTAAAGTTCAAAGGAAACCAATCAACTGTAAAGCCCATTGCTGCAGGCTAGCCCAAGCTGACATTGTGGTATATCTGCATTTAACATTTCTCTATTGCACACTCTGGTGAATCTCCTCCTTGTAAATATTCCCATATTTGCTGCCTATTTCTTTAGAACAAATGCTAATTCAGAAATAAAAGATCATTCACACAGTAAAGCTCTTAGAAACAGATGTCATGTCATCTCCAAATTAAATAAATACACCATGTTCTCTGCCTCCAGCAGTTGGAGGGATTTTTGTTTGTGCATTTTTGTTTGTTTGTTTTGCTTCCTGTTGTTTTTGTTTTGAGACAGAGCTCTTGCTTGTTGCCATGGCTGGCCTGGAGCTCTCCGGTAAAAATCTTTATTCTGATTCTAACCCAAACTGCATGCTATTTTCACCTTTCACTGTTCAGTCTTGTCATCTCTTGTGCATTTATGGGAAGAAGCACAGTTCCCTGTCACCCTCGAGCTTGCCCTTCGATGGTTCCTCTCCTCCGGGACTGCATCCATGTTCACTATGGGACTGAACTTCATCACTGTTTCCTAGATAAATACAAAATACTAGACTTCTTTTATGATGCATAAGCTAATTTTTCTTCTAATTTTGTTTGAAATTCCCACTGTTTGACATCAAAATAATTTGAACTTTCATACACGGAGCCTTCTTCTCCCTACTTTTCGTCTTTTCATACCCTGTGCATATGCCTTCACTTTTACTTTCCTGGATTCTTTGAATGTATTTGTTTTACTTGTAATTATGTAATGGGGTTAATCAGTTTCTTACAACAGAATATCTGAGGTAAAAAGGCTTAATACTACATTTAATATTTAGTTACATGTAATATTTAATATTACAAGGCAGAAAGGTTTGAGGATGGAAACTTGCCTTGGTAGGCAAGAGCTCAGGCATGGGGGCCTTAGCTTGTATTCCGGTTCCTATGTGTGTGGTCACCTGGGCCTGTAACCGCAGCGCTGAGGATGGCAGGGACAAGAAGATCGCTGGGACTTTATAGTTACCTGGTTTAGTCAGAAATCCTGTTTCAAAGGAATTGTCTGGAGGGTGTAGAATAGACTGCCTTTACCTTCTCTGACTTCTGTAGGTACACACACGCACACACAACCACACCCCACAGTCACACATATAGTCACATACAGAATCTCTCAGATACACAGGCACACACACACACACATATACACACACATAGTCATAGACAATCACACGCACACACTATAGTCACACACAGTCTCTCTTCTCTCTCTCTCAGACACACACACACACACACACACACACACACACACACACTGATACCCACAAAGTCACACAGAAAACAAGGAACTATCATGGCCACAGTTTGGGGGGTTCTGGTCTATGCTTGATCATTCTCTTGGCTTTGACCTATGATAGGAACACCACATCGTGGTGTTATCATGAAGTAGAGGAAAATTTATCTCATGGCCAGGAATTAAAACAACAAAATTAAGGGTTTGTCAAACAAGTAGAGTAATGTGTTACTGAGCTTCTAGGGGCTAATTTTAAGTCAAGGTTTTATTTATAGTCTATAATATTAGGTACATGTGGCTAAAAATTTAACCAGCTGACTCTGTATCAACCAGAGATGTCAACAGTCTACGGCAGTGCCATCCTTTGAAAGCAGAGAAAAAGTTACAGTCTCATTCTTTCTCAGTTTAACCTGCATTCTTGACCTTGCTGAATTGGGTTTACCATGAAGGAAGACAAGCACTAATGTTCAAAGCCTTAATCATGGACTACAAAATATGGAGGCCAGAGATGGAGAACCTGGTCACATCTACTGGCAGCAAACTGATGTGGTTGGAGACTTCTCTTTACTTCAGTTTGAGGTGTGGCTTTTCCACAGTGAAATCAATGCAGACGGTTACCACTCTGTGCTAGGTGGGTTCTGGGGGCCAGAAGGCTAATGAGAAATCCAGGAAGAGTGCTAGAAATGGTCACTGAATGCTCACAGTCAATCCTGAGCCCAGGGCTGTTAAAGGATACTTACAGAACTGCTGAACTGTAGGGGACAGGGAGGTGGGGGTGGGGAGTGGGGTTTGGGGGTGGAGGAGTTGAGGGAGTAGGGAGTTGGGGAGTAGGGGTTTGGAGGGAGTGGGGGGTGGAGGGTTAGGAGTGGGGGGGATGGGGGCTAAGGGTGCTCTCCAGAAGGGAGACTCTTGGGCCAGCTGGCACAGGGAGTGCTCTCAATAGTGACACACTCCTGCAGCTCTGAGTCATGCCTTGGTTCTCAGGAGCATGTGGAACCAAGAGCCGGCTCTGCAGTCTCCTGCCGTACTTAGGACAATTCCTCCTTTCCCCTTTTGCAGCGGGAAGAAACTGCCGAGGCTTCCATTTCTTAGTCATGTATCTCTGGCCCTAGCCTATTGTTCCTTATTCATTATGCTGGACACTAGCATAGTCTCATCAGAAGACTATAATCATGGCCTTTCTTATACAACCCAGGACCACCAGCCCAGGGATGGCACCACCCCCATGGGCTGGGCCCTCCACCACGGATCATTAATTGAGGAAAACGCTTTACAGCTGGATCTTATGAAGATATTTCCTCAACTGAGATGCCTTTCTTTCTGATGACTCTAGCTTGGGTCAAGCTGACACAAAACCAGCCAGTACACCTGGGTTAAATAGCATGAGGAGGTGGGAATGGGGAAGAACAGAGGAAGAAGCCAGGGTAGAAGGTTGAGCTAGGGTTGGATGGCACAAGGTCTCTGATGGCACGAGGTTTCTGCTTTCTTTGGAAACTCAGTTGTGTCGCTTGAGGTTTTCCAGGAAGTTTTCTTGAGAGAAGATGTTTGGCTAAAACAGACATGTGAGAAGGCATGTGATGTTTCGTTGGAACAGATGCTTGAGAGGACGCATGATGTTTGGAAAGAGTTTAAGTAGAACCCCACAGACAGAAAGGACACTCTTGCATTGCTACATCTTGCAACACTTTGCTGGTCTTCGCTGGTCTTCATTGGTTTTTTTAACGATCTTCACTTTGTAGAGAGAAACATGCCAAAGAACTTCTCATGGCATTCCAGCTGATTCTTGCTGCTTCTGCTGATTCGTGTCAATTCGGTAGAACCTTGCAGCTTCTACTGGATTGAACTGTTGCTACTGATTTGTGTTTGATGTTTGTGATTGGACTGAATCCCTGGTATCCCGACAATGAAGAGTGGAGTTACCCCAAAGAGCTACTGCCAATCAGCTTCAAGAGTCTATAGAGAGGAAGTTGGAGAGAAAGAGAAGCAGAGAAGACGAAAGGGTGACTTAGGAGGTAGAGTAGACAGTGCTCCTTCCTCCCCTTGGTAAATGATGACCGGGGCTTGCTCACTTGGCACAGATAAGATGCTGGAAGATGATTCAAAGCATAAAATGTTCATGACACACAGAAAGCTGTTTTCATGCACAATAATTCTGACTCTAAGATAGAGGCAAATCGTAAAGTGCATTTAAAAGCAGAAACTGTCCTTTGTAGCCTGAGAATTTTCCGGGGCATTTGTAAATGTGTGTGTGTGTGTTTGGGGAGTGGGGGGGTGTCACTATGCTTTCTTTCTTAGAAAGCCCCATTCAGTGGGTCTGGAATGTGGCTCAGGCACCTCAGGTTGTCCCTGTCTGTGAGCAAACTGGAAAGTCGGCAAGCTGCTGCAAGCCGAAGTTCTATTGCAGGCTATGTGTATCGTGTGCCTCCATAATACAAAATGCTAGAAGTTACAGACTATTTCGTACTGGCAGGGAGCAGGTAGGTGGTCCCCAAGGATTGCCTGGCAGGGAAAGGCTCAACATGGGGACAGCTCTGAGGGTCATCGATGTGTTTATATATTGGTTACTTTGGTATATTGCATGGATACATATGTTTATTAACAGGTGATTGAATGAAAAAAAGTAATAAAAACACAGGACTTGACGGCTCCTGAGCATGGTTGAGGAGGAGGGTTATTGTAGATATGAGCATAGGTAGAGGAAAGCCCATGGGGAGAGTCCAGAATGAACATGACCCTGAACCATGTGAGGAAAGTGGGGATAGGAGAGCCAGACCAAGAGGCCAGGAGGGTAAAGGTAGACCAAAGGGATGCATAACCCAAATGGCTTCCCTATATAAATTATATAGGGAAGGGCAGCTAGTGCAAGGCTAGTTCTCACCCTGGGCTGGAGAAGTTTAGGGTGGTGGGCAGAATATGCCAAACATATTCTGTAACAGGCAGGGGCTGAGGTACACTGGGAGAACCTGCGGCTAGGTCTGCTTTGACAGGTCTCAAATAGTTATGATATATGCAGAGTAGACACATCAGTTATACCTCATTTATGTGACTTTTCTTGCATGACAGTGTCCTACTTAGTTTTAACTGTCAACCTGGAACAACCTAGAGTCATCTGAGAGAAAGCCTCCACTGAGGAACTGCCTGGATCAGATTGGCCTGTGGGCATTTTGATTGATCATTGATATGAGAGGGTCTAGCCCTCTGAGGACTGAGCCATCTCTAGACAGGTGGTCCTGGCTGTAAAAGAAAGCTAGCTAAGTATAGATAGACATGTGTGGGAGCCAGCAGGCAGCATCCCCCATGGTTTCTTCTGTACTCCATTTGCTGTGAATCAGTCCCCTGACCAGAGGTGATGCGGTGTGGAATAACACAGACCACTGCCTTCCGGTTCCTGACTTGAGTTCTCTGTTAATGACAGAGGTGACTTGGCAGACGGCAATGAAGTAAACCCTTTCTCCACTGAGCTGCTTCTAGTCACAGTGTTTTAACACAGCAACTAAACAGGAACAGAAACAGTCGTTTATAGCCATTTCCTCATGCTTTATGGTGTGCCATTACTCTGACTTGTCCTAAATTTGATTACAAGCGCTGAAAGATGGGACGGGAAGAACGATCATGGCAATCAAAAGTTATCAGGTAGAAAGAACAAAGGACCATTTTACATTCTTGAAAATGTGTTCTCGAGGCCAGGTATCACCATTAAGGTTCCACCCCACCCAACCCCAAGTGAGTGACAGCTCCTTCGCCTTATGGACGGCCCTCTTGGTAGAAGCTCTGTTAGCTTCATTTACATTTCACTTTCTATTCACCAGTGTGGCTTCAGCACAGCAATGTGGGCCTTCTGGGGATTTTCATTTTACTATGAACAGATGCTTTTAATCCTAGCCTTATAGACTCCCTACTATTGGGGTGGACCTGGAATGTACCCCCAGAGGTTCCTGTATTGAAGGATTGGGTCTGAGGCTAAGGTGCTCAGAGGTGGGGGTCTCTGAGAGGGGAATGGTTCCAGTTCATGGAGACTCTAATCTTTTCATGGCTTAGCCCACTGCTGAGTTCATAGCTGAATGGGCATCCAGATGTGGGTCTTTGGCTAGAGGACGTAAATGTGTGGAGGCGTGACTTTGATAGATTTTTGTCCCCAATGTTCCTCCTTACTGCAGTACAACCATGTTTCCTCTGCCAAGCCCTTTCACCTTCATACCCTGCCCTGCCAGGGGTGGGGAGGCAGGAAGTTACTATGAAACCTCTGAAACTATGAGCAGAGCAAGCATTTCCTTGTTCTGTGTTTTGTCATAGCAACAGAAAAGCTGAGTAACAGTAACGTATAATTGTGAAAACTCGTCCCAGCACTGGTCCCATTTCACGCAAACATCTGCTATTTCAATTTGCTTTTGCAGTAATACCGATCAAACTCAGGGCCCTGAGCATGCTAGGCCAGCACTCTACCACTGAGCTAGGCATCTGGGCCTGTTAAGTATCAAGATCCATTAGTGGATCCAGCCCTTCTGTTACAGAGAATCTTTTGTCTCAAAAGAGTTTGGTGATGCATGGGCGTTGTGGAGACACGGTCAGTAGCTGCTTGGTCATAGAGAATGTATTTGTTTGTTTGTTTGTTTCACAAGGTATTTATTCCAGCTTGAGCTAAGGCAAGACAGCCATTTCTATACATATGCCCTTCCTGAGACCTAACGGTAAGCTGATCAGGGGGTTCCCACTGCAGGACACACGGAAGCAAGTTCATTCATCTTATACTCTCCATGCTAGTGAGGTATGCAACAAAACCGCTATTTTACTTATTTTCCAGGGTCTCACTATGAATCCCATGCTGCCTTCAAATCCACAACTCTCCTCCCCCACTTCCCGAACCCTGGGATAACAAGAATGTACTACTATATTCAGCTTAAAAGTCTTCATCTCCTTTCTCCAATTCTTTCTGAAAAGGCCCATGCAAACCCCAATGGGAACCAACAACACACATCCATCTCTGTTCTCTGCTTCAAAGCGAAATATTTTAAGGTACTCTAATTTGAAAATATGTTTAAAAGTGGAGAAAGAGGATTCTCTAACGATCTATTTAAACCAAAGAGAGTAGGCTGGTAAGGTGGCTCAGCAGTCAAAAGGTCCTTACTGCATGAGCCTGGTGACCTGAGTTCAACTCCAGAAAGCATATAAAGGTGGAAAGATCTGACTCTCCAAAACTGTTCTCTGACCTCCATATATGGACTGTAGCATGTACACACACACACACACACACACACACACACACAGAGAGAGAGAGACAGAGACAGAGACAGAGACAGAGACAGAGAGAATATATTTTTTAAAAGGTCAGAGCAATCAGGACTGCCATGACTGAGCTGGGGCTGTAAGGAGATGCTGTTGTTTCTTACACAATGCAATAATTCCGCTTGCAGATGTCACTCAGAAGAGCTAACAAGCCGCGTTAGAAAGATGTCAGGACACTCATCTTCATAGCACAGTTCACACTCGCTAAAGGGTTGAAAGGACCCAGTATCTGTTGAGAGATGACACAGTAAACCTAAGTGGCCCAAACTCCACAGGAAACACTTATTCTGCCTCAAATAAGAATATGATACATGTCACCGTCAGGCCCAGAGGAAGCTACATTTTCACAAATTCTCTCTGTTAGACAGAAGCCAGTGCCCTTCTACCGAAAGGAACCATTTTCATTAACACTGGCAGTAGACAAATGTTTGTCTGTGGTGCCTATTAGCACACCGAAGAGCATGCTGGCCTCCAGGCTCCCTTACTATGACAGGTACCTGTTACAAATTTCAGAGTTCCTTATAGCATCCTAATTCTTCTCAGCTCCTCCTTTAACCTAAGCTTCTCTAGCTCATGGGCTCCCTCCCCCTCCAGCTACTCCTTCTCCTTATAACCCTGATACTTCTACTTCAGCCATGCTCTCTTTTCTTTTGTGCTCTCGCCCTCTCCCTCCCCCTCCCCTCTCCCTCCCCCCTCCGCTCCAGCGCCGGGGCCTACTCTCTCTCCAACCCTCCACCATATTTCTGTTTCTCTAGGGGTCATGTCCAGTCTGCTGGCTATGCCCATTCTACTAGTTACTCTCCCTGCTCTGGGCTCTTCCTGATGCCTCTGACTGTTCTCTCTCTCTCTCTCTCTCTCTCTCTCTCTCTCTCTCTCTCTCTCTCACACACACACACACACACACACACACACTTCCTTTTAACCATACCATGGGCTGGTCATGAGGTCAGTTTGCACATATACAGATACATAAACCTTGAGGACATTCTGCTAATTGAAATAAGCTAGACACGGGGACAGCTGGCTTCCATTTACGTGAAGTATCCAGTTAACCCTGTGAAGGTAGAGTGATGCCTAGTGAGGGATTCAGGGATGAAGGAACACACTTGTCACTGCTAAACCATCAGTTTGAGTTTGGAAGGACTCAGAAGTTCTGGAGCAGGGTGTTGGCGTTGTTCGCACAGTGGGAGTGTGCTTCATGCTGTAAACCTATGCAGTTAAAAATGAGTAAGCCAATAAATTCTATAGTAGGTTCATATGCTGGTGACTTTGCATTAACTCAATACAAGCCAGAGTCACTCTTTAGGAGGGAGCCTCATTTGAAGAATTGTATCCATCAGTGGCTTGGCCTGTGGGGAAGTCTGTGGGGGGTAGTCCTTGATTAATGACTGAGTAGTTCTGCCCACTGTGGGTAGTGCCATCTTTGGGCAAGTGCTCTTGGGTTCTATAAGAAAGCAAACTGCTCAAGACTGAGGAGCAAGCCAGTGCGCGGTGATTCCTCTGCTTCTGCTTCAGTTCCTGCCCTGAGTTACCTCAACAACTGGACAGGGATGCTTATGGAAGTGCAAGCCACATATACCCTTTCCTTCCGAGGTTGGTTTTGGTCGATGTCTTATCACATTAACTGAAAGCTAGCTGGGGCTGCACGTTTAGCCACAGTTGAATTTTTTAGAATATGGAGATGGCTCAGTGATTAAGAGCATGGACTGCTGCTGCACAAGATGAAGGTTAGGCTCCTAACACCCACTTCAGTCACCTCAGGCTGCGTCTCCAGGTATCCAGTATGATCTACAAACACTAAATCACCTGATTTTAGTAAGTAGTTTTAATATACAGCAAATTATTAAAAATATATTTCTGTTGTCAGAGATATATAGAATACAGAGAAATATTATAAGAGAACTGTTTTTTTTTCAAGGAAAAGCATGTCTCTTGACCAACATACAGTGAATATGTCCCAAATATGTAAAGGTATTTAAGGAGAATGTGACTATCTCATACCTAGGCCAACAGGAATGTTAAGATGAATTTGACAGCCTGTGCCAAAGTAGGTGGTATTCAATGAGCAAAACGTATTACGTTTTTGTGGGTAATTATACGGTCATTATAAAAACCTTTTAAAAAGAAACCTAAGCATGTGGACTGTAAACATTGTATCCTGTCAGATTGGCTAATTGAAGGCTATACACTAAACCAGTGACGTTGGGAATTCACTAGCTCCTACCTTTGCTGATGAAAAATTTCAAGCTTTCATTTTTAACCAATCAAAGGCGAATATCGTGCCAATTCTAATTATATTTCCTTGATTACGAGTTTGTCCTTTTTCATGAAAGAAAGAAAAGCTAGTTGACATTCTTTGGGTAATAATCCATCTCTGCGTTTATCTGGAAACTCCAGCTGTAGAACCTCGGGATTTCTGCAGTACATTATAGGCCTGCCAAGTTCTGAACGGGAAAATCGAGTCAACCTCTTATCCGCTTGAAAAAATGTTTGGTTTGTTACTAATTTTTAAAATTTATCTTACACATCCCAATATCAGCCTCCCTCTCCTCCCAGTACCCCCTCACTCAGATCCTTCCTGCATTCTCCCCTGAGAAGAGGGACCCCGCCCCCCCATTACCCCACATACACATCAAGTCACTGCCAGGACTTTACAGGACGGAAAAGAAAACTCTTTCGCAACTCCTCAACCCAGAAATACTCTCCCTTTTCGGAGGAGTTAAAACTTCAGGCAGAGCGTGGAGCCTTCGTTAAGCAAGTCTAGCAATGTTTCCATAGTGCAACTGTTTGGATACACCCTGAGCCTGGAAACCATGGTGCACACCGGTCCTGTGAATCCTGGGCCCACCACTCTGCCCTAGGTGGCTGCAGATGGCGGCGCAAAACGTTCAAGGGCCACTGGTCACCAGCTGGGAAAGCAAGGAGACTTGTGTTGGCAGGGTCCACAGGCAGAGGTGGGGAAAATTGGGGGCGGTGTAGGGACGCTTTCTGACCTGACCAGAGAAGGATTAGGAAGGGGGAAAGGTGTAGCCTTGCTACAGGTGAGACGACACGAGCCGCCCCGCCCCATTCGTCCCGCCCACAAGCGCGCGGGAGGTGCCAGGGAGCTAGGGCGGGGCGACCTTTGAGCCCTAAACCATCCGGGCGGGCGGGGAGGAGCGGGCGGGCTGGGGTGAGGTGTCCCGGTCCTCAGAGTCCGAGGTCGCCTCCTTGCCAAGTGGCCCCGGCGCTCCCGCCCCTCCCACCGGGTAGGGTTTGGCCGCGGGGGCCGCACCTGGGCGCGCGGTTTCGGTCTGACCGGACTCGGAGCTAGTTTCGATTAGAGACAGCGGCTGGGCCAGAGGGCGGAGCGGTCGGGACGCGAGAGAGGAGGGGACTCGGTGGGGACAGTCCCCGCGAGAGACAAAGAGCGCCCAGAGAGCGCAGCGAGCATCGCTGCTACCCAGCCCAACGACCTCGCAGACTTGAGGACCGGGTGCGCGGCGGAGCAGCCAGAGCTGCTGGGGACCCCACGAGGCTACGCGGGATGCGGACGCCGGTGGTGATGACGCTGGGCATGGTGTTCACGCCCTGCGGGTTGCTGCTCAATCTCGTCAGTACGCTGGCCCCTGGCTGGCGGCTGATGAAGGGCTTTCAGGACCAGCCAGTGGACTTGGTGCTGTACCAGGGGCTGTGGGACATATGCCGCGAGCAGAGCAGTCGCGAGCGCGAGTGCCGCCAGCCCGACCAGTGGAACTACTTCGAGACCCAGCCTGTGCAGGTGGCCCGGGGACTCATGGTCACGTCACTGGCCACTACCGCCCTAGGGCTGCTGCTGGCTTCCCTCGGTGTGCGCTGTTGGCAAGAGGAGCCCCACTTCGGGCTAGCCGGCCTCTCGGGGGTCGTGCTTTTCGCCGCTGGCCTCTTCAGCCTCATCCCCGTTTCCTGGTACACCCACTTCTTGACAGATCCCACCGTCCTGGCCGCCCCGAGCCACCCGGTCACCGTGCAAGTCAGCTACAGCCTGGTGCTGGGCTACCTAGGCAGTTGTCTGCTGCTGCTGGGCGGCTTCTCGCTAGCGCTCAGCTTTGCGCCCTGGTGCGAAGAGCGTTGTCGCCGCTGTCGCAAGGCGCCCCCAGCAGGCCCGCGCCGTAGCAGCATCAGCACCGTCTACGTGGACTGGCCGGAACCCGCGCTCACACCTGCCATCAAGTACTACAGCGAGGGTCAGCATCGGCCTCATCCCGCCGAGCACAGGGACACCAGCAAACTCAAGGTGGGATTCCCGATGCCACGACCGCCACCCAAGGCTTACACCAACCCGATGGATGTGCTTGAGGGAGAAGAAAAGAAAACAGCCACCTCCCAAGGCGGTTCCTCCTCTCGCAGCACTCGGCCCTGCCAAAATTCACTGCCTTGTGACTCCGACCTGTAGACAGGGCTCACCTGAGCTCCGCCTGGGGTCCGAGGGTGACTTGAACTCCGCATGGCCAGTACATCTCCAACCAGAGCCCTGGACGCCTTCCTCTACCTGGAGGAAAAGCCTTCCTTTCCTGGGGTCAAACTCCTCTCCAAATACTAGGTTGGGTTCATTTATCTTGTAAGGAGTTTTACTTTTCTCTCCAGAGGGACCAGGTCTTCTTATGCAGTGACAAGAGTGGGTGACGTTCTGCATACTGTTCATTGCAGTAGTGACAAAATTGCAATTAGTCAATAGGCTTTAAAAAGTCCTTGAAAGTACAGTATTCTAAGTTACCCATGAGCCTTCACAAACATCACTCTTGGGGTGTTTTGTTTTGTTTTGCTCCTCGCTTCAGTCTCTAGAGAACATAAATGGCCAAAAATGTGAGTCTGGCTGTATTTGAAGGTTGTACCATAAAGCCGGCAGCTTTAATGGCTTTTATGAAGTCAAGTAACTTGTTCAACTCATATTTATATCTCTCCGTGCATACATAGTATTTATCTTTTCTAATCACTTGTTTCTGTGAAGGAGGTTGAACTTGTCTTCCAGAAGCCAGGCCGATGCTACTGTCCTGTTCCCTAGATACCTCACCCTGAACAGAGATATATTTTGTACAATACGAACTGTTAGGTTGAGTTTGGCTAGAGTCCACATGTACATATCTTATTTATAAATAAAAATTGTAAATGTCAGTTTCGGGATTCCTACAAAAGCCTGTCTCCGGTGTCTTTTGGGAGTCTTGGCATTTGTCACTAAGCAGTTTCTTGGCATCTGAGCCACCTGTCTGCAATCTCACATCTTTGTCCTTCTCTGCCTAAGATTACTAAAAGGAGCCAAGGGGCCCCACTTAAATCCCGGTTGGCTTTGTTTTCAGGCTCGGGCTGTTTTCAGTGCAAGCCAAGTCTATTGTTGGGGGAAAAAAACCCTCAAAACTAGCAGCACCAGTTTCAGGGACGAGATGGTAGAGCCCTGGTCCTCTTCTGGCCCAGGTACTTCATGACCCAGCTAGGCAGCTGTGCTGCATGAGAGAGCAGAAATCCCCAACAGCTCTGCCTAAACACTGGAGCTAAAAGTTCCTTTAACTGAACTGAACCTGTTATTTAAAGTTCAGAAGTGGGAACCACACATGGAGGCGTGCTAACGGTGGAGAGCTACAGTTGGAGGAGTGAAAGCTCATGGCGGACCAAGAAGGTAGGCGTTTGCAGCCCCTGCCACTTTGGAGTAGAATCACCTTGTTTTCTTAAGGACCCCAGCTTTATCACTTTAGAGATTTTTTTTCAAATGCAGATTCCAATGCTAGAGACCCCTGAAACTTTGTAAGTAGACCCCAGAAGACCACAGTGCAGAGGTTCTCAACCTGTGGGTTGTGACCTCCAAAGGGGGTCGGGGGGGTGCCACAACATGAGGAACTATATTAAAGGGTCACAGCATTCGGAAGGATGAGAACCACTGTCCCAGTGCATATGGTCCTGGAGGTACACCAAGTGGCAAAGCTTCAGCTGGGACTCCAGCTCACGTAATTGCAGTTGGGGGCAGGAGGCAGTCAACACCAGACATCCGAGCACCTACTACATAGATGCTTTAGAAGGTGGAAGCTTACTGAGTGTATATTGGTCAGGATTTCTATTGCTATGATGAAACACCCTGACCAAAAGCAAGTTGGGGAGGAAAGGGCTTGTTTGCCTTAAACTTCCAAATCATAGACCATCGTTGAAAATAGTCAGGACAGGAACTCAAACAGGGCAGGAACCTAGAGGCAAGAGCTGATGCAGAGGTCATGGAGGGGTGATGCTTACTGGCTTGCTCCCCCTGGCTTGCTCAGCTTGCTTTCTTATAGAACCCAGGACCACAAGTCCAGGGGTGGCACCACCCACAATGGGCTGAGCCCTCCCCATTGATCACTGATTAAGAAAATACCTTACTCTTATGGAGGCATTTTCTCAATTGAGGCTGTCTTTCAGATAACTCTACCTTGTGTTGAGTTGACCTAAACTAGCCAGCATACTGTGGCCATGGAGCTAGGAATATAGAAAGGTAGTCCGGATGTATTCAGTTCCCACATCAAAGACAGCAGCAGGAGGTTCTGAAGTCCAGAGGTAGCTAGTATGCGCTACTATTGAACAAAGTTGGTCTCTTGAGACTTTTACTTTTCCTCCTTCACGTACTCTCCCTGGCTTATAGGCAAAGATCCTTGATCTCTGAAGATTGAAGTTTGACAACTGAAAGTTAAAACTATCTCCATCCTCCCCTCCCCTCCCCCAGCAGCAGAAATGGACCCAAATTTCCCTTTTAAAATACACGTATTTTGTCATAAAAATGTTCAGGACAGCGTGGAAGGAGACTCTTGCTTAGGGTTGGGATCCTTTCTTGACCCAGGGGTCATTCTCTGCAGCAGAAACACACACACACACACACACACACACACACACACACACAATGGGCTTTAAACAAGATGCTTCTAGAGGAGCAAACTCTGGAGTCTTGCTGTGAGTATGATCCCTACGTTGATACTGACCAATGAAGATGCTGCACTGATGTTAACTCACTGATGCAGGATGGCTCTACCATCAAGCTTTTGACACTTATGACAAACCCCCTCAGTCAGCACATAGAGGATGTGACATCCTTCAGTGCTCACAGGCTTCCTATGCCTAGGCTCCCTACACACACACACAGCCTTTCTTCTCATACATAACTTGTTATGTATATAGAAAGTTGTATATATCCATGGCCACTGTTCCTAATTTCCATGGGAATGTCACTACAGATGAGTTCCTTCTTCTTGTGTGAGAAGAATAAACCTAGGGACTCAGTTATCTAGGTCTTCAAATTAAAGAAACAAAGTGTTTTAAATCCCCACCCTTTCTTGCCACCCATCCCTGCCCATGTTCCTCTGTGCCCTCACTATGCTGCAGGCAATGAAATGACGTCTTCCCCTCATCCTCCTGTCATGAGAAAGAAGGTCCCGGACACAAAGATTAACTTATCCTAAACAAGAAAAACACAGATAGAGCTCAGCAGAGGGTACAGCGCTGGTGAGTAGGAAAATGTGGAGGGCTGCCTTCAGTGTGGGCTTATATCTCTAATCCCAGCACTTGGGAGTGGGGGTGGGGCTGAGGTAGGAGTATTGGGAGTCCACAGCAATTGGCTGGCATAGCAGGACTCTGGGTTAGACAACAGAACAAAGGATGAAACAGAAGACTCGTTTTACATATTATCCAGACTGACAAGGAGGTGAGTCAGCTGTCCCACTTGGAAAGCAATGTGTCTGTTAGGCGGAGAGAGGCCTGAAAGAGCAGGCCTATTACTTCACAGATTTCAAGCACCTTTGTCACTTGCATGGCTAATTCCGTTACCAACCCCCTCCCCACACCACAGCCATTCATGGCCATGGTGCTCCAAATTAGATTCCTCTTACCACTGGGCTACCAGGGGCTAAACAGTGTGGACAACATATGTGTGGTCTATGCTGCTGGCGTGAGACTTGCCCTCGTCTCATCTGGAATGAGTCTGGAAATCTGGAAAGACTGTTGGATATTACCAGAGGGCCTCCTTCACTTTAGCTCCCTGTAGGTAACAGTTCAGAGCTCGGCTGAGCGCACACAAAGAAAAGCTGGACAGGGCATGTGCAGGAAGCTGATTACCATCAATGCTAGAAGCTGATCTGAGAGTCACAAACTCTGCATTCAGAGTCTTACTTTCTTTGAATTCCGCAAGCCTTCCAGGAGTTAAAATAGTAGGGATTCCTCCAGAATGTTCCCTTTGCCTGGCTGTTTTCTATAAGAAGTGTAAAGTGCCTAATTTAACTTGCTAGAAAAAAAATTGCTAGCAAACATAGAAAGTCATGTGTGTGGTATGTCTTTGAGCCCAATGCACAAGCCAATCAACATTTCTTTCTAAATATCCTTATTTTTCCAGAAGAACACCCAGAGATTTCACTTCTATCTATGAGCTTTCTGTTCTATTTATTCATGGGCAACTATGTTGTTGTGCTGCTTAGTTTTATGTCAACTTGACACAAGCTAGAGTCTTCTTACAGCAGGGAATCTCAACGGAGTGCACAACTCCATAAGACTGGGCTGCAGACAAGCCTGTAGAACATTTTTAAAATTCGTGATTGATGTGGGAGGGCCCAGTCCGTTGTGTGTAGGGTCGTCCCTGGACTGCTGCCCCTGAGTTCTGTAAGAGATCAGGCTGAGCAAGCCAGTAAGCAGCACCCTTCCATGGCCTCTACATCAGCTTCTGCCCCCAGGTTCCTTCCCTGTTTGAGTTCTTGCCTTGGTTTCTCTAAATGGGCTGTGATTCAGGATATGTAAGCCAAGCAAACCCTCTCCTCCTGAAGTTGCTTTTGGTCATGGTGATTCATCACAGCCATAGTAACCCTAACTAAGACAGCTATAAACTTGAGGTTCTGATAACAAATGAGAAGAAACTGATAAATTAACATGTAACAAAGACATTGTCACACTAGAAGGCTCTTATGGTTTAAAAATACATCATTTCTACCAGTAAAAAAGGTTGTGAAATTGACAAGCTAGCTCAGAAGTTAGGGATGAATAGGAATTGTTAAATATAGTCTTGAGAATCCATTCTAAAATCATGCCCTTTTGCTGACAAGGACATTCAGTATGTTGTATAAATTCTTGAATGGGGAAAAGCTTTAGGGATTTGTTATAGTAGGTTCAGATGGAGTGTATACTTAGGCATACACTCATAAGAAACATAGATAGACCAGACCCAGGATACAAGGAGGAGGAGGAGGAGGAGGAGGAGGAGGAGGAGGAGGAGGAGGAAGAGGAGGAGGAGGAGGAGGAAGAGGGTGATACATAGACTGGCTATGGTCAGTAGCCTTCTTCCTCCAAAATGACAGGAATTCCTGGGGTCTGTGTTGGAATCTGGGTCAGTCACATGCAAGCACTGAGCCTGTAGAAGCTGACTGAGCAAGCCAGAACACAAGCCCTGAGGATCTGGAAGAAGGATAAAGGTCCTGAGCAGACCAAGGCAGCAACTCCATCCTATCTAAAGAGATAGCAGTGATGAACATCACCTCGTTTGGAGCCTGTTTCCCTGTCCCCCCAATAGCATTGTCATACACGTGTGAAGAGTAAAGCCAGGGACTTGTCAAGGGTAGAATGATCAGTGATGTTAGCTTCTAGGCGGTAGAAAAAAACAAACTCCTTTTGTGGCTGAAGGGACACAGGGTACTGGAAGGTGGAGACCAATTTTCTCTGGTACAGCTGAGCTTCTGCACAACTTAATGATGCTTGTCCTACCTTTTAGAAAGAACTTGCACAGCCTAATCAAGAAGAGGGGTTCCCCTGGCATTTGTTCTTTAGGTCAAGTTGATCTTTACTTAGAAGATTTTATACCTCATTGAAGAGCATGGAACATTTTATGCCTTGCCCACAGTAATAAGCCTGGGGTTTCTCATTAGGCTTAGTGGTTAGTACAAGCTCATTCTGTGAGACAAAATGAAAATGTCTAGAAAAGATCTCAAGAAAGGAAATGCTTCCAAATGATATTGAGTGTATTACAACAGAGACTCATGTGACTGGATTCAGGTACCATGCATGCTAAGCCATGCATAGGGATTGTACAGGACAAAGTGATTTGCCCAAGGTTGTTCCTACCAAGGTTTAGACCACATTACCATTGCACATCACAAATTCAATGCCTTTGATTCCCCATGAAGCACTGTCACCTAACGAGATGAGCAGACACATTAGCAGGCCAAGCACTTGTGTGGTCCTCATCGGGCAAGAGCTAGTTAGGATTAATCCTGGTGTAGCCTATCTCCTATGTTGATGATAACAGTAACCACTGATGTTATTTTAAATAGGATGAGACATATCACGTGTCTGAGACTCTATATCTACAAAGTACTTTTACCTGTTCCATTAGTGTCAAAATTGATTGACATTGTCATAAAGGAAATGGTTTTTATATACAATTGCCAACCCAGAAGTGAAATTTATCCAGGCCAGTGATGCTAGAGATCAAATACTTGAACATTTGCCATTATACAGAAACTTGGCTCTTAACTGGAATGGCAAGAAGATCCCTCGTTTTGTTAAACTAGAAAACTGGTTCAGAGGACTAACTATCTCAAAGTCAGAATCAGAGCCAAGATTTAAATCTAGAACTTCCGACTGGCACTGGGTCACGTGACTGAGTCATAGCCTAAGCTACATGGAAGTCCAACTGGAGTCTCACCGTATCTAAGAATCTACAGATTTCTAAACTTCACTTCGTGATCTAAAAACCAGACGACCGTCTCTAATTTAAGAAGAGATCACTTGAAGAAGTCATCAGCATTTACCACAAACGTTAGGAAAGTTAAGACGGCATACAACGAACTGGAGAAGCAGCATTTATTTAAATGTCTCAGCTCCTTTTTTTTTTTTAATGAGGTCATTCAGTTTGTAAGGAGGTTAAGGATTCCTGTGGGAAGAGAGTTGGAGTTAGAGTCAATACGCTGCCTTTGTACGAAACAACAAAATAAGTTGCTGGAACTTTAAGATGTTAGTAGAGATCATGGGGGTGGGGTACCTACGTTTTGAGGGGTAATTCTAATCCTAAAGCAGCCCACCCCACTCCCAATACCATTTGCCCTGTGCACACTCTACTGAAATGTCTATTTCACGCACATTTTATTTTAATTCTCCAAATTGGAGCTAAAGACTGTGTAAGCAGAAATTAGTATAAATTACAGCTTGGACTTTTCACAATCACCTTTTTCAAGCATGTCTCACTACCCCTTTCCCTCTGGCAAACTGCCCCGGCTCCCTCCGCATACCTGGTCATCATAGACTTCGTTGACAAAAGTCTCACTCTTCATTAGATTTTCTTCTTCTTGGTTATTTTCTTTATCATAGTCCAAATTTCTTGATGATGTTCTACAATCAAGGAAAACAATGTCAATAGAACAGTTTGTGTAGAAACCAGGAATAAAATATTATTATAGTAGGGGGAGAGATGCATCAGCTCTTAAGAACATTCATTTCCCGCTCTTGCAGAGAACCTAAATTCAGTTTCCAGTACCCACGGGGAGGCTCAAAACTGTCCAGAACTCCAGTTCCGCCGTCCAACAGCCCCTTCTAGTCTTTGAAGGCAAAGCAGACATCGCTAATGTATACATCTAGCCAAACACTCATGCACTCAATATAAAAATAAATAAATCTAATATGCATGTACATGTATATAATTACTTATCCACTGTCATGGTTAATTACATAGAAACTGTGTTTTATTTTAATCCCCTCTTAAATAAAACAAGTGATCTAAAATAGATGATAGTTGGGTCAACTATTATTTGTTACTAGGAAAATCTAGTATTGTTTTTCCCCTGAAGGAAACCCAGTGACCAGTCAATGAGAAACAACTTCAAGGGCAGGCAAGGGGCAGCGAGACACAAGTGAAGTAGGAAAGCAGGTAAACATGGCAGAAGGACCAAGAGTAAACCAGTTAAGCGTTAACCAGCCTTTGCTTGACATGGTCACACTTCTGCCTTTTCTTCAGTCTGCGAATGGATGACAGAACAGCAAGGCAGCTCCTAGAGCATCAGGCCCTTTTATAATTCTTCACCAGTCAGCTGCCTAATGTTCCTTTTTCAGTATATCCATCACCTCCTTCAAACAGGCCTTCCCACTCTCTATTTTGTAATGGCAGGAGTACCAATTAGCTGTTGTTTGTTTCTTTAATGACCTTCTTGCCCTTGGGTAAAACTTAGTGTAGCTTCTTTACATTATTCCTGAACTTCACCTCTGGGTGTGGGCTAAGTTGTGCTCCACTGATGCCCCCAAATTAATGAAATATAGATGGTGATGGTAGGGTCTCCAAGAAGGTGATTAAGTTACGTCAGTCCAAAACAAGAACCCTGAGACAACAGGACTGGCTCCCTAAGGAGAGGGCGTGCAGGCACAAAAGAACAGGAAGACATTGTAAAGGGGAAAGGAAGATGTCCACCATTCAGCAGCCAAGGAGAAGAACATCAAAACAGACCAATCTGCTAAGACGTCTTGAGAGCATGCATTCATGCTGTCTGCGACAACCAGCCTGGCATCACGGCAAATTCTTAACCTCCTAACAGACATTCCTGCAGCCCCAGGTGCTGACCTATCATGTCATAGATGGGTATCTCCTCACTTTCCTTCCTGCAGCTTTGCCACTGACTGGCCTTAAAGCAGATTTTACCCTTGCAAATATCTCACCCCCCACACTGTGTCACACACCTCGGGTCTCAAGGAGATTGACCCAATTACCATTCCCCTCCCCCTGTCATTGAACAAGTGCCTCATCTAACTCTTTCCTCAGAAAATGAATTCCTAGAATGGACTTGAACCTTCAACCTTACTCATCTTATCTTATAAGCTGCCATTGAAACGTAATCCTCATATAAAGACACTCAAAGTCACTCACCTTTTGAATTTACGTTCTCTTCTGGAATGTAGAAACAGTCCCAAAACTGCCAGAGCAGCTGATAAAGCAACGAGTCCACCCAGGGCTATGTAGGCAGTGACAGGGCCATGGGCTGCTTCTTGGCAGAACTCTCCGCCATATTCCATCAGGCAGCGGCATTTTCTTAGCCTTCCTTCCATTATGCAGATCCCTCTCCCATTGCAAAAGTCTTGGCTACAGGGTGTATGTGTCACCATCTGTAAATCCCTGGACTGAACAGTTTCCGCTCTTCCCTTGGTTTCTGGGACCTTGCTCCCTGATGCAGCCATTTGACTGGTTAGTGTTTTTCTGACAGGATGTCTCCTTTCTTCTTGCCCTAGATATACATCTGTGTTAGGCTCAGCACCCTGGAAAAGTTCAAAAGCTTCTGGTATCAATCTTTTCCGAGCTTCTGGCTTCTTAAGTGTTGATGTTGAATGGATTTTACCTGGATTTAAACCTACGAAGACCAAGACAGATGGAATTGTTGGCCCAACCTCCTTCCCCTATGCTGTGGTTACTCAGTCATTCAATCTAAGCTGGTGGTATCCAGACCTGTTCAAACAACTGTCCAGTTTCTAACAGTTCACTCTCATGCTTCCTGTCCTAAAACCAAAGGCATATTAGCTTTCCAGAGAAATGTATAACAATTTATATGCCCAAAAGTAGGGATTTCATATTGTCCACTAACAAAGACCAGTGATAACACGGCAGTGAGATATAGGGTAAATATTAAAGAGTAGTATCGAATTGGGTACTTCCAAAAGCCATGCATACTGAGACACAATGGGTGCTGGGTAGGAGGTACTCACAGTCCACTTCATCAGAACCATCCAGACAGTCGACATGACCATCGCAAATCTGCTCCTTGGAAATGCACCTCTGACCATCCTTACAGCATTGAGATGTCGGAGAGCACTGGACAGCTTCCACACATGTGTGGTCATCAACCAAGCAGTACCCATTGGGACACCGGCAAGTCTTGCTCTCCGGGTTTGGTAAACAGATATGACTGCATCCTCCATTGTCTTTTGAGCAGCTGTTGTTACCTGTACATCAACCCCGTTCCCAAGCCAAAAATATATTAAGTGAGATTAGGCTCTGGGGGAGTTTTCTACAAGCCTTTTGCAAATACATTAACAGCATATGACACAGATGTTTCCAACAAATTAGATAGCTCTTCAATTTGATTCCTTTTAGTTAACCAGGCTCTGAATAATGGATAGTTCTTCATCAGTGTGATTTTAAATATATAACAAGGGTTCACCTTAAGAAAAGTTGGGGGATCTCCTAACCATTCAAGATGACATTGTGGGCATGCTTCACTCAAATGACAGAACCACAAAGTCCTTGGACATAAATCTACTGTTAGTTGAAACCATGGAACCTGTGAGGTTTGTTATCCCTTTTATAATCTGAGTAAGAGAGCTGTTTCTCATTTAGGATCACTCTTCAAGGCTTAATCTTAAACTTGTGATGAGGTCTTATCACATGAAACATTCCAAGTGCTGTACCACAGAGCTGTGTGTGACGGAAACTCACACAAAGGTTAAAAGCTGCCTCCTGCAGTTCTAAGTACTAAGTAAGTTCTTAGAGAAACTTGTGTAACCATCTATCACTTGGCTGAAGTCTAAAAATTATGTCCCCACCAAGCCAAGACTCTGGCAGTCTCCACATGACTAGTACACTTTCATAGAGGTTTGACTTTCACAAAAAAACAAAGTGCGGCATTCTCTTAAGATCTGTCACATCTTATTGATTGTCCCTAAGTTGATGGTTTGAGGCTCAATCAACATCAAAAGTAGATACAATGGAGGAGTAGAACAGGCTAGCTCCACTTCAAAGTTCAAGTGTCTGTGTGTATGTGTGTGTGTGTGTGTGTGTGTTGCTAAAGATTCGACCTGAAGTCCTTTGTGTAAGAGGCAAGAGCTATACCTCAAAGCTGTCCCTCCCTATCCCTTTTGCTTTAAAGACAAGATCTCATTAAGTAACAGGCCTGCATCAACCACCAGGTGTCTCTCAAGTCTCTAGTCAGTGTCTTGCTCATGACAATACTCGTACTGTTTAGTATACATGAGCAGAGTGATATATTCTGGCTTCAGATTTTTGTTCTATGTGAACATGTGTGTCTTAGTGTCTGTATATGCGTCTTCTACTTCTTCTTTGCCTCTTTTTTCTTGATTGTTTACTTTGTCCTATTCTTTTTTGCTTTTATTTCATCTTTATTACTAATTTTTAGATGCCTGCTTGTATTCTAACAGGGAGGGTGAATTTGGGTGGGTAGGGAAATGGGGAGTATCTAGGAGGAGTTGGAGGAGGAAAAACAGTAATCAGAATGTACTGTATGAAAAAAAATCCATGTTCAATAATAAAAAGAAGCAAGTGAGAGGGCAAGACTTGCTCAGTGGTAACACTCAGGCCCTGTGTTCACAGGAGCTGGGTTAGATCACAAACACAATCATGCACAAAACAATAATGGCCAAAAAGGAAAGGAAACACAACACCAACTGCTGGAAGCCAAACAGTCTAGAAGGTGCATAAAGAAAAAAAATAATTAAAATTTAAAAGAACAAAACTGAAAATAGAACTCAGATTCTATAGTGGAAGTCTTTAGTGCCCCTCAAAGGTCCCTGTGGTCCATTCTGACTCCAGCACACTATTGAAAGGCACTGGAAATAGAAGAAATATGGCTTGATGGGAGGTATTTTGACATGGGAGGCACATCCCTGAAGAAGACTCCAGTCTCTTCCTCTTTTGCTTTGCAGACAGAGAGAACAGATTTTCTCTGCCATATGCTCCTGTAATAATGTGTCGCCTTGTCATAGACCCCAAAACAAGGGGGCACATTCACAGACTGAAACCTGCAAAAACAGTGAGCCAGAAGAAACCTCCCCTCTGCAGAAGCCAGCTGTCTCTGGTATGTGTTATAGTCATAGAAAGCTAACATCATGCCTAACAATGCTCAGCCCAGTGGATTTACCACAGCCGTGTTTGGTGTGCTGTTAATAAGGCAATGATATCAATGGTGTGCCTGATCCAGAATTTCAGGAACGGCCTATAGATAAGATCATTGTGCAGACCAGTAAGAACTTTAGACAGGGATATTTTAACATAGTGCGAAACACAAAGACATTCTAAGAAGTTGGTAGGGTGGAATGTCCCCTCCATGAGAACTCACTAGATTACTATGTCATCTCGGTCACTGGACATGTACTTACCCTGTTGACTAAGGACACTATACACTTTTAAGTCTACAATCTTCTGGTCCACTTGGAACCACTGGTTTTCTGAGACTTGTGCTTTGTTGTACCAAACTCTGGTGATCTGGGCTGAAACAAAAGCCAGTGAGTAACTGTTAACAGAAATAAAATCCATGGCAGAACCATTTCCTAGACAAAGGATTGCATTCAGTACGAACACTTTAACACACTCATGTGATCTAATGAAGCAAAAAGGATTGGTTTTTCTTTTCTTTTTTTTTTTTTTCAGAAGAGGTGCATATTTTTCTGAGTTCTATTGTGAGAAAGAAGTTCGGAGCGAACTTTTTAAAATGACAAACCTTCCAACCATAGGTCACATGATAGCTGTGTATGGTGACACACAATTATAATCCCAGTACTAGGGAGGCTAAGACAGGAAGAGTGTGAATTTGGGGCTAGCCTGGGCTACAGAGTGAGAAACAAACACAAAAAATAAAGAAAGTCAAATTTACATGTCAACAAATTATAGCTAGAGCAGTAATAGATGTTGGACTGGACAATTAGAATATGTGACATTTAAATGCTGTCCATGTGGTTAGGGAAGAATATCTCAAAGTCTATTAGAACGTATCTCTGAGAGGAATCCTAAAGAGGGTGGAAAGGGGCTCGTCACATACCTCGGATCCTCTGGGGTAGTACTGACAACGTGCTTTGCTGTGGCTGATAGACATTTGGAAATTTAAGGAGACAGGTTTATTTTAATTTTTCCAGTTTCCTTAAATCTAGATACTCATTTGGAGTTTATTCGCGGGAATCTAGCACAGACACAGTAATGTACTAGAACACTGTGACTTTGGATAGTGAATAGCCTAGAAATGCTACATCAGAGTCGGGAATAAAACTCTTTGTGTGTCAGGAGAGCAGATGCAGGAGTACATTGAAGAAAGAGGGGATCAGTAGATGCGGAATGAGGCTCTGGGAAAGGTTATCGGGGTTTGATTAGGAATAAACCGTCACCAAAAACATGTATAAAAACGTCACAGTGAAACCCGTTTTTTTGTACATGAGCGTGCAAAGTAGAAGAAGTACATACAAAAGAACATACACATTAGAAAAGGTAATTTAAAAATGAAAATAGAAAGAATGTTGTGTAATCCACCTAGTACCTAGTACCTAGTACCTCATGTTCACTTTGTCAACTAAAGACATGTATTGTTATTTCTTCATGAGCTGGAACGACTAGTAACTGAGGGTAGACGTGCTACCTAGTTCCCAACTCCTGTCCCTGTTCCCCCTGCAGTAGGGTTGCCTAAAGGTACATGTGTTGAAGACTTGCTGTTCAGCTTAGGGATAAGGTAAAGGAAGTTAGAAGTTTAGATCCCTGGCCTTGCTCTCTCTCTCTCTTTCCTTTTGCCTCCATGGGGGAACTGAATTCTCCACCATATGGACCCACCATGATACACTTCCTCACCAAAGATTCAAATGCAACTGGCACAAGTGAACTGAAACCCATGGACCTGAGTCCAAATCAGACTTTCCTTTCTATAAGTTGGTAAGTTGGTTGCCACAGGTGTTTTGTCACAGTGACAGACTGATAATGTGGCAGTAAGGGGCAGCCTATGAAATACAGAAATTTCAGGATCTAAGTTTATCATATAGAGCAGTGGTTCTCATGACTTTTTGAAGCTCACATATCAGATATTCTGCATATAAAATGTTACACTATCATATTACATAATTTACCACAGTGGCAAAAATACAGTTATGAAGTAGCAACAAAAATAATTTTATGGTTGAGGGTCACCATAATGTGAGGAACTGTATTCAAGGGTCACAGAATTAGGAAGGTTGAGGACCACTGACACAAAGAATAACCAAATAAGTGAAAGGCCCTCCAGGTTTCAGATGCACAGTTCCACATCCTCTGTAGTTTAGGGAGGTTGGTCATTCTTCTAAAAGAAGATGGAGACCTACCATCATCAACCGTTGTCCACAACATCATGTCTTGACCACATGCAAAGAGGTGAAGACCCTTAAGTCCTTGGTAGTCCACTCTGTATCTTGAACCATCCAGTTGAATACTTTGTATAAGTCCCTGCCCTGGGAAGAGATGGTCAGTTAATTTCATTTAATCTTAATAGCTATACTACATGCTGAAGCTTGTCATGTCTTGTCTCAGCTTCACGATGACACTGTTTGCCATTCGGGACCAGAAATTGATTCTTCGTCATTCACCTTTCAATTCCAGTGATTCACAACGATTTGTTTATACATACATACGTACATACATACATACATACATACATGCACATACATATATAGTACATATGATGTGATTCATACGTGTATGTGCATGATGAGCAAGTATGTAATCATGTGTTTATGTATGAGTGCAGGCATGCCTGTGTCCTGCTTATGTTTTAAGGTCAGCGAACAAAGAGAAGCATCTGCCTTTACTTTCCATCTTGTTTGAGGCAGAGGTTCTTCAGTGTTTACTTCCTCATATACCAGGCTAGCTGGCCCATGAGCTCACACCTACAGTGTCACTATAGGAAAACTGGGATATGCTACTATGCCCACATTTACTTGGGTTCTTGGGATCTAAACTTAGGTCTCCATGCTTGCAAGGCAGGTGCTTCCCCCACTGAACCATTCTTCCAGTACTGCCATTCATATATTTTGAGTTTTCAGTCTTATCTTTACAAAGCGGGCAGCGACATGACTCTGTAGGCTGTAGTGTGTTACTTAGGGATACATCTATTTGTCTCTACTGTGTTGGCAGATTCAGGAGATCTGAAAGTTCTCTGACGTTATAGCTGAAGCTCATTAACCAGAACTTCATTATTCAGTGCAAGGTCTGTGAGGTTCAACTTTAGGGTGCAGATATTAATTGCTTACCAGTATCAGCCCAGTATACTCGATTCCCCGAATCTGAAAAGGCCAGGCCCACAGGCACCTGGGATTTCAGCCATAGCACTTTTCTCTGGCTGCCATCCATAGAGGCACATTCAATGCTGGAGCCGTGTCTCCCATCATTCTGTGAGCCCAGGTCTGCCAAGCACATGACTGCAGTAGGTGGGTGGAGGACAATAGACGTTGGATGGTAAAGGTTTTCACTGAGCAAAACAATGGGATACTGGCCGTTTGAGAAAGCAACATTGATGTACGGATTCTCAGTGTCGATCCAGTATATGTTTCCACTCATCCAGTCCAAGGCGAAGTCAATCACTGTCCCCTTCACAGATATGACTCTCCGCCACGAGAGTATCCCTGGTTCTTTCAGCCTCAGTAGCCTGATGTCACTGGTGTTGAGCTCTGACAGATAGAGAGCCTTTTCCTGGACAAGATAATCCACTGATGCCAGTTGTTTGACACTGGTGAAGGGAAGTGTTCTGTGTTCTGGTACAGTTGTTTGTTGTGGTGTAGTCTTAAGATTTTTCAGATAGATCTATGGGGAGAAATTAGGTGGGTGACACTGATCAGGCCTATTTGAATCTTTTAATCTCAATATGATATTGGTGCTAGGATCCCTAAATTAATATTTTCAGACACTGTATATTCTGAAAGCAGTTGATTTGTTCTTTTCTGGAGCCTCTAGCACTAAGAATTCCTGAAATCCATGTGTCTTAGTCAGGGTTACTATTGCTGTGATGAAACACCATGACCAAAAGCAAGTTGAGAAGGAAAGGGTTTATTTGGCTTATGTTCTTATATCACAGTTCATCATCAAAAGCAGTTAGGACAGAACTCAAACAGGGCAGGAACCCGGAGGCAGGATCTGATGCAGAGATCGTAGATGAGTACCACTTACTGGCTTGCTCAGTCTGTTTTCTTATAAAACCCAAGACCACCAGCCCAGGGATGATACTACCCACAATGGGCTGGTAGCCCCATCAATCACTAATTAAGAAAATGCCCTACAGCTGGGACTTTCAAGGCATTTCCTCAATTGAGGCTCCCTCTTTTCAGAAAACCCTAGCTTATGTCAAGTCGACTTACAGGTAGCTATTGCATCATGAATTTTGATGACATGATCCTTGTTAAAGGTCTTTCTCTTTAAATAATACTCACTAATTAATATCACGCTGGCACTGGAGCTAAGCTTCAACCCCAAAGTGTGTACCATTGTTTTACAATGCCAAGAACTGACAAGTTCTCTGGGTGGGGACTTGTGTGATTGTGCTTTTAGTCTCTATTAATTTAAGACATGATCCCTCACAAAATGAGCTTCTTCCCTGGGGTAGAATGCAGGTAGCCACTTGGTTTGAAACTAATATGAATCCTGATAAATCCTCGGGTAACTAAACACAGTCAAACATGTTCTCTACTTCCTAACCTTACCACATCCTGTGTGCTAAGTATGTCATAAGTGAATTTAAGAGCATACCATTTTTATTTAAGTGTTTCAAGAAAACCCTATGTTGGTCAGCATAGCCTTTCTCATATCGAGATGTTTTGCATCATAAGAACACCCAATGTATAGAGAATATGAAAACCTAAGTTGTGTTTTAAGAATTGTTCAAGGGAAATGGCCTCCACTATTTACAACAGGATGTGGAGAAGTCTAACATTCAGTCAGAAACAGAACACAAAACAAGTTTTAGGCATGTCAGGAAAGCTCTAGAACAATACCTGGGTGAGAACAGTGGGCAATACCAGGAACACAAACCCAGACTCCTGGAGGGAGACACAGGTGATTCCATCATCTGCCAGCAGGAGGCCAACCGGACAGCGGCAACTTCCCTTGGCTCGTGGGCTCAGAAGACACAAGTGAGAACATCCTATGTCCAGGCAAGGACTAGAAGACCTTGGCTGCAGGACTTCATGCATTATCTGAAAGAAAAGAGCTGGATGCTGCTAAGTGCTAAATCCTTTTAAATAGAAAGTCAACCAATTCTTCTTTCCTCTCCTTTCTTCCCTTTTTCCTCCTCCTCCTCCCACCTTCCACCTTCCTTCCCTCCTCTCTTTTTCTGTGTGCTGAGGACTAAACACAGGTCCTCATGCCTCCTTAACATGCACCACTCTACCTCTCAGCTACAGTCTCAGCCCCAAGAATGCTGTTAACACTGCAGATGGTGCCACTAAACTTGGTGATTTGAGATAGCTCATACACATAGCCTTTTCCAAGAGGACCAGGGAGATATTTTAAAGAGTACTCCACATACCTTGAGTCCAAAGGGCTGTCCAGAACGCTTGATGAGGACAGCCCTGTCCTTGCCTGTCATCTTCTCTACATGCTGTATTGTTCTTGTCTGAAGGTCAGACCAGAAGACTTTATCTTCGAACACAGCGACTGAAAAGGGGCTCTTGATTTGGGTTAGCTGCATCATCTACAATGGTGAAGGTGAGCTTTCTGGGGTGAGTTTTACATGAGACCCATGATATTTCAACTGATCCTAATGTCAAAAGGACACTTACACTAATGCCACTACCATCTAGGTTGACAGAGCCAATGCAGTGAAATTTCTCATCGGACCAGAATATCTTCCAACTTAACTGGTCAAGAGCTATGCTAGTTGGCTGGCCAAGGCCTTGATTGACAAGTATTTTTCTGCTGCTACCATCCATGCCAGCTTGTTCTATTCGAGGTTCCTCTCCAATTTCAGACCAGTACATCAATCTGTGTGGATAAAAGCCAGCTTTAAGGTAGTTCACCACATTAGGGAACATGTCTGTCAATTAACTTCTTAAAACATTGACTTACAAAGATTAAAAAGATTCCAAATGTGTCTAAAAAGTAGTAGCTTAGAATTTAATGTCATCATAACAATGAGGAAAAAATACTGAGTTATGGCTCAATCAATGTTTCTTCAACTTTAAAAATTAGTTCAGTTTCTTAAGTATAATTATGAAATACTAAAAGGAAATTTTCTTGAAACTTTATGGTGATTGTTTAATTGTCATTAATTACCACAAGAATCTTGGGAGTTCACATCCTAAAAAGAACTTAACAGCTTTTCCTTAACTAGAGGCTAGTAAATAAATAAATAAATAAATAAATAAATAAATAAATAAATAAGAAAGAAAAAAGAAAGAGAAAGAAAAAGAAAAAGTAATAGAAAAAACTAGAAACAAAAGGAAAAATTAAAAAGTAGGGTAAAATATCTTTTAAAACTGTCATGGGTGCATGTGTAGGTGAAACTCCATTATTGTCTATGGAAGACAAATGCATTAGAAACTACTGCTAGTTTCTTTGAGCCATGCTGACAATTCCTGAGATGTGTTTAAAAGATAAGAAAAAGAAAGAAGATCAAATGTGGGTTACCATTGGACCCTAGATTTCCTGTATCTATTTTCTTGTATTTGTTATTCACACAGTCATCCCAGTGACAGAATGGCAATGTTAACTTAATTTGTGTGCCTATGGGCTGGTGGATTGGGTCAATGGTGGTGGATTGGGTCAATGGTACAATTTCTTGCCTTGAAGCCTAACAACATGAGTTCAGTTCTTGGAAACCAAATGCTGAGAATGGAGAACCAGCTCCTACAAGCTATCCTGTGACTCAACACATGTACCATGGCACTGGAACATGTGTTTGCAAGCACACATGCATACACACACACACATACACACTAATTTTTTAAATAATAAAATTACATCCTTTTTCAGAAAGAAAAGACTGTAAGTGGAATCATTTAAACTTAACTCAAATCTGGATGATCAGCAGTTAGCTGAATTGCCAAAATCTGGCCAGCTTTCCCATCAGTCCAGTAGAGATTTCTTCCAATCCAGTCAACCCCTATACAGTCTGGCTTTATCCCTAAAGAGACCATTCAATAGGTATGCTTATGTAAACTGTAACTTCAGTAGGCTTAAGCCAAGAGATTTTAGACTTGTAGGCCATATCTGTCCATTTTAACTATCTTTACTTCTGTCCTTATCTGCCATTTAAAAATCATAAGTGCATTCCAGGAGTCCATTGTTTGCCTTAGACGTCACTAGTTGACCACAATGTGAATTGCACTTTGAACTTTTCCCAAGGTCTGGATTGATACCAATCAGCATTAGATCTAAAACCAGACATGTTTTCAATTCACTCATTCTGGATTGAGCTAACACAAGCATCAAAGTAGAACTTGGGAGGCTAATGAGCCTGAGGTTCTTAACCAGATGTTTTGATACCCGACTCACCCATTTAAGGGATCCAAAGCCAAAGACTGGGGCTGAATCAGTTCATCATCCAAGACAACTGTGTACTCAGATTTTCCTCTCCCAACAGCAGTTAGCTGAATTGCCAAAATCTGGCCAGCTTTCCCATCAGTCCAGTAGAGATTTCTTCCAATCCAGTCAACCCCTATACAGTCTGGCTTTATCCCTAAAGAGACCATTCAATAGGTATGCTTATGTAAACTGTAACTTCAGTAGGCTTAAGCCAAGAGATTCTAGACTTGTAGGCCATATCTGTCCATTTTCTAACTGCTATGTGCATATCCAACACAGAAAACTATCAATATGTCCCAAAATACTATTGTAGAGGAAGTTCATTAAGGTTTGCAGCTTGGTAGAACCCATGTCCACTGAGATGACAATGGGTATGTCTTTCTATTTCTTACTAACCAGCAAGCTTTGGTCTCTTTCAATTGGAGAGATAGAACCAAACCAGGTTTTTATTAGTTGCCCCTCATCATATTGTTTATGCTCTGTGTCATGTTATGTGGATTTAATAAGAGCTTTCTAGAGGTGCATACCTTCCACCACCATCCCGTCCTTCTTCGTGGCCATACTGGTCCACCTTATACTTTCTGCATTGGAATCTGCCCAAAAGATTTTCTGATCCACTAAGTCATAGTCCACAGAATAAATAAGGAGGTTCTTGTCTGCAGTTGCCAGGATATCTTCTTTTAAGCTTCTCAGTCCAAAAAGGAATAGGTTAAACTCAATTGAAACAAGCAGGATTGGCTCAGCACCTGCCCAAAGGAAACAGCTGTCAACATGACCATAAAGGAGTTTATACAGTGAAGATCAGCACAGGCTAAATGAAAGAACACGACACAGTATGTGGCCTTTGGATTATTGTTGCCAAGGCTGGGCTGCCAATTAGCTCACATGGAAGGAGTGTTTTATAACAATGAATAACCACGTCTTAAAGGTATATAGAATACAGCAATTATTAGCTTAAATAAAAAGTAACATCTTTTTTATTTCCTTATTTAGTAGACCAGATAGTGAGTTTCATTGTGACACTGTATGAGACACATCAGTGTATCTTGCTCACATCCACTCTCCCCCTCCACTACCATTACCTACAGTGTTAGTCCACTCCTTTTCTTCAGGTAGTTTCAATTCTGTTTTCATGTCACACAGGCAAAAGCACACATTCCACAGATGAGAGAAAGTATGTTACAATTGATCTTTCTTCTATTACCTCTCTTATTCTCCCCCCTTTCATCCTCCTGTCCCACCCATAGTCCCCCTTTAACTTCCATGCCTTGCATTGATTCATACTTAAATCTAGATTCCACATAGAAGACAAAACTGCAATATTTGCCTTCTTGAGTCTAGCTTATTTCACTTAACACAGTCTCCAGTTTCACTCATTTTCTTGCAAGTGACACAAATTCATTTTTCTTTATGACCAGGTAAATTCCATTATATATATACACCACATTTTCTTTATCTACACATGTAGACATTAGGATGGTTGGAAGTGAAATATTGGGGCAGATGGTCAGGAAAGAAATGTTTGATTAGTCAGGTTGACTTGTAGTCACAGAGTTAGAGATTCAAAGCTCACAATCCATGACTTAGAAGATAGTTTCAACTCCAGGTTACCTGTTGCTTTACAAGTGTGTCCATCAGGGCCCAGCAAGTAGCCAGGGTGACAGGCACAGATGTATGAGCCCTCAGTATTGATACAGGTCTGACTGCAAGGTTGATCAGATGGCTGCTGGCATTCATTTACATCCTGACAGATTTGACCACTGCTCTCCAGCTCAAAGCCTGGGGCACAAACACATACCTGAAAGATAAGAGAAGCCATCCACATATTCTGAAGACAGAACAGCATTGATAAAAGGGCTTTGATCTTCATATGATTTGCATGGTGATACATTCCACATTGACAACTAAAACAGCTTTGCTCTGAATAGTCCCTTCTCTTTGCCTGATCAAACTTGCTGTACCCCTTACACCCTTTTATCCATCACAGGAAGAGAGTAACAATGGTTGAGTTCAGCTCAGGATACCAGAGCCTCTCCTGCATCCATAAGAGGAAAAGCACATGAAGCTAACTAAATTGGTCATCTGCCAGTGGAGAGCTGGTGTGACCAACTATCAGAACACATTCTTTCTCTTGACTATGAGAATCGAGTTCCCTGCAGGCTGCTGAGTAATACTGCCTTAATACAGCCAGTCCTCAACTTAAGAGCAGGACAGGTTCCAAATATCTACATGGAAGAAAACTTCACACTGTCATTTTCTTGATCTGCCCAGATATTTGGATCTTAACACCATGTGACATTTCTCCTACAGCTCACAGCAGAGATGGGAAGAGACATAGAAGTAATTTTCATAACAGTGTACCAGGAGACACAGTACAGGGGAGAGGTTAAACAGGCCTGAGGAGGAGCAGGGAAGGCTCAGGTACCTGGATAGGCACTCAAGACAGTTCTACTATGGATACATCTTTGAGACTAAGGTGCCATCGGGGACAACCTGAATAAGTGCACTACTGATTTTTCTCAGAGCACAGATGTGGCTAAGAGAGAACACACAGGAAGCTTCAGCAACTCACCGGCCCAGTTGGGGACTGGTAGCAAGAGTGGTAACATAGCCCCGGGCTGCACACTGATGAGGAACACTCCCCACCCTCATCCGAACCATCCTCACAGTCCTCTTGCCCGTCACACACCATGCTGAAGCTGAGGCAGGCACCGGTGGCACACTGGAACTCGGAATCCTGGCACTTCTGCGGAGCACCTGGTGGGGAGGGGATGGCTTTCTACTAGAGTTTTACAACCATGCCCCAGCATCCTTCCTCTACAAGGCTCCTTTATTTACAACCAAAACCCATCCAATGAGAGAAGAGGGGGGAACTCCTGGTTCTGTGACATTTGCACAGAAGCCCCTGCCTTCTGCCGCAGTGACAATGCCCTGCACTTACATCCAGCCTCGTCACTGCCATCTCTGCAGTCACTCTGTCCATCACAATGCCAGAAGTCAGGCACACACTGGTCTCCACTGCCACAAGCCCACTGCCTTGGGCCACATGAGATCACCTCGAGGCCACAGTCCTGGGGAGATAGTGACAGTCAGTGGCCTCCAATCCATCTAAGGAAGGAATTTGCAGAGTTAGACAAGACCCCAGATTAGGAGACTACTTTCAAGTCCCTTCTGCAATGATGTCAGAAAGGACACAAAATTATGAGAGTCTCTTTTAGTAGCTGGATATGTGGCCTACCCTTAAGAGTAGTTTGTTTCTCCATTAAGACTACCTAGAAGAAAACTAAATTTTCACTTGTAAGTAGTTATCAATTGGAGATAGCTTCTGGCTTGGGGATGAGGGAATGTGTCCCCTTCTCCTTTCAGATCTAGGACACCATCTGGTGCAGACACCTGCAGGCCCTGTGCATGCTACCTCAGTCTCTGTAGATTCTTATGTGCTCCGTCCCTGTCGTGCTTAGAAGACCTTACTTCATTGCCATGTACGGAAGTGTGAAGGAAGCATGTGACGTCCAATGCCTAGTACTCTGTCTGGGTCCCTGAGTACTACTAAACACCAACTGTCACCCTACTGCAAGTGACACTTGGCTTCAGCATTCTTGGCACCAGCTTGACTATCTTAAATGGCTGAAGGTCCTAGCATCACCCTTCTTGTGCTACTTCCTGTGACTGGAGGTCAAAAAAACCCATGTGTATATGGGTATCACTTGCTGTGGACCACAGTGAGGTTATCTTGACACCATGAACATTCTAGCAGAGGGAGGTGGGCTAGTTCGAGAAGTATAAGAAGATAAGCAATGCCCCAGAGGATCTAGCTCAGGGTATTTCCATCATCACACCTTATAAGGAGTTACATAGCCCTGCTGCCAACCACTGTGCCCACACAGACTGTCTTGGTCATGAAGTTATGTTAAGAATAAGGTCCCAGACCCTAGCCCTTTACATTGCAGCATCCTGGCGGTGGTAGCTAATGACAGCCTCATGCCCCAGACTGGAGAGCACTTATTACTATGGGCTAAACACACTGAGGTAGAACATGTCGTGGTATGTGTGAACAGACAGACATTGTCCAGGAATGGGAGATGGCTAAACTACTAGAGTTGAGGATGCAGGGGCTGCTTGCTGCATTTGACTATTAAGGAGAGAAGATTCCAGTCATCATGGGCTTTGTTCTCTATACTCCTAAGCATCATGATCCTGATCTAGGTGTGAAGTAGGCACAGAGGCTGCTGGATGCTGTGAACACTTACATCCCAGTACCCACTCCACACCTGTGAAACTCTGTTCTAGCCATGGCACAGTGATGACAGGTACCACAGAGTGTGGCAGCAGAGAGATGTATGTAAGTTGCTAGGCTATAGGAAGAACATTTGCCCTGAGGTAATGAACACCGAGACAGTCTACAAGAGCCTGGAGAAGGCTGAGGCAGGGAGATATCCTGGGGCTCTGGTCTGAGACTTGAATCAAGAGGATCTGGGGCATAGTCATGGTCCACCCAGGCTTCATTCAGTCCCACCAGAAGGTTGAGGCTCAGGTTTATGTCCTCGTTAAGGAGAACAGTGACTTCCACAAGCTCTTTGTGTCTCATTTCATGCCTGGCATGTTCTGTCTTGGGACATGGCCTTCCATGTCGTCTTTCCCCCAGGGAAGGAACCTGCTGTGCCTGGAGAGGAACTGGAGTGAGACTTTAGCCTCATGTTCTGGCAGACCATGATTTTAGAGAATACAGCATTTCACCTTGAAGGATGGCAACAAGACCATGAGCACTGACCTTGTCACTTACACGCCTGCCATGACTGAGGAGTGCCAACCTCAAATGGATCTGAGTCTGAATTCCTTCTCAGGTTCTTGAGTTTAGTAGGGCTGCCCTGATCAGTATTCCCTCCATATAACTAAGGGTACCTCTGCTCGCAAGAGATATGCAAATAAGCTGTTTTGTGACTAGTCAGAAAGTAAATAAATAAAGTGTAAGGGAATGACCAATTGGGAAGTCTTCATTTCATCTGGATAACAGAAGCAAAGGAATCTAACCTAGAAATAAACTTAGAACTCTTTCTTCCACAACAGATACATGCTCCAGAGAATTAAAACTGACAGTATCTTTTGCATCTACTCTGACTTGAGTATTTAGAGGGGAGGGGCTGCCTATGTACCTGCTCATCCCCAAAGCCCTTAAACCAGTGGTTCTCAACCTATAGGTCATGACCCCTTTGGAGGGTTAAATAACCCTTTCACAGGAGTCACCTAAGACTCATCGGAAAACATGGATATTTATGTTATGACTAATAATAGTAGAAAAATTACAGTTATGAAGTAGCAACAGAAATAATTTTACAACGTGTGGAAACATATTGAAGGGTCACAGCATTAGGAAGGCTGAGAACTGCTGCTCTAGACACATTCCTAGCTGTTGAACACTAAGGCTATACACAAGCATCTGGGAGGCATCGTGAACAGTTCTGAGCTCCAGAAAGCTTCCTGGTAACAATCCAAAAGAGCTGGGGACAAATCTATCCATTTCCAGATCTCAGCTTTCAACTGGCTACTCAAGCCATGGTGGCCATCTTCTAATCTCTGGAGCCCTCCTATAACTCACGTACCTCTTAAAAGTTTGGCTTTCTATAGTTTCCTGGTAACTCCCTAATGCAGCCATGTGTGACCTCTCTGCCTCTACATGTTCCTGAGTTTCCCAACAGAAAGCGTGGGGCACTGTCATGACTGAGAACTACAGCTATCAATCGTGTTTATCAGTAGATTCAAAAATATTTCTGAAGATCGGATCTTTACCACGCATGCACAGGTTGTTACTGCTTCCTGTTACTGTTCCCTAAACAATACCACGTGGCAACTATTTCCTCAACAGAAACACTGCATTAGTTGACATAAGTCACCTAGAGAACATTTGATGTATGAGAGAATATGGGTCCATTACAAGCAAATACTATGCCGTGCCCTAGGGAAGATCTGAGCATCCACAGATCCTGGGAAGATCTAAGAACTGACTCCCCTTCGCTACTCAGGGGCAACGGCCCGTCTGCATATTTCTGAAGGAGAAGTAGGCTACCTTCTCATCGGTTCCATCTTTGCAGTCCATATCATGGTCACATATCCACTCTGCCAACACACACTCTCCACTCTTCGGGCACTTCATCTCCCCTTCTGGACACTGTAGGGACCAGGCGACAGGGCAGCCTTCCTCATCTGAGTGGTCCAGGCAGTCTCGGCTCCCATCACAATGCAGAGAAGAAGATATACATTGGCCATTCTCACATTGAAATTCAGAGGAGCTGCATTTTTCACGAACTGAGAAAGGTAACACTTTGGGTAAGGGCTCAGGCAACTCTGAGGCAACCCAGTGGTAAGAAAAACACTTCAGGGACTCTCCTGAGTTCTGCCATCACCATGGAGATTAGCCTCATCAGGCAGGAAAGAAAACTCCAGTTAAAAGTTACTCTAAAAAGGACTTACTATTAATCAACTGTCCTGGTCCTGCCTTGGTCCTAGAAAATGAGGGCTGAGGGACAGGGATGGGAGAACCTACACACAGACCTAGCATAGACAAAGTGAAGGCCTCCTCTGCAAGCTTCCTGCATCAACAATACAAGAAATTCTCTCCCAACATCCAAAATGTTCTATAACTTATGTCGCTGGACTCAGTGCCTACAGACAGAAGGTATTTGATTTAGCCCCAGAAAAGGATGTAAATAGGTCTCAAAGGTACATTCTCTCTAGAGTTTAAGTTCCTTTGAGTATCTCAGTCCTCCCAATGGTTGCATGGTCCAGCTGCTATCACAGCCCTGACTGCGTGGTTGATACCACAGCCAAACACCCTGAACCCCACCCAGCTCTTCCCACTTTAATCCCCACATGTTTCTCTTTGACAGCAGTCTCCCAAGGTGAGGTAGGTCTTTGAACCATGTCATTAGAAAGAGAAATCAAGACTCTGTGGCCCATAACATTAAAGGGAAAACAAGACCCCCAAGTGAGATGACCCAGCAGGTGAAAAGGCCTGGGACCAAATGTAAAACATTCAGGAAAGTAGATTGTTAGCTTGACAAAACAGGAATTTTGCATTGTCTTTCCCCTAAAACATTCTTGTGATGGGAAGAGTAGAGTATGGTAGGACACTCAAGACACCTCTAGCTTCAACCCTTTACTGTCAAACTCCCATGGTAAGAACAGTACTCTGTATGTGTGTGTGTGCATGTGCACATGTGTGCCGTGTGTGTAATATGTTTTGTGTGTGTGTAATGTATGTGTATGGGTGTAGTGTGTGTAGTGTGTATGTGTATAGTGTGTGTAGTGTGTGTAGTATGTGTGTGTTATGTGTGTGTTATGTGTGTGTAGTATGTGTGTGTTATGTGTGTGTATAGTGTGTGTAGTATGTGTGTGTGGTGTATGTAGAATGTTTGTGTAGTATATATGTGTAGTGTGTGTAGTATGTGTAGTATGTGTGTGTGCAGTGTGAATAGTATGTGTATATGTAGTATGTAATATATGTGTGTAGTGTACAGGTATGGGTGTATGGGTATAGTGTGTGTAGTGTATGTAGTATGTGTATATAGTGTGTTTTATGTGTGTGTAGTGTATGTGTATGGGTATAGTGTGTATGTAGCATGTAAGTGTATAGTGTGTGTAGTACGTGTGTGTGTGGTATGTGTGTGTGTATAGTGTGTGTGTACAGTGTGTGTAGAATGTTTGTGTAGTGTATGTGTATAGTGTGTGTAGTATGTGCAGTGTGTAGTGTTTGTGTGTATGGGTGAGTATGTGTGGTGTGTGTGTATATGTATGTAGCATATAGAGTATATAGTTATGTGTGTATTATGTGTATATGTATAGTGTATGTGTGTTATGTATGTGTGTAGTGTGTATGGGTATGTGTGCAGTGTGTGTGTGTAGTGTGTGTAGTATGTATATAGCATGTATGTGTATAGTGTATGTGTGTGTAGTGTGTTATGTGTGTATGTGTGAAGTGTTTGTGTATATGAGTGTGTGTGTTATGTTTGTGTGTATATGTGTGTAGTATATAGAGTATGTATGTGTGTAGTGTGTGTTGGTGTAGTGTGTGTTATATGTGTGTGCTATGTTTATGTATGTATGGGGATGCACATATGTGTGTAGTGTGTAGAGTATGTATGAGTGTGGTTGTGTGTACAGTGTGTATAATGTGTGTTTGTGTACTACCTGTGTTAAGTGTATATGTAGTGTGCGTTTGTGTTCTGTGTGTATGTGTGTGTGTGTAGTGTGTGTGTATACGTGTGTAGTGTGTGTTTGTGTAGTGTGTCATGTTTGTGTGTATATGGGTGTGTGTAGTGTATGTAGTGTGTAGAGTATGTATGAATGTAGTAGCATGTATAGTGTGTGTAGTGTGTGTTTGTGTACTATGTTATGTGTGTATGTGGTGTACATTTGTGTTGTGTGTGTGTGTATAGTGTGTATGTGTGTGCATGTGTGCATGTGTGTGTGTGTTCCCAACTGGGATAAACAGGTGATATATGTTTTTTTGTGTCAACTCTTATTCTGTTATCTGGCATTCTTGTTGTGGTCTACTTAAAACTATAATTTTCACATTTTCACACTCTTGGTGATTTTACTATTCCAGTAAGCTCAGAGCAATGAAAGTGTTGTCATATGTCCCCAGAACAAGACACTGCTGTGGCAGGCATGGCGACGTACACCTTTGATCCAGGCATTTTGAAGTAGAGGTCTGGAGATCAAGATGTGAGTGCAAGGCCATCTGGTGTTTGTAGCATGTTCCAGACCAGCCAGGGCTACACAGTGAACTCTGTCTCAAAAACAAAAAGTAACAACTGCCACCTCCCTGCGAAGGCTATGGGAAATCTTATGAAGTAAATGGTTATATTAAATGTGTGTACCCGGGGCTACATAGTGAAAATCTGTCTCAAGCAGGAAAACACACACACACACACACACACACACACACACACACACACAGACACACAAAGGTTGTGGTAGGTCTTATTAAGAAAATTATCATATAGGATTGTTAATAAGCCAACAGTATAGAGGCATCTTTACTAATGCTACAAAAACAGTGCAGTGATGTATTGATAAGGATGATAAGGTGCCATGATCAGAGCTTTGAAGCAACTATCTACCTCTATCTATCTATCTATCTATCTATCTATCTATCTATCTATCTATCT
>NW_021604630.1:11774505-11810169 GCF_004785775.1 Grammomys surdaster | reverse complement strand
TCTATCTATCTATCTATCTATCTATCTATCTATCTATCTATCTATCTATCTATTTTGTCCTCAGGAACAGTATTTGCTTAATGGTAATGTTTAGGTTATCATTCAGAATACTGTTGAGGAACATAGATTCCAAAAAGAAGATGAATAAACTATAAGACAGTTGGAAGTATTCCCTGGGGCCAGACGTCATGGTATAGCAGGCAGGGTGGCACATCTCTTTAGTCTCAGAGTCAGAGGCAGGGGGACCTCTGTGAATTCCAGGTCAGCCAGGACTATACAGTGAAACTCAGGACACTCAGAGCACTGCTTTTGATAATCACACACACACCATGCACACACATACATACACACACACCATGCACACACTCTTTCACACATGCATGTACATGCATGCGTCTTGGGAGGCTCATGGAACTTACAGCATCCTTGTTCATCTCTTCTGTCCAAACAGTCTGGCTTCCCATCACATCTCCAACTCTTAGGGATACAGCGGGTCTTGTTGTCACAGCGAAGTGAGCAGTCATCAGCGGGCCTCCAGCAGCCCAGCTCATCAGACCCATCGGAGCAATGCTGAGCCCCGTCACAGTGATACCTCTCCTCTATGCACCTGCTTCCATCCAGACACTGGAAAACCCCTAAAGTGGAAAAGACCCAAGATTCAGATTAGTCAGGAGGAAGATTTAAAATGAGATAAACTCACTGTGTTCCAGAGTCTGAGGGTTAAACAGAGTGCATTCCACATATCTGAGTTCTAATGTCTAGAATATACACAAGGCAGCTTAATAACGTGCTCGGGTCAATTATGTTATTAACCCTAACTAAGTCATTTAAATAATTGCTTTGACAACTTGCTAAATGATTACCAACTCTTATAAATGGGCCATTTAGGTCATACTGTGGACCAGCCTCTAAGAAGGCAAATATTGAAACACTTAGCAAATTTAAGGAAGCAAACAGGCAACAAACACAGACAAATGGATGAAGCATGTTCTTAGGGAATCAATGTTCCAACAGATAATGGCATGCAAACTCTTCCAGAGGAAGTTGGGAGGTCAGATTTAAAGACATACTCTGGGAATTCCTATCATGGGCCAGAAGATGACCCTGGCAAAAGGCCCGGCGTCAGGGTTACCCACCTGGTTGATGGCAGACCTGGAAGCAGTTTTTTTCATCGGAGCCATCCTGACAGTCATCCTCACCATTGCAGAGGGATTCCCTGGGAATGCATCCCTTCCCATCCTGGCAGGGGACAGAGGACCGGGCACAGAGAACAGGAGGAGGGGAAGGAGCAGCGGGCACTGGTTCTTTAATCCCAGGATCTAGAGCAAACAATATCACTTCAGCAAATCAATCCAGGAGGGTCCAGCAATAGGACACATCCCCACTGTCCCCTCCCTCAGAAAGCCATGTCAGCACTGAGCATCCACACGACTCTACGTTACAAGAACCAGTGGAAGCACCATATCTTAAGAGTGCTTAGATAAGTGAGCTGCATAGACCTTCATCCACTGGCTTTGAATTTGGGCAAGTTCTTTCCCCTTCCTGGGCTACCTAATGCTCTGCTTGCATCTGAGAAATGAAAACCAAGTATAACTGTGGGTTGAATCATGTTCTGTCAATCACAGGCTGCACATAGGTGCTGCATAAGAACATCACAGAGCTAAAAAACGTCTGATCACACAGTTGATGCAATCAACCGGTTTGAACAAAGCCACTGCTCTTATTTGGAGGAGTTGTACTATCAGTCTACATCTGGGTTTGTGTGAATACATTCTATAACGGTAACACAGCAGTGATACCACATAGTGTAACGATTCTCAGAATGTGTCCCTAACATTACATAATGCACTACAGTCCTTCTGGTCCCCTGGCACGGGATGAGAGCCAGCATAAGCAAGGCACTCACTTGTTGAGATGCATAAATTACACCACCACAAGCTATATTTGCCAGCAACTATGTGTTAGAAATCAGAATAGGATTTAAGGTAGGAAGACTAACTATATATGTATAACCTCAAGAGTAAATCCTCAGACCTTTTAACTCCTAAGATAAATATAAAGCAACCAGTAATCCAAAAGTCCTGTGTGTCACAGGGAAGAGGAGATGGGATTGGATACAGAGAGGCAATGGTTCCATCCCTCTGGTGTTCACTGTTCCCTGAGATGCCCAGCTGTTACCACCAATGAAGGTTCTGAAACCTGGTGTAGAAACTCCTTTTTTCTTCTCCACAACCTAAAACTGGAAGTGTTTGGTCTTGTCAAGGGATTGTATGAAAAGATGATACATAAACCTGTTCATCCTGACCTAACTCCAACAAATAGAAGAATGCTACTTTCCCTGGAACATGGTGAACACACTTCAGTCTGAAAACTTAAAATGCAGAAAGTTCCAAAACATGAAACTTTCTGAGTCCAACATGATGTCACAAAGGAAAACTCGATCCCCAACTTCCTGTGTCAGGTCCCACTTCAAAGGCAGACACACTAAGACTGTTATAGGAAACGACCTTCAGCTTGTGTGCATAAAGTATGTACGAATTATAACGAATTTCACACTTACACTTGGGTTTCAACCATCAGAGATTTCACTATGCATCTTAAAAGGACTCCAAAACCTAAAATAGAGGTCCAAAGCTTGAACCACTCTTGGTCCTAAATATTTTGGGTAAAGGATACTCAGCCTGTATCACTGCCTTGGAGGTGTGTCCCAGAATGTCCCTATACAGTGTCACTACTATGTGTCTCATGAAAGAATGGGTTGTTTGGTAAATCAGTCTGGGAATGGTTTAGAACTAATTAAGTTCATACCGAGACTGAGCCTTGAATACATTAACATGAAAGCTTTCCCCAAATGGCCATGGCAGGTAGACCTCTCTGAGAACTGCTGAGACTTATGGTCATTATAACTGGCTAATTCTTTTAGCAACTTTGAAATATGAATCCAGTTCTTAAACTCCCATAATATGAACAAGTTAGAGAGGGGGATGGCTAGGCTGAGGAGAAGATAGTGGTAATATAAACAACAGAGTACCCAGGAGTCTTACCCTAAAACACATGGAGGATGGCCCCACAAGGAAAGACTCACCTGGCACTTCCTGGTTCTCGGCCAAGATGATCATTTTCTTTATATGTGGCTCCTTCAGCATGGAGAAGGGCTCCAGTGTCTTTCTGTTCCACAGCACAAGAGCTGCCTTGTCTGCAGTCACCAGGTAAGGTGCATGGGCCACCATGACCATGTCACTCCAGGATGTGTTCAGCGAGCATGTTCGGTTTTTTAATAGACTAAGACTGTGCAACCCTAGGGAAGAACAGAGGTTGGTCTGTGACCTGGAGCAAGTTGATATGCATGGGCCCTATGTGATGGAGGTCCAAAGACCCAAAACTCCGAGGAAGCACAGTCCCCTCCTTGCCAGTGTCACAGCTTTTAGTTTTATAGGTTAAAAATAACTCATGAGTATCTTGAGCTCCTGGACAGTGGGGATCTTAGTTTTGACATGCAAGGACAACAGCTATGGCTTCACTGTCTCAATGTGTGTTGTCTTTGGTTATGGTTTTTTTGGGTTTTGTTTTGTTTTGGTTTGGTTTTTTAATCAACCTGACACAAGCCAGACTCATCTGGGAAAAGGGGACTTTAATTGAAAAATCCTTCCATTAGATTGGCCCATAGGCAAACCTGTGGGGTGTTTTCTTGATTAATCACGAATGTGGGAGGTCCCAGATCATTTGTGGGTGGTAGCATCCCTGGGAAGGCTGTCCTAGGTTATATAGGAAAACAAACTTAGAAAGCCAGGAGGAGCAAGCCAGTAAACAGCACTCTTTCCTGGCTTTTGATGTAGTTCCCTGCCTCTGTGTTTTGGCCCTAAGTTTCTGCCCTGGCTTCTCTTCCTTCATAATGGACCATAAGTTGGAGGGTTGGGCAAACTTTTTCTTCCTCAAATTGCTTTTTGACATGGTGTTTTATCACAGCAATAGAAAAGCATCATGTACTAAAAAACATGGCTGTATGTTGTCACCAGGCTGCAATGTAGCTGTTAGGCAAGAAGATCAGAATCACCGCACAGTCACAGCTCATACCTGATACCGATGTCTAACCACAACCTAGCGCCTCCTTTGCAAAGAAAGTTTGCTTCTGTTATTTCTAGTTGTGAAAGGAAAGAATACATTAAAACAAACTTTTGGAAAAACAACTATGTATATCTTTTTGAAGCTCCAAAGTCTATTATTTCTGGAAGTGTTCTAAGTTTTTTAAACTCCTAAGCCAGAGTGTTAGATAAGAGATGGGTTTGAAGTGCCTTGCATTTACTGTCAAATTTGAAGTCAAAGTCTTTGTTTAAGCAGTGCTCAGAATAGGTAGGACAGCCAGAAGAAAGGTTTTGAATATTCTCTATGCAAAGTAACAGTATGTGCTTGAGGTGACGAATACACTAATTACTATAATTTGCCCGTTACACATTTATACGGATGTCAAAATATCATAATTTAACCCATAAGTATGTGAAACTATTTTGTGTCCATCAAAAGTTGAAAACAAAAATTTCCACCATAGCCCAAAACACAAAAATAAATTTAAAGTTAAAAGAAATAACTAGGAGAAGCATTACGCAAACACGAAGCTTTGGTGTATGCTCTCAGGTTCCCCTACTGGATGCTGGACTGGATGCTGTACAGTACTCACCGAGCCCTTTGGTGGTCCAGAGGATGCTAGCAGACCCGAGGTCCAAAGCCATCCGTGTGTCTGCTGCCCAGGTGCCTCTCCAAACTTCCTGTCTGTTTTTACCATCGAGGGTCATGCTTTGTAGGGGCCTCCCACTCTCCACCCAGTAGAGCAGCCTTCTGGGCCAATCAAGGAGCAGCTGCAGTATAATGTTTCGTGTGCTGTAGAGAGTGTATGACTCAGCGCCAGGCATTCTGGTCTTCTGAATAGTACCTCGGTTACAGGGTACCCAGAACAGGTTCCCGGTAGATATGTCCACGTTTGCTGAACAGACTGTAGGAGGAACAGAGGCCGAGTTGGAAAAGGCTTCTAGGTATATCTACTTACTGGCTCTAATGGGTCACGGGAAGAAGACCGGCCCCCTTGAGCAGACACCTCTTTGTATCATGAGCCTCACAATGCCTAGTCTGGATCCAGCAGCTTGTCACTTGAGCTCCACTGGTCCTCCCAGCCACCTGGAAAGATCTACTCCATCTTGAAGGAGATGACCAAGTGGCTTGCATCTGCACGCAGGCCTGCAACTTCAGAGTTATGTTCCTTCTTCTCACAGGTCAATATGCAAATCTATCAATTATACGCCAAGGGACTAAAGCTGAAATTTCTTTAGGAAAACAGACTAGGACAAGTGGCATCACTTCAGATAGGACAGAAAGTCACCCAGAGAGCACAGACAGTGAGAAAATCTAGGACCAGAGGGTACAGGTATGATAAGGACTAAGTTCATAAAGATCATGGGTATTTTGATGGTTTGAATGAAAATGCCCTCTCCCCCCGACCCCCAACCCCATAGGATCATAGGAAGTGGCACTATTAAGAAGTGTGATCTTGTTGGAGTAGATGTGTCACTAGGGGTTGCATTGAGGTTTCAGATGCTCAGTGTCGTTCTTTATTCCTGTTGCCTATAGATCATGATATGGAACCCTCAGCTCCTTCTCCAGCACCTTGTCTGCCTGTGTGCCACCATGCCCTGCCAGGATGACAATAGAGATGAAGCCTCTGAACGGTAAACCAGCCCCAGGTAAATGTCTTCCTTTATAAGAGTTGCCATGGTCATGATGTCTCTTCATGGCAGTAGAAACCCTGACTAAGACAGGTATCCTTTTTTTTTTCATTTGCAAAGAATTGAGTCATGTGCTAACTCCAAACACTCTTACTTCCTACTCAGCTCAGTATAGCTAGTGGACAGCTGGAACTAAGCTGGGATTCAGGCTCAGTATAGCTAGTGAACAGCTGGAACTAAGCTGGGATTCAGCTACTGTGGGATGTAGTCTACCATTAAGATTCAGAGCAATATCAAGCTAGACGGTCAGAATGCCTCCTCCTAAAGCCTGTGTCTATGCCTCAGTTTCCTCAAGTACATTGTAAGGAGCATGTCACAAGCTTAATTACAACAGGCAAAAACCTCAAAATAATCTCTACTATTTTACGGTAAGTTACTAAAGCTGGCCACACAAGCTCACAATAGCCAACCATCCAGAACTCTGCTAGATAGTGGTTCAATATAAATCAATTATATCGATTAAATAATAAATACTCAACTACTATAGTCATAACTATTTTATTACTATTTACTATTACTGGTTTAGGATTCCTTATGGTGGAACTGAATTTGGAATTCTTTCTGGATTTTTGCACAGGGCCTTGTGAAGGGGACTCCATCCTAAACCATGGTTACCTTGTACACCTTATATACATGGCCTCCAAGTAGTTTGATAAAACACTACCTGCATCTGATTAGATTAGAGCAGAATTGGAACTTCCCACCGATTGCATCATGTAGGTGTTCAAAACCATCGAGATTTTGGTATTTTGGACTTTGTGGTTTCAAATTAGCACTGCACAAACTGCATCGCACTCTTGTTTTCTTTAAGTCAATCATTCCTGGGTGCTGGACATATACTTCCACACCTAATTTTCAAATCCATTTTAACCACGTAACATGGTAGCTTGAAAGTTGGCATTGCGGGAGTATTCACACCCTGAAAATTGTCAGCACAGCTCATGGGAGAGGACTTGTTTAGGGGATCCTTGTTTGTGTGTTTGGGTCCTTAGTCCAGAGATGGAGAAATAATTACCTTTGGGCCAAATATGGTCCACTGCCTTTTACTATGGATATGCTTTCAAGGAATATATTAATAAACCATACATTCTATAAGGCTATTTTCATGCTACAATAACAAATAGCCACTGAGTATCGTCGTTACTCTTTGGCCTTTCATACAAAGTTTGTGACCCGTTAGTCATTACTTAAGAAAATCGAGATGGCTTAGGGGTTAGGGATGCTTGCCACGGAGTCTTATAACCTGAGTTCAATTCCTGGCATCCACATGGCGGAAACAGAAAATTGATTGCTAAAAGTTATCCTCTGACCTACTCACATGCATGTGGCACATGTGCACATGAGCATGGACACACACATGTACATGAATGCTTGCACACACTATAAAATAAAATAAATGCGAAGAAAGCAGAATCATCAAGAGTTCTGATTCCACTTACGTATGGAATTGACTAAGCTCTAAATACCCAACAAATCCAAGAATCCAAGAATCATTCTTCTAGTACTTATAATGCATTGTTGAGGTCATCAAATGGTGACAAAATCCCCCTGTGTCTTCACTTCACCTTTGTTTCACTTTTCTATTGAAACAAAAGTATGAAATGATATTCAAGGCAAAACTGCACTTTCTCACCAACTTTACCAGGTACAGTCAACTTTAGCATTTTAAAAAATAGTCATAGTTTGTATATTGTCCATCTTTACATCAGTAAGCCTTATTATAAGCATTTGTCAGATAATATATACAACTTGTTGTTCCTATTATGTTAGTCAGTCTTTGCTTTTGCCTTCGTTTTTTTTAACCTTTGATATCTGAGGTGGGATAAAGTTTCTGTGTTGGAGCTTGAGGGCAAGCCTGTGGTGCTTTTGGGGGACTGTGGAACTTTTAACAGATAAAGATCAGTGGGAGATAATCCAGTAATTAGGAATATGTGACCTCAAAGGATCTGTGGTCATCTAGTCCCTTCCTCTCTCCCTCCTCCCCTCTCTCTCTTTGACCATGAGGTGAACACTTCGGTTCCACAATTCCCTTCCCCCACACTGGCATCCAGAACTACCACCACAAGTCTAAAACCAGCAAGTCAACCCAAATGGACTAAGAGACCAAAACTAACTTTTGCCCGTTACTCATTTACATATTATCTGCTCAGCTAGTCTTTGCTTTTTGCAAGTTGATCACCTCAGTCATTTAATATAGTTCTGGAAAGTTCACCACTCCACAATAGAGCCAGCTCAGATGAAACCAGCAGTCCTTGATATAATAACTGCAACACAGAAGCCGATTAGTAAGTCCAGCCAGCTGAGAGAGGAGGTAGCGCTTCCATTAAGAGGGAAGACGTCTGAGATTAGGCACCCCCCAGACAGCTGTTAGATGCTGTTGTGGTTAGTTTTTCCTGAATGTTTTCTGACTGGGGCATTAGAAGTCGCTGTTCAACCGCCATTGTCCTTACCTTACAGCCCCTCTGGTATCCTGTACATTCCTGAGGAAAGTATCAAAGGCACTTACTTCTCATAGGGAGGCATAGCTTTAGCGTTTGGCAGAATGCACAGGTACAGGTGTTTAAAAATCTAGTCACCCACCCTACAGCTCAAGTCTCCGTCCTTTATAGCGGAGATGTTTGCTGTGTTTAGACAAAGTACGGGGAACTTGAGGGTGAGGTGCGGCATTTAAGAATGTGGGAAGGGAAAGTATACATTGCCATATTAAGAAAATATCTTGCTTTTCCTCTCCAAAATCTGCATTGCAAATGACTTTTAAATTAGAGTATGAAAAATCTGCAATGCAAAACTGAAGAACAAAAGGTCCCTTTTTTCCTATTCTTCCCTGACTTCAGGCAAGGAAAACAAAATATAAAATCTCTTCTACCTCTGTTTAGCCTCAGGGTCAGGCCTGAGAACAATGAGTCAGTAAAAGATAACACATTCAGTTAGTCATGTCTAGTCTTTGGCATGAAGGTACATTCAGATTAGGGATAGATTTGCTCTTCTGGCCCAACACATTTTAGAACCAGAAAATAAAAGAAGAAAAGGAGATGCCTACCACAACTCACCTGTTTGCTGGGTCCAAATCTCTTGCTTTTCTCCTGAATATCCAGCTGAATAAACAAGATGTCCCTGGGCATTTGACCAATAGATGAAGTTCCTTTTCCAGTCAATGTCTAGCAAATACAGGTTCCCGGCATGCTCTTCGACTAGAGTTCTCTCTATAGCATTTCCCATAGAGCTGACTTTCAGCAAGTATAGACGTTTGCCAGAAGAGAATACAACTTTTAACTCTACAAAAGGGGAGATTTGCTATTTCACAGTCTATCAGGTGATTCCCAGGTTCCCTCCTGAGTGTAGCCGTGTCTGAAGCTCAGGCACCCACACAAATGTCTTACAGCCCTCGGCAGCACATACACACACACACACACACACACACACACACACACACGAACACCATAGCCTCTAAAGACACAGGTTATTTGGGCAAATGCTGGTGTTACTTTCCCAAGGTACTGGGTTTTTCTGGGTTTTGATGGAAGCGTTAAGACTGAACCAATAGGATGCTGCTCTCCTTGATTTAATAATGTCTTGCTACTAGAGTATTTGTTTATTTGGTTGGTTGGTTTTCATTTTTGTTTGTTTTTCAAGACTGGGTTATCTGTGTAGCCCTGGCTGTCCTGGAACTTGCTCTGTAGACCAGGCTGGCCTCAAATACAGAGTTCTTTCTGCTTCTACTTTCTCTGTGCTGGGATTAAAGGTGTGTGCCATCACTGACCAGCTACTAGAGAACTTTTACTAATTTCTCTTACTTAAAGAAAAAAATTGAGTTTGTTGGTTTAATTGCATCTATATATAATGCTCAAAATTAAGCCTGAGCTGATTACTTGGCAACAACTGCTTATTCCATCCTGGTTCCATTCAAAGCTGTCTCCATGAATTGTGTTTTTAAAAATAAGTTGCAGCACAAACATATTTACATGATTTATTCTTCTTAAAATTTTCATGTTCTAATTTTTAAAGCCACATATGTTGGGTAGAAATATTCAGGAGATAGAGTAGACTTTAATATTTTGGAGAGAAAACAGCAACACAGGAAATTTGTGTTAGCAGTATTGGACAAAAACAGTGTTCAAGAGAGACTTTGCTTAAAAATGAAGTCAGGAAATGTGATCGGGATTATAGAAGACATTTCTTCTATTAATTTATATGTGAAATTTTTCATGTACACCTGTAGAATATCACTTAGGCTTGAAAATGAATAGTGTTAGTAAAATGACTTAGCAGTAAAAGTGCCTGGAACAGAAGCCTGAGACCCTGGATTCTATCTCTGGAAGAAGAAAAGGTATCTGCACAGAACCAATGCGAAAAAGCTGTCCTCTGGTGAACATTTGCGCACAGTGGCACACATGAGTCCCTTCTCACAACTAGAATAAATGAAATTGAAAAGTAAAAGAGAATGAAATCAGGAGATGTGGTATACACTGGTGATCACAGCACCTGGGAAGCCAAGCAAAACAAAGAGTGTGAGTTTGGGACTAGCATGGGTCACATAGTAAATTCAAAGCCAGCTTAGACTGTGTGTCAAGACTTGTTTCAAAAAGTCAAAAGTGTGTGTGTGTGTGTGTGTGTGTGTGTGTGTGATTCTATCATATGCTCGAACACAGAGATATAATATTAAAGATATTATTCTAAGTGAAATACAACAGAGCCACAGAACCCACAGTTTCACCAAATATCATAGCTAGGCACGTCACAGACAGAAAGTAGAGTGGTGGTTGACAGGAGCTACAGGCAGAGAGTAGTCTCGATGCCTAAGATGTAGAAAGCATCATTTGGGAAGATGAAGAAGTTCTGGAGATGCTCTTGGTGATGGTTGCACAGAAACATGAACACTTCTTCATGTCATCATACTATTAAAAATGGCCACGTGGTCAGTTTTTGTTAGATCATTTTAGCACTATTTATTATAAAATTAAATCAAGAGAACTCGGAGCTCACTCCAGACCTCGGGAGGCAGAGGCAGAGGCAGGACAAACTCTGTGATTCCAAGGGTGGCCTAGTCCATACAATGAGCTCCTTGCCATCCAGAACTACCCAGTAAGAGCCAATCTCAAAACGATCAAACAAAAATAGAGTCAAGTTGTGTTGACTACAGACTGGTCATCAAAGGAACTTGTTGGGACAGAAGTGATTGGTTCAGAAGGATCTGCCTTATTTCCAGGCTAACCTGGAGCAAGCCTTCTAGGACTGTACCCATTTCGCCAGAGAACTTACCACTGCATGTACCAGAAGGTAAAAGAAACAGTCCCTCTGGACAGACACACTTGTACCCCTTAGGATGGATGGGGGACAGGAGACATAGGTGGCTACAGGAACCTGGAACACACACCGAGTGTCTGCCTGTTTAAACAGAAACAGTAGACACTGTTTTAGCTTCCCTGTCCAAATCCATTAAAAACTCAGAACAGAAGAAGAGGTAAGACGGTCTACCTTTAGAGGAATACAAATATACGTGTCACCTTCTAGTGGGTGTGCTGACCTTTGAACTATGCTGACTGGCTGTCAGACAAATGTCTGTTTTATGCTAGGGGCAACAAACATCAACCAACTGCACCTTCTCCCTTGGAGTAAATGCAAACTGGGTATTCCATTGGTTTGCTAGGAGATGCCCTTTAAGAAGAGCAACAATATCAACCAACCAGACCCCCCCAGAACTCCCACAGACTAAACCACCAACCAAGGAGTACACATGGAGTGACCCATGGCTCCAGCTGCATATGTAGCAGAGGATGGCTTTATCTGGCATCAATGGGAGAAGAGGCCCTTGGTCCTGTGGAGACTCGATGCCCTAGCATAGAGAGATGCTAGGATGCCGAGGCAGAAGTGGGTGGTGGATGGGAGAGCACCCTTATAGAAGCAGGGGGAGGGGGAATGGGACGGGGGGGGGGTTGCGGAAGGGAAACCTGGAATGAGGACAACATTTGAAATGTAAATGATACACTAGTGATGATTCATGACTTTGATTCCTGCACGTGGAACAAACGGGAGGATCTCTGGGAGTTTGTAGCCAGCCTGGTCTATAGATACAAAGAGACACATTAAACGGATGCATCTGAGTTGAATGTGATGTACAGCTGGTGTTAATACATACTTTTAATCCCTCCCTTCTGATTTCCGTCTAGAAGTGGGTACCAAACCTTGTTCCATTTTCACATCATAGCCCATACATCAGTGAACATGATCTGAACCCTCCGTGAAAGTTTGTTTCCTTTTTGTTAATTAAGTTTTAAGGTTCACTGATTTTATCCCTTTTTGCATATAAGTGTTTTGCCTGCATGTAGGCACAGGCATCATGTACCTGCCTAGTGTCTCTGAAAGCCAGTAGAGGGTATTCAATCCCCTGGGATTGGAGTTACAGACAGTTGTAAGCCACAAATCAGGTGATGAGGATTGAAACTGGCTTCTCTGGAAGAGCAGCTAGTACTCTTAATTTCTGAGCCAATGCTCCGGCCTGGAGCTTATATTTTCAATACTCCAGACCCTAAAAATCCAGCTGATGTTTTAGCCAGGCACAGCGCACAGGACTTGGAATGAGCTTCTCTATGATGCTTTTGATCTGCTCACTTACTCAGAAGTCGTATGCAGGACTGGAGGGAGCAGTGACTAGAACACACCCCTGCCTCAAAACAGCAAGTTTCAATCACAGGCTGAGGTCACATGTTGGGTGGTTTCCATCTCAGCAGTTCAGAAGCACGTGGCTCACTTACTTTTGGGTTGTTGGGTCTTGTGGAGGACTGAGAAAGCAGAGATGGAGGCATGGAGCAGCACCTCCCTCTCCTTCAGGCTGCTGGGTGAGGTACGGATCAGTTGAGTTTGATTTGCCCAGAAGAAAGCATTTTCAAATACAGCCAAGCCAATGGGGTCTTCGTCTTCAAGAAACACCCGAGGAAAGGTGTACCTCCCACTGCCGTCCGCGTTCACTGTCTCTATGGACTGAAGGATTAGAGTCTCATGAGATAGAGGTAGCCACAGCAAGTGAGACTGATGTATGGTCACCAGAGATTTCTGGATGCTGATTAAATATCATTGTAGCATCAGGTCTATAGAGAGGAATTCATCTAAGATTGTAGAGGCCTCTGTTAAAGTCAGTGCACTGAGTGATCCTTGTTCAGATTTTAGCTACCATAGCATCTGCTCTACATCCAGACATGGTACCAATGCTATTCACTCTATTCTATGGTTGCCTTAGAAGATAGGCATTTTATGCATTCTCAGAGAGAGCACTGAGCTCTCAGAGGAGCATCCTAATCAGCCTAAAATCACAGCTTAGGAAATGGGAGGCTTGAGAATGTGACTCATCCGGCTATGAGCTTCTGCTTTTAGTCACTATGTCATAACGACCTTTTAGTTTGTCATTTCCCATATTGGGATATTATAAACTGCATCATTAGGCCTTGGGAATCTGAGTACAGAACTCTAAAGTGTCATGGAAGTTTCCAGAAATCTTAAAAACATCTTGTATCATGGGCACAACATAAATCATGACCTTTATTCTTGCAAAAATTTAGCGCTGTTGGACTATAGAGTCTGTTAAAGCAACAACAACAACAGCAGCACACCAAGTCTCTCAAGCTGTTGGTACAGTCAGTGCTAAGCAAAGATGCTGTGCAATTAAACCTGGCTTTTCTTGTTTAGCTCCACAAGTTACTTTATGGAGTTAATGCTAGACGTAAGAGAAGAGTGTACAAACCCGCAGACCCATTCCAAGCTCTTGGCAAAAGAGAGCTCCTATTCCCCTGGGCGTATCTACAGTACCTCTTTATAGCCACTGATCCAGTAGAGCCTGCCAGTCACATGATCAAGTGTTAGTCCTAGGGGCTCCTCTGTGGTCACGACTGCCAGCATCTTCCTGTCCGAGCCATCCATTCCTGCAGTTTCAATAGTCTTTAGTCCATTCTCACCTCGATCTACCCAATACAGATACCTGCAAGCAGCAGGAGTACACACAGTTTTTTTAAAAATGGCCTTACTTGCGCACACACATTAGTCTCAACAAGTCCCTTAGTGTTCTTCTATGAGCTTTGTCTCTGTACTGCTTCCCAAAGCTGGAAGGCTCAGCTCCCATATTTATCAAGCATGGAAAGGTCCGGCCACATGAAATTCAGTCTAGGATGTCCAAATATGGATTTTGTAGAGCAAAGGAAATCTAAAGGCCAGTATGCTCTCCTCTTAAGTGTCTAAAATGCCAAGGGATTTTTTTTTGCATACATCCCAAGAGATACACTACTTACCTCTTTGCAGGAAACACCACTAGCTCCTCGGGCACAAGATCCTTTTCCAAGATTTTAACATAGCCTCTGCCATCACTTAATCCAACACAGATGACTCTTGCAGAGCTGCTAGCCCAGTACAACTGTCCTGTGAGCCAGTCCAGAGAAATACTGCTCACGGGTGGGAGTTCTGCTGACACAGGAGACAGAGTTACACGGAGGTAGTCTTTCCTGTCTATGTTCACGTTGAAAAGAATACTTGAAAAGACCTTTCAACAACTGATTTGATCTATATCATGAGGCACATAGGACTCAAGGAATAACGGCCTGAGTTGCTCCATAGAGTCTCCAACATGTAGGGGTATATGGAAATGAGGAGAATTACAGTCTAAGGAGAAGCACAACCAAAGAATATGAGGGTGTGTGGCCTCAGCTCAGACACTGGTCGCCACAGATGTCCCTGGGAGTTGTGATAAGCTCTGTCTGTCACTATGCCTACTTTGTCATGTCCCTTTTTACTATGCTGTCTGGTTAATCCCTGCCCTCACCTAGTGAGAAAAGTTTTGGCTAGTGCTCTCATCTTAGAGAGGTAGGTCTGAGGACTGAGGACACAAGTTCAAATACCTAGTGATGGAGAACGCTCTCTGTGGCTTAAGGCTACACCCTAAGATTTGTATTCTTAAAAAGCACTTTCTTATATACAAACAATGTTCTGTGATGTTCTTACTGAACTAGCCTACCACATGCATGTCTCATATCAGGATTTTATATACTCTGATGCTTTGTAACAGGAAGTCATAAAAGCTTGCCCATGTAGATATACATAGATATAGATAGAAGTATAGATATAGATATGGACATTTCTTACTTATGCTTAAGTAATCTTATAGATTGAATGTGAGGTGTATCATAAAACAGCCAATAGGTTAAAAGCTTGGTCTCCACCCTGTGGCATTATTATTGGTGGGTAGTAAAAACCTTTAAGTGAGGGGTCTAGTGGGATGTTTTAAGGTCATTTGAGGGTATCCCCTTTAAAGGAATTGAAGGATGGGGGTCTTGTCCTCTCTCCCTTTGTCATGGAGTAAGCATCTTCCCCCCACTTTCACCATGATATGCTACTAATTGACCCCCCCAAATTTAAACCCCCAAGTACTTTCCTCTTGTTTAAAGTTGGTAATCTCAGGAATTTTATTATCAGTAACATAAGAAGCCTTAAAAAGTTAAATTTTAATGCCAAAAAACAAACCTGGGTAGAGGGGAACAGAGTTTGGTTTCCCAAAGACAAACACATTCAAGACTTTATCCACCCAGAAGTACATATTTCTGTTCAGGTCATAAGCAACAGAACTGGGCCTTGACTTTACTGGGGTCAGCATCTCATGGATGCCCGTTCTTCGGTTCAGGATTCTAAGCTCTTTGTCTGTTGCTATAAGAATCTTAACATCATCATCTGCAGTGGAAGGAAAATAGTCACATATTACTCTGACACTTTCTTGTGTGCCTTTCCCTTTAACTGAAGATGCCATTCCTTCTTCTATACCCTCGTCTGCTTCTCCCTAAGGCATAGACAAAGCGTACACTGAGGAGATCTACTGGGCTATCTTAGTCCCTCCTCCCCCAGATTCCAGCATGTTAAAGCTCATCTTTGGGACATCACTGCCTTATTTGATTTCAGACTCAGCACCTCTCATCTAGATAGGACTGTAATTGCGCTTGTGAGCACCACATGTGAGCGGCCCTGAGGCAAAGAAGCACAGGCTAAGTTAAAACTCTACTGGTTGAGTCTCTCGAGCACCTATTTCTATAGCCTACAGAGTAACTACATTACTTTAAAGACACTCAATGCAACTGGCACTCTGGTTAGGCAATGCCTGTCACAATTGCATCTTCTTAGGAAATACAAGCTTCATCTTGTCTAGTACTAGGCCTTAAAATAAATAGCCTGTGGCACTTTCTCTACAATTACTATTAACAATAGAGCAGAAGCTGGGTTTGCTTTGCCTATAAAACTCACCTGTAACTCGACAGTCTGAGCCATTGTAGAGCTGGTAACCTTGAACACAGCCACAGGTGTAAGAGCCTGGTGTGTTATGACATAGTTGGCTGCAAGGACCATATGCCAGGGAGCACTCATCGACATCTGATGACAGAGAGGCGTAAGTCAGAGATGACTCAGGAATTACGACTGCAGTATTTTAGTGCATAAAAGTTACTGAGTCACCGTGGAGTTCTCATTCTTGTGAATGGAAAGGAACTTCAGTATAAGGAGCCCTGCTGTCTGGGTGGCACACATTACAATCTGTGTTAATCTAGCAATATCCTTGGGCTGTACCATTTGCTAATCACACCGAAGTCTATTTCAGAATGACAAGCATTAGCGCCTAGAAAACAATGATTCAGACTACAGCCATGACACATAAACTCTAGAGGCATGTGGTACACAAAAGGGCGTTAGTTCACTATTTGTGCCACGGGACTCTTCATCTAAACAGATGCAAAAGGTCATGTTCACAGATATAACACAGGTACAATTGCTTTACAAAGCCTGTATTCACAAACTAAGCCTAGTGACACACACCCATTAAGTTATTACTGGGGAGATGGAAAACAGGAGAATGAGGAGTTCGAGTTCATCCTCAGCTACATAGTCAGACCGTTTCTACCCTGCACTACATGGGACCTTGTCTCAAACAAACAACAACAGGAATCATATAGGACTCTCCATCAGATAAATGCCAAAGTTATGAGAGATTTATTGATTTGTCATAGGAAGGAAAATGGTTCCTTGGGGGACATTTCTTAGAAAATGTTATTCTTCCTGAACCACACAGTCCTAGAATATAACAGTACTCTTCTGTCCCAGAAGATGAATCAATGCATGGCTACTGTCAAATTCTTGGCCAGCTAAGCCCTGCCATGGATCAGAGACCAAAACCTGTGTTACATCCCTACCTGGACCCTTCTGAGGGCTATGACCAGCCTCTAAGGAAGAGTTAATAAATTTAACAATGTAAAGTACTGCTTTAATTTAAACAATAAAATGATTTAAATTCAATTACTGAAATTTATTAAAACATAATTATACATAGTGGACTTCAAAGTAGGTTCATAACATCTCTTGATGAAGTCTTAATATATTAACCATTGTAGAACATAATTTTAAAGTTCCTGAATAGCCTTCCCAGGTGGGTAGGCATGTAGGTCCATCATGAAGAGCGTTCTGAGCACACAGATGAGGCTCAGAGTGGAGCTCAACCTGTCTATTGAGTGAACACATTACTCTTGTATTTGCATTTTAATCAACCTGTCATCCTGTGTTGTTGTAGATAATGCTATAGGTTACCAGCCATTTGATTTTTCATTTTATTAATTATAACAAACATGTGGATATTTTATTTTAGCCCTAATATTTCCATAATCTCATTTTACAAAAGAGAAAAAATGATACTTGAGGGTTGACTGGCCTGGGGAAGGCCAGCTAAAAGGATCAAGCAAGGACAAATATATTATATGCTTTAAGTTCAGAATCTGTCCAGACCTGGGTGTGGAGTTCTAGACAGAGGCTGTGAAGTGACAAGGGTATTTGTTCAAGGACAGAACCCAAAAGCTCCACAAGATGCTAAATTTAGTACTTTGTCTCTGGTCAATTATTGACTTGCAAGTCTCACAAGCTAGAATAATAACTAGAGTTAAGGAGGGAATGAGAATTGCGATCCTGGAGGAAATCCACACGCTGGGACCATTCCACTTCTGGAACACAGCCAGGGGACTGGAAACAATGTATCAAACAGCAGCCCTGCTGGGGGTGTTCACAATCACCAAATGCAGCATTAACGGCTAAATAGGTAAGACAAGGCACAAACATAAAATAGAATTCAACTTGGGCTTCAGTAGGAAAGGAAGGCTGACACTTGAACCCTAATGACGTACGACACACAAGAGGACAAACATCGTGTGACTCCACTCATGTGGCGGTGCTGCACAGAATATACAAATTCACAAAGACAGAAAGCCGGGAGAGGTTACTAGAGGCTAAGGACGTGATGTGGGGCCTAAGGGGTTATTGTTACGTAGATAGAGAATTTCTGTTTGGACTGATGAGAAGAGCTACAATGGCATGGTGGTGATGGTTGCACGTTATAAATCTAAGCACCAATTAGCAGGAAATTTAAAACACCTAAGATGCTATAACTCCACATTGTGTATGTTACACCACAATAAGAATACTTCTAAAAGACTGGCTAGGGGAATACTGACCTCCACAGCTCCATCCATCAGGCTGTAACTGCCACCCTGGTGTGCAGGAACATCGGACACCCCAGTGGGTATCACTGCATGGGCCCTCACAGCCCCCGTTCAGCAGGGAGCAGTTTTTACCTGTAGGGACAAAGATAGCTGTCAAAGCCACTGAACTCAGTGGAGATTAATGCCTTACAAGCCATGTTGTATCAGATACTTCCTATACTGGACTAGGAACAGAAGGCCCCTGAGAGCCACCCTTTGACTCTGGCCTCTTGCCTGAGAGTATAAGGTTAGGGGAAGACTGTGATGCTGGGAAGATATGAAGCCAGGGAGCTGGGCAGAGGCTTTTCGTTCCAAGCTAATATGTGAGCAGTTTCAAGTGATGGTTTATTTATTTTCCTTCTACAAAGAGGCTAAGACCCTCTGATGTGTTTCCTGTGGGGTGTATGGAGAAAGAGGACACTTAGTCCTGTATTTTGTATTTATGAATACAATGAGTTATCTTTCAGGCACAAAGTCTACTCTTGGCCTTGTCATTAGTGTGTTTAAACCTTCACTTGAACTCCTGTGGTCTCTTCAGAAGCCTTTCGAGGAGTCTTAGGCAAGGAAGACAGGAGACAGAGGACCAAATGACTCAAGGTCATTTGAGGTGATGATGCCCACTGTCTCTTCTCGAGCAGACTCAACAGTGAGTCTTCTAGTGAAAATCAGAAGGTTAAAAAGGCAGAGTTACAGCCGGGTGGTGGTGGCACACACCTTTACTCCCAGCACTTGGGCGGCAGAGCCTGGTTTACAGAGCAAGCCAGAACAGCCAGGGCTACCCAGAGAAACCCTGTCTTAAAAAAAAAAAAGAAAAGAAAAGCCAGAGTTACTTTTTACCAACCTCTCCTCCTCACCAGAAAACATGCTTTCTGAGGTCTTTCTCAATTAAATCTGTGGAGAATTCTGTTTTTTTTTTTTCTTTCTTAAACAAATTGATTCATTCCTCCCCCAGACATTTGCCAAATGGTTTCTATTGCTCTAATTGATTTTGTAGTTTTTCTTGTACTGGATCTTCAAAGTCAAGCTGGGTCATAGAAAACCTCCAGACTGAAAGCTGAACAAAAGCATCTGTGTGCACCAAGGAGCTCTGCAGAGCGGTCTCTAGACTGGTAAAGCCTTGGCGTGTTGCTACAGATGATGGAGCCTTGGCTAAGGGTCTGGCCCTTGTTGAGATCTGTGATGTCCCTGGATGCTACCAACATTAGATAATGCACTCCTGGCTTTATTCCAGAATTCAGAAGCAGTGTAGAATATAGGTTTTTAGCTAACTAATCTCCTTAAAGCTACAAAATCAGAATCGCCCTTGATGTTTTGCAAGTTACGGGATTTCACTCAGAGTCATGAGACCAAAGCCAAGAACTTTAATGTAATAAGCAAAAACTCAATGTACTTAAATATAAGGGACAAAGATGACTACATATGTGTGTGCGTGTGTGTCTGTGTGTATGTGTTTCATTTCAAGGAGTTGGCCCTGATGATAACTATTACGGTTCAAATCTGAAATGTCTCCTATAGATTCTCGTGTTTGAACATGTGCTTCCCAGATAATGGTGCTATATTAGGAAGCGTGGGACCTTTGGGATATGGGAACTAGCTAGAAAAAGTGGGTCGCTGGGGGCAGATCTTTTAGAGTTTCAGCCTCAGCCCCAGTTCCAGCCTGAGTCCTCTCCATCCCACTCTGCAGAGACGAGAAAAGCAGCAACCACACATGCCTTCTGCCTTGGACAGCCTCAGCCATGGCCTGTGACTGCCTACCAAAGTAGATCCCGGCTCCCTTAATTACTTCTGCCAGACACTTTGTCACAGCCAGGCGAAAAGTAATTAATACTGTGACTAAAGCATTAGGCTATGTCACCTCGTTTCCCCAGCCTCCCGCCTTACGCTGAGGAAGCAGTTTCTTACCACACGTCCTGGGTTCATCAGCACCATCTGTGCAGTCAGCTCTCCCATCACACACCAGGGACTCTGGGATGCATTTCCCACCATCGCAGCTCACAGCGCCTTCTGGACAGGAGGCTGTGGGGAAAGTTGATCATTCTTTTTCATTACACTTACAGGGGAGGAGCGTAGAAAGAGACGACTCTTTCAGTCGGTATTTCCATAGCCTATAGCAATTCGAGGCTGGAAAGTAAAGCTTATCATTTTGAACTCTTTTTTTTTTCTTTTTTTTCTTCTTCAGGGAATCAGGGCTTTAGACTCAATCGCAAAAATAGCAAGACATCTGGGCACTCGATTGAAACTGTGCTAAACTTGACTGATCTGACTTCAAATAGTTCGAATTAAAACTCTCCTAGAGCCAGCCAGCCGCTTGACCCAAAATGAGTATTCCTTTAAGAAGTGCTTAATTTACAAATGTTAGAAGCTGAGTGTGCTATAATGTGCAGCCTTAACTTCAGGAAATACTGAGTGGGATTCTGGTTCCCCAACAAACCAGAGGAACCCCTATTCTGGGGCTGGGGGATTGTCTTAAAGAGGAATATGGTGTTCACCATACTTTGAGATTGGTTTTGCCCCTTTTAGTGGGAGATTTTTCCCCACCACTATGTGAGAGCAGTTGTCTGTTGTTATGCTTCCTTCATAGACTGATAGCTCAGGCTGTTTATGGTTTGCTCGTCATTGTTGGGAACATTCTGGGCAATGCTCATTCAGCATATAACAAGAGATTTTATCTAAGCAGCTCTGCGATCCCATGGATAACTATGCATTGGCTATTGCTAGGAAACATCTTAGAGAAAAGATGGCAACCTCTGCCATGGGGATTAAATGCAGACTACATAAAGCAGCCCGTGTACTGCACCTTGCCCTTGAAACATCCGTAGGGAATTCAGACTTACTGCAGTCCTGCTCATCCGAGGCATCACCACAGTGGTCAATGCCATCACACCTCCAGCTGTCCATGACACATGCCCTGTTTCGGCATTGCCACTGCCCAGCCAAGCAACGGGTGTGGGGACAGTGTGCATTTATGGACCCATCTTCACAGTTCTGACGGGCATTGCAAGGTTCCCCAGCATCCAGACACCGAGCCGTTCCTGGAGTGTGGATTTTGTAGCCTGGACATGCCGTCAAACTTTCTGGAAGACAGGAATTATTCAGGCAGAGGAGGACTGCTGGACTGTGTTGGACATGTGTATCTAAGTGAGTGCTATGGCTCAATGTGGATTCAATCCACAGAACCACTAAGAAATGCTAGTTAGACGTCATTGGCCATATGGGTGTGGCTTTCTGCACTGAAACTTTTCTCTGAAGAAGTTTTAAGAGAGTCGATAAGGTTAATAATTTTGAAAACACAAAGAAACAGTTCCAAGAGTCTCCTATAACACCATAGATAACGTAGCATGTGGCTTAGCACACACAGCCTGAGGCTATTTTATGGCTTACTTTTCATTAACACTGCTGATACTGATACAAGCTGTGAGTTAGCAGAGAGATGACGAATGGACAGTTGAAAATAAGTTTTACAAGGCTGATGGAACAGCCTAGTCGGTACTGGCCCTTGCCCCCCCTAAGCTTGTTGACATGAGTTTAATCCCTGGGAACCCAAGTTGCCCTCTGACCTCTCCACACATGTGATGGTGCATGGGGCACACACATGTACATGCACATGTACCCACACATAAGTAAATAGATGTAATTTTAATAGTAAGCTGTACCTACCGCAGTTAACCTCGTCAGAGCCATCTGGGCAGTCACTGGCACCATCGCAAAGCCAGCTGACAGGAATGCACTTCCCACAGTCACACTGCCAGGCCTGCAAGTGTCCGAGGCATGTTTGCTCTGCAGGCCAGGGTGGGATTCAATAACAGGCACGGAGAAGAAGCTCATCAGTTGGCTGGGTTTCATGCCATACATTTTAAATAGCAAAGCAATAATTACTTCTCAGTTTGACACGGATCACAACCCTGAACTTGCTGGTCCCTTCCACACTTCTGGCAATAATCCACATTCCCGGCAATAACCTATGGCACAACTTCCTTCTACCATCGCTGGGACAAAATATTTGACAAAAGCAACCTGACAGAAGAAGACATTACTTGGGTTCATGGTCTAATAAGGGATACAGCCTATCGTGGCAGAGAAGGAAGGCATGGTGGCCAGAGTGTGAAGTGGCTTGACACTGCACGCTCAGTAAGGAATCAGGGGGAGATGTATGTTCACACTCGGCTCAGTTTCTCCTCCCCCCCCTTTATTTATCAGTCTGGGGCATCAGTACATGGGAAAGTGCCACCTATATTCAGAGCGAGTCTTTGCTCCTCGGTTAAACGATTGGAAATACCGTTCCAGACATACTCAGAAATATGTCTGTTAGATGATTCTAGATCCTGTCTAGCTGAGAGTCAACATCTGCCTTAACAAGGAGCAATGACCCAACAGCCTTCAAGGGTTACCCTTCCCACCATCTTTTAGAACACCCTTATCTAGCAAAAGTTTTGACAGCAAAAATGCTTTGTCCATGTTCTGATTCAAATAATAGCTGGTCACACATGACTGACGAACACATGAAAGGTGGGTTTTGCATGACAGACTTGACATTTAATTACGTTTAACCATTCAGAGATATTTTGACCCCTCCAGGTGGCTGGAGGCCATGGTGGTCCGCCTCTTAGAATTCCTTTGATATTTGAGACTATAGGCAGATCTAAGACAACCTGAGAACTAATAGATTTTGCTTCTGGTTAGTCCACTTAAGTCAGGAGACTTGGAGAGCTAGCACAGCATGTATAAATGTAATAAGGCCACACAACAAAGCAAGCATGAGAGTGTGTTCCACCCTGTGAACATTCAAGGACTTCTGTGTGTTCATTTGCTTCTCTGCTTTTTGCTTATTATTTGATTCTGGGGATTTAACCGGGGGCCTTGCACATGTTCAGCAAACCCTCTACCCTCGCGCTGCACTTTGAGTCCTGAGCGTGTTTGGTATTTCCTGTGATATTAGAGACAGCAAGTGACCATCCAGGAAGAAGCATGTGGGATAGAGAAAGAAGGGCATAATCACCAATACACCGGGATTTTCCTCTGTTCGTGAGGACTTTATTCTCTGTCTTATACTCATAACACAAGGATAGGACTCATCACTTAAGAATCTTTCTGCCTGCGCTAGCATTCAGGTGACCCACCTGTGGCTTTGAATACTCTAAGCACCTAGAACCAGGGCTTCATAGCAACAAAATATTTCCTAAATAGTTAACTTGGCTTCTCACAGTTTTATGCTCTTTTTTTGTTCCATTTGCATACAAAAGAGCTTTTCACGGATTGTGGTCTGTAAGGCTGCCTTACAAGCCTCTGGATTGGTCTGGTTAAACTAATATAGACACCAATGCTTAAGCTTCAACCTTAGGTGCAAACTTCACGTTTACAGTGTTGCCACTAATACTCGAAGATTCATGGATTAGTCTATAAGAGCCTGTGGCCACTCTTCATGTTCGAATACCTCCTCTGGGGACAAAAATCATGAGGCTGGATACTGTCAACCAAATACACAGTACTGAAAATTAAAGGGCTTTCCATTTTAGTTTTGCATATATGAATACACACACACACACACACACACACACACACACACACACACTCAAACACATTAAGGGCAGCAGTTCTTAACCTGTGAGTTGCAACCCCTTTGGGGATTCAACTAATCTTTCACTGTGGTTGTCTAAGACCATTAGAAAACATACGTATTTACATTATGATTCATAACAGCAGCAGAAGTACAGTTACCAAGTAGCAATGAAAATAATTTTGTGGTTCAGGGTCACCACAACAAGAAGGATTAAAGGATTGCAGCATTAGGAAGGTTGAGAACCACTACATTATCGTATCATAGAATGGGACCCAGATCTAATTAATTCTAATTTATTTGTGCTACATTGGGGATCAGCCTAGGGTCTTGCACATAGGGTCTAACGCCTCCCCCCTTTTTCATCTTTTGAGACAAGGTCCTGATAACTTCTCCAGGCTGGTTTTGAACTCAGGCTATACCCTAGGCTGCCCTTGGACTTGTGATCCTCCTGTCTCAGCCTCCCAAGTAGTTTGTGTTTCAAATATACTCCACACAGACAACCTGAAGGTAATTTTATGTGATATTTTCAGAGTACCTGTTTTTTGTCTGAGACCATCACATAAAGTCAGGTATGGAATGTCTCCACTGCGGTATCATGTTTGTATTAAAACATTTTGGATTTTAGAGCATTTGAACGTGGAAACCAGGGCTGGTGCCCGAGAGCATCTTGCTGAGTGCTTACCACACTGCTCATCAGTCCCATCTGGGCATTCTTGTTCCCCATTGCAGAGCCAGGTCACAGGAATGCACTTCTCACCACAAGCCACTTGCCGTGTCCTGTTACACTCTAGTTCGCCTGTAGTTGACAACCAAGAAGCAGTGTCAAGAGGGTTTCTGGATTCCACGGCACAAGACCATCAATTCTTCATCGTGATAAGAGGCCATCGAGTGTCATGTCTTTAGGAAGACTCAGTTCCCCGTGACTCACTTGGGCTCACCAGGAAATCCCTTACACTATGTGCCTGCTCTCCTGTTCATTGAGGGAGACTCAAGGTTGTGTATCAACAGCCATGCATGCGGTACTTCCGGCTCTAGTTTGGTCACAAAGCCATGCAATGTGAGCACTTACAGGTTGGAGGGCTAGTACTTTCATTGAATCTTAGACATGTATACAGACCCATGTTTCATGAGAATGGAGTTTAGGATCAAAGATGACATCCTTTTAAGAGTGTTTCTCTAACAGCTATGCTATAAATATTTGGAAGCTTTCAGCCCTTTGCAAAGACATTGAACTTGTATTGTTCCATTCCAGTCATGAGCATCTAATTATTAAGCTCAGTGTTCAGTGGTTAGCCAAAAGGTTGATGGGAAGTGTTCTCAGAGGGAAACTGCAGGAAGACCTGACTATTACTTTACTACATTGAGCTAACTCTTAGAGAGGAAAAGCCAATGGTTGGTTCCTAGAAAACATAAGTTATATGGCCTGTATCCACTTGGGTCTCTACACTTGCAGAAGACTCAGCAAGGTCTACTCCCGGCAGCAGCTATGGCTAAGTGATTGAAGTGGACATACAAGCTGATGAGCAGACCTCTCCTCTCAAGGGACTGCATCCCAATCTTACTTGCATTCTTCTAAGACTGTGTTATCAGTTTCGTTGACTTGAAAAACAAATTCAGCTGATAAAAAAGCACTAAAAATACCCCCCCCCCCCAGGAGTCCTGCTTATTCCTGGATTAGCAGCCACCTTTGGCATCTCCAAATATTCTGTCTAGGCTATAATATGCAACTTGAATAAAGCTGTTGAGACCATTCCATGTCTGGAAACCGCTACTATGGGAACAGGCTCAGGCAGCAGATCACCTGGGTTGGAACGTTTTCATTGGACTACTTACTGTCTGGTGGGTCTCAAGCTGTCCACCTTCCCAGACATGAGCTCAACCTAGACGATATGATTTCTGATGGTTAGCTAGAAGCCAGAATTGGGAACTTGTGACAAAGATTCCTGTCTGCCAGAGGGGTCGCTTTCCTCACCTCTGGCAGGAGGGACTTAGCTCCACTGATGTGTACCTGTGGCTGCATATTAACGCTCATAGTGGCTCCCTCACTCCCTATTCACAGGTACCTGTCATACATTCTAAAGCCCCTACACCAGTCCCCCAACCCTTTCTCCCCTCAGCTACTCACTGCCTTCATAACTGGCCATTCTCACTTACTTAACACTTATCCTTATCCTCCAATTCTTTTTCACTATGCCCTACTCTCTATCTCTTGAGATCTTGCTTAACATAGCTATTTTCTCCCACTCTGCCAAGTCCCTTGCCCTGGCAAAGCCCAATCTGCCGGCTATGTTCAGGCTACTATTTTTTCTGTCTTTCTCCTCTCTGAACCCTTCCAGATGCCTCTGGCTGCTCTCTCTCTCTCTCTCTCTCTCTCTCTCTCTCTCTCTCTCCTCTCTCTCTCCTCTCTCTCCTCTCTCTCTCTCTCTCTCACTCTCTCTCCCTCCCTTCCTCTCTCCTCTGCCTCTCCCCCTCTCACATCTACAATAGAAATCTTAACCAGCTCATGGAGTGGTCACGTCAGCAGTTTCCCCAGTGTGCCCTCTCACACACTGATAAGGTGACCTCAGTTTCCTTGTGTACACAGTGAGTCTAGGCAATAAGTGATCCTACAAAGGAGATGGAAGGCTTAAGCAGGCACATAGCTGCTCGACACAGAGGCTGCTAAATCGATGCTCATCAGCCGGCAGCTCCTTTGCCACCTCTTGCAGCAGATCCTTCCAGAAGGATCTCTCAGAGTCACAGTCAACGCTCAAAAGCTCAGACCGTTATTAGGTGAGTCACAACTGAAAAACATTTTGTCTCAGAGATTATCTGGGAACCCAAACTGCATATGTATTATAGACATCACCTGCAGACTGGTTTCCAATAATCTTTAAATATAGGTAGGTGCTTACAATAAAGGCACATATATCATTTACTATCATTTATTGATATTGAATTCATAGTAACTTTCTTATAATCATGGTGTAAGGTACACTGATAAATGTTGTCCTAAAACACAAGTAAAGATAACTTTATATTAAAAGATATGAAATAACTAATTCGTTATTTAAAAAACAAAACAAACACCAAGTAACTTTAAATCCTGTTTCAGAAGTAGTGTAGGAAGACCAGCCATGGGCTAGATGCTGACCAGGTTAGGTACAAACCCTGAGGGTCAGAGCCTTGGAAGGGCTCCTCCAGAGTGATTGGAATTTGCTTAACTCCAGCAAAGATGCAAAGATTCAAATGACTTCACACTTGCCTTCTGTACCTGGTTGGGGTAGGACCAGGCTCACCTGTTCGACGGGATTGGTAATCCCCTGGCAGCTGTTTCTCAAATGCTGGGTGCCTACAACCTCTGTCGACATCAGCAGCCAGCAACTTCACCCACGAACAACTGTACATGTCTCAGCTACCCTGGGACAGGTCGTAATCCTTCCCCCAGATCAGGACATCTTTGGGTCTGTCTATGGGAGTAACACCAACAGGTGCAGCAGGAAATGTTCCCAACTGTTCTTTCCCCGGGGGCAGATTTTAGAGAGTGACACCTCTTAGCTATACTGGGTGCCTGTAACCACACACACCCCAACCTGGTGTGGAACTGGTGGGAAACCAGAGCTAGAAAGCAGTCCCACCAGGCCTGGACTTCGAGGAAGGAAGCATCCATCTAAGAGGTAAGGTTATCTAGGCGGGTTGGAGAGAGCTTTCTTGGCACTTGCTGGGTGACTCCAAGAAAACCTTTGTCCTTAATCTTACCTCTCCTCCTATCCACAGGTTTTGCAAAGGGCCTGGCAGTCCTGGATCATCCAGGGCCGACCCTGCGGGATGCTCAGCCCCACCTTTCTACATCTTACTAGCCACACTGCTCAGCTGAGAGGGCTGCACACTCAGCGAAAGCAACCGAAGTTCGCCTTCTGTCCCTGCAGCACGCTGCTAGTACAATACTGCTACCCCACACCCCACATCCTGCTCCCTGCAAATCAGAGCTGCGACCCTTCCGCGGGCGCCCCTGACCACGGACCCCACTCACCTGCCCCTGAGCGTCCGATACTGCTGCCCAAAGATACCAGCACCAAGGAGAAAGGGAGCAAGAGCATCCGGCACCGCATGCCTAGGAGGGACAGACGGTGGGATCTTGCTCCCGCTGGGCTGCTGAGTGAGGACAGCCCAGAAGGGAGGAGCAAGAGGCGAGGGGCGCGGGATGCGGGCGGGCGCCAGTTCCCACGACTCTTTGCAGGCTGCCTGGAGTTCGCTGGTGCAAATCTTGGGCGCCTACTATCCTGGGCAAGACCCGCCTCTGTCCAGGAAGATCTCCTTGCATTGTGGCTGGGGACTTTGTGCCACCGATCCCCAATGGGACCAGAAGCAGAGCGCTGGGCTCACTGGGAGCGGGTCCTTAGGGACAGACACAGAAAGGGTTAGCCAGTCATACTTAAGCTGCACAGGAGTCACCTGGAAAACTATGCAGATATTCTGCCTTTACAGAACTGGGACATGTCTGTCACTGTCACTCAGGTGATGCAGTGTGCCTGCTGCTCTGACCTTACTTTGCAAGGCATAGAATTCTGTGTGTCTTACTGTCTCTTTGTCTCTGTCTCCGTCTCCCTCCTTCCCTCCCTCCCTTCCTCCTTCTGCGGTCCTCTCCATCCCAATCTCCACTGCCCTGCCTCTATTCCTTTCCTCTCCCAGACCTCCTCCCTAAGTACATAGGCAGACTTAGTCCTTTCAATGACCCAGGTTCAGTGATGGTGATGAAGTTTCTAGAGATATCATTTTTTTTCACTGATAAAGTCCGGAAAGACACTCCTGGTTCAGTCCACATGGCTAATTGGGCAAGTCGAGTTTGAACAGACTTAAGCATAAACCTAAGAGAGTTGGAAGGACTTAGCTGGTGGTCATCTTCCCCCAGCCCCCGATACTGCTGTTCAGAAAGAAGATGAATCGGGAGGTAAAGGTAAGACTGACAGATTTTCGCAGCTTCCTCCCTCCTTGCACCTCCCACGTCCTGCCTTAGCATAGTCAACGTTCTTTCTCCCAAGCAAGCCAGCAGAGGTGAACGCCGGCTTCTTAGGAAGAACATGATGGAGTTAAAATGTATTGTGCAAGGAGTACTTGTAGTCTCTGGAAATGAGAGACAGCATTAAAGCACTAGGAAAAAATAGAAACAGAAAAATGAATCGCAAAGTGCATCCTGAGACAGCGTTTGCAGCGTCGGCCATAGTCCGTAGTCTGACAGCTTTGCTCTAACTTGTACCTCCTCTTCATGTTCATGGTGGGCCCATCACACAGAACTGAAGACACCACAATGCCATATGCTCTCAAGTTTTCCTTGAATGTGTTGTGTGCTCTGGTTGCATAAGCCAACTTTTTTTTTCAATTGCCTGGTTTAAACAAATTTTTTAGTAAGATATTATATTGGTTTCTTCTGAAATATCTATGTTCTGAAATCTGATTATTTTAGATACTTTAATAAGTCTAGTGACAAAAAGAGCCAACGAGAACATAGACTAGTTCTCACACAGGGCTGACAGGGTAAGTGTCAGAAACCCATACACCTAGGACTATTCCTCAGTTAAGTGGGATTATATGTTGTCTTAGCCAGTTTGGCCTGTGACAAAACGTTGCCATAGATACAGTGGCCTAACCAACAGACATTTATTTTCTTATACTTCTAAAAGTTGGGAGTCCAAGATGAAGGTGCTGGCAAATTTATTTTGCTGAGGGGCCATTTCCTACTTTGTAGATGATAGGATTTCTGTCGAATCCTCACTTAGAGAGAAACAAAGCTAGTTGTTTCTTACACCCCTCAAAAGGGCACGAATCCCCTGATGGGAGTGCCACCCTCATGACCTAGTTACAAATCCTATGATGGCTCTATACCCTCCCTACCTCAAAAAGTCTCCTGCTCAAGAATTTCACCATGTGAAGTGCAGGTGACACAAACATTAAGCCCATAAACATATAGCCACCTGAATGACGGCTTTATTATTTTTATTATAAATAGCGTTGACTCTTAAAAGCTCTTAGCAGCTGAGAAACCACAGACCCGGGTGATATAAATAAATAACTTAAACAACGTTTACATTTGTTTTTAAATCATCTTATTCTTGGACCTCATTCTCTTTAGCCATATGTGATGTGCTCCTTTTTCTCCTCGCTCCCCACGCGTGACACTTCATCTCTTATTGTGAGTCTGTGGTAGCCAGAATGTTTCCCACCCAATAAAAATAGCCTCTATCTTAGTCCCCAGAGCCTATAATGGCTTACATGGCTAAAGCACTTTCCACATGTGCTTAAGTTAAGGGGCCTGAAATGGGAGATTACCCTGAACTGGTTCTATGTCGTCACAAAAATCCTAATGAGAATGGGGAGGGAGTGTGGGCGAGGACCAGGGAGGGAACAGTCTGGTGGGTACCCGGGTTAGAATAATGAGCTAGCTGGCTGGGGGTCAGGAGGCAAGGAATTCAAAGAGCTTCTAGGAGCTCAACATGTAAACAGTGGATTCTTCCTTGTGGCCTCCAGAAGTGCGGCGGTGACAAGGCTTGAGACTAGAAATTCACATGGTTAATAGGATATATGAGGTAATTCACCTGAATTGTTCTTTACTGCTAACATTCAGAGGAGTCTGTCACAGCAGTGACAAACTACAGTGGGTCTCCAGAGAGCTCATTCTTGTCTTTAATGTTACTATTCCTCCACTGCATCCATCACTGGCTGTTCTATATGTCTGTTCTCCAACCAAAAGATGGGACCCAAGTGATGGTCCTGCACTCAGAGATCAGGATCTGACGTGCTTAGGGACCATGGAAAGGAAGCATTTTCAGAATGTCTTTCCTGAGATTTCCTGGCTCCAAAACATCACAGCCCTTTCAAAACATGTGTCTCCTTCAAACTCACCTTCAAGGTCAGCTCCTCCAAGGTCACCTTCTCTAGGGAGACCTTCCCTGCGGGTAGTGAATGTATGCCTGCATGGCACACACACCTCAGGACTTAACTTTGTTTGTCTTCAGAATCTTTTAACCTAAACGGGTCTCTTACCGGATCTAAAAAAATGATTACATTTATTTTATTTATTTTTGGGCAGAGGGATGGGCCATGTGAAGGTCTAAAGACAACTTGTGGGAGTTGGTTCTCTCCTTCCACCATGTAGGTCTTAGAGATTGAACTCATGTATTCAATCTTGGCGGCAGGTGCCTTTACGCACTGAGCCATCTCACTGGTCGTTGACTGACTTTCTGAGTTCACAATCGATGTTGAACTGTGTATTTCTTGGTTTTTTATTTTGTTTTTTGATTGGTTGATTGGTTGGTTTTGTTTTTTAAACATTCTCTTTTCTTGGTGTTAATTCCTAGTTCCTGGTGCCAATCTCAGGAACGACAACCAGCTTTAATTGATTTTGCATTAGTTACTTCTGCTTCACCATGTCCAACCATGACAGAAACAACTTAACGGAAGAAAGATTGATTTTGTCTCACGTGCTTAGAGGCTTTCAGGCCATCAGGTGGTGATAGCCTGGTAGGAAATAATGAAGCACAGGCTACACTCCTGACAGTCTGGCTCCTGACCAGAAAGCAGAGAGAATAGCCAGACCCGGACCTGGACATCACCTTGAAAGGCCCATCCTGAGTGATCTACATCTCCAACTGGGCCACAGCCCACAGATGTTTCACAAGCTCCCAGAGCACCATCACTAACTGGGAACACATGTTCAAAACATACACACTTGGGGAACAATTCCTTTAAAACTCTAACATCACAGACCGTCACTGATCAGAGTATTGATTAATATTCCAAGTACCCTTCTAGACCTGGGGAGGCACTGATGAACGGCACAGACAACCTATCTCCCTGTAGAGATTTGGTTGTAGTAAATATGGCTGGCGAGAGTTGGTAGAGGAAAAGACAAACAATACATAAAATTAACTAGCATTATGTCATTATTACAAGGTGATTGCTCTTATGAAGAAAATAAAATGAGGAAGAGGACTATAGAGTGCTTGAGAAGGAGAGGGAAGTGCTTCTATACTCAAGAATGTTACCATGAGACATTCATAAAGAAGGTGTCATATGTCTGAAGGCTTAAAGAAGACAATGGGAACCTTCTCCTTGGGAGAATAGAGGGCTGGGAAATACCCAGCATGCACCACAAGAAAACTGGATGGAATATAAGAAATAGCAAACAGCTACCAATGGTGACCACTGACAGGCAACAATTGGGCTACTATTCTCCTAGAAATGTTTAATACCCTATCATCTACTTCTCCAGTATGAATTTTGTAAGTGACAAAATCATATCATAATGTCATAAGGAAATGTCATTGGAAAAATATATGAACTTCCCTAAAGGAGCTTAAAGCAAATTCAACCAGATGAAAGTAACTCTCATGTGACTTGGTCTACCATAAGGTCAAGTTTTCTCTATAGTAATATAACACAATGAGAGATCCAACTTTGTGAATTGCAGAGTATCTAATATCTGATAAAATCAGTGGCCGCAGAAAAAAGCAGGAGGAAAATTCATAATAAAAGCAAAAGCATTCAATAGGAATGACAGAGATGACAAAACTGGGAGATAAGAATTCTAAAATGAAAACATTCTGTATGCTCAAGACATAAAAGAAGATATCAAAGCAAAGAGTAACAAATCAAGTGGGATTTGTGATATAGAAAAGTTATAGATGTGAATCATAACCAATGAGACACTGTAGAAGTAAAAATCTGTCAACTTGAAGGCATAACAATAGAATATAGCTAAAATGAACCACAAGGAGAAAGAAATAAAAACCAAATAAGAGTCCTTGGGGACATGTCACATAGTGTAAAACTGTGCAGCATACAAGCAGTGGTAGTCATTAAAAATGACATAAATACTTGAAGAAATGTTAGCTGAAATTTTTTCTAGGTTTCAGTTTCTAAGTTGCGGGTCATGACCTCCAATGGAGTCATATAACTCTGGGGGTCATGAAAAGGTCGGCAACTGTAAAAGGATTCTTAATAGTCAATGATCAAAGCTTAATTTACACTCAGATATGTGGGGTGCCCAACATGTTTCTGGCAGTGGTTGTCCACTGTAGACTCTACAGTTTCATTTCATCCTTGTTTCTGAACATACAACATGCGTTTTGAATCACACAGGACATCAAGACATGTAACACTGAAAAATACCTCCCAAAATACCTCAGCTGAGAGTTGAGACAAAATGTATTTATAAACTATATTTTAATGTACATGTAAAGTTTTCTATTCTACAGAACTTTGATGCTTTAATTACCAAAACAAAAACATTACATATTTTTCTACCTTCATGACTCAGGGTGTAAATATCAAATTATTATAGCTTTGACTGCATTATGCTGGAATGTTTGGTTTTAAAATTAGATGGTTTAGTTGATCTGAGATTTTTACAAATTTGTTCAATGAAGTTTGACTTGGGATTAGGACAGAATTTCTAACAACTTCTAGAATGACCCTAAGTGTACTTTACACATTGATATGACATGGTGATGTCAGTATTGATGACTTATTCAAAGTATCAGTCAATTATGAAAAAGATAGAAAACATTCCATACCTGGTGGTGTCAAATATTCAGCTAGGATCTAATTTTTATAGAAAAATAAACACGTACGTTTATCTTGATATCTGAATTTGTTTTCTTCTTTACTTTTACTATAGTAAAATTATATGTACACCAAAGAGTTGTTTTAAGATAAATTTCATTATGATTTATTATCAATAAATATTTGCTATGGCGAATCTATTTTGTATACGTATTTGTCCATGGCTACCTTAAAATGTCTTTGATCAAATAGGACTTGTAAGTAGAAAAAGCTTTTAAACGCCTAATATGGGTTAGATATCCATATCCATAAATCCAGGAGACTCAACAACACAAGCAGAGTATATACAAAATGTCTATATGAAGATGCTTCACAAACAAATAGTAAAAGCCAATGGCGGGGGGCTAGTTAAGATGACATGGCAACTGAGGGTACTCACTGCTCTTGCAGGGGACCTAAGCACATACATCGAGTGGTTCACAATCACCTGAAACCCCAGCTCCAAGGAATCTGACACCCCCTGCACGTTTTTGGGCTCCCACATGTGCCCATTTATATGTGCTCACATGTGTATGGGTTCACACACACACACACACACACACACACACACACAAATAAATCTCCTATGAAAAATAAAAATTGAAAAGCTAATATTGAAGAGAAAACATTAAAAGGCCACAGAGCAAAAGAATATGTGTGCAACAAAACAGAAGCAGGAGCAACCTGAGATACTTTGGAAGCCAGGAGACCACAACTCAGCATCTTTAAAGTACTAACAGCTAGAAACCGAGGGACAAATGTCAGCCTAAAATTATGCATACAAAAAAAAAAAAAAAAACCTCAACAGGAAAAACCGCAGTGAAGGGAAGTGTAAGATAAATTCATCAGATGAATGAAAGCTGAATGATATTTTCAACTGCAGACCTGAATTATTTTTATGTATATATTTTTATTATATATAATATATATTACATAATATATATTGAGTGACACATTTGCATTATTTTTTTAAACAAGTTCCATATGTGACCATATTATTCTATTCAACTCTGGTAAAAACAGGTACATGAGCCCCCACACCATGAGTGTCTATTAGAACACAGCAGAAAACCACGTATCATCCATAGGCTGCTCTTCTTAAATATATAAGCAGCACTTTGAACTAATAGGCCTACTAAACTATTTAGTGCAGACCTGAATTATTAAAGGATGGGTTTAGATAGATGGCTCAGTGGTTAAGAGCACTAGCTACTTTAATGGAGAACATGGGTTCAGTTCCCAGCACCCACATGGGAGCTCACACGTGTCTGTATCTCCAGTTTTGTGGGGTGGAATAAGGCCAGGCTCCTGAGCACCAGGCATACAGGGTACGCATACATACATGCAGGCAAACCATTCATATGCATAAAATGAAAGTAAATAAAGGCATTTTAAAGAGAGAAATGATTAAGGAATTTGTTCCAGTGGAAGATAAATGACACCAGATTAAAAAATATGTATAACAACTGAAAAAAAATGCTTTAGTCTACATAAGGAAAAGAGACAACAGAAATGTCAAACATCTCTTTTTTTATTTTCTCTAAAACATAGCTAACTATTTAAAGCAAGAATATCGGTTGCAACTTTCGACATCCTTGATATGTACAGGGGAGAAATAGGTGACAACGGTGACTCACGGGGCAGGAGGAAGCATCTCCATGCAGCGTGACTGAGGAGGTGACGGTGTGACCTGAAGCTGGAACGAGATCAACTTAGGATGACTATGATCAACCCTAAACGATCACCGAGAAGGTAAACCGCAGAGGTCAACGAGCCATCGGAGATAGAAGGCTATCAGAGGGGAAGGCATGCTAGTAAACAGCATCCAAAAACGCAGGAGAAAAGAAGCCCAAAAAGAAGCAAGAGACAGATGGTCTGCATAGAAAACAAACAGTACATGGGAGGTGGCAATGCATAGATTTCAATCAATAAGCACACAAAATGTAAATGTTCTACACTCTACAATTAAAGCAAGGGAAGAACTGAGCCACGGAGATATTTAAGGAAAGAACACTGAATGCAGAGAATCTAAGAAGCTTATGGGAGAGCCAAAGCCAAGCAAGAAGACCATGCAAATACAGAGAGTGATGGGTAAGGGGAGGAAGTGAGGCCAGAGGTATAGACAGGGAGCTTGTGGTAGAAGGGGGTGTGTCTTAGTCAAGGGGGTGTGTCTTAGTCAAGGGGTGTGTCTTAGTCAAGGGGTGTGTCTTAGTCA
>NW_021604630.1:11691483-11774495 GCF_004785775.1 Grammomys surdaster | reverse complement strand
TGTCTTAGTCAAGGGGTGTGTCTTAGTCAAGGGGTGTGTCTTAGTCAGCTGTCTATTGGTGTAATAAAGACCATGACCAAAAGCAGCTCTGGGAAGAAAGGGTTTACATAGCTAACAGGCTATAGTCCATCATTCAGGGAAATGAAGGCAGGAACCTGTGGGCAGGAACTGAAACAGGACAGGGAAGGATGCTGCTCTCTGTGTCTTGTTCATCTTGCTTTCTAATACCACTCAGGACCATCTGCCAGGGGTGTCACCACCCACTTTGGTCCAGGCCCTCCCACATCAGCTATTAATCAAGAAAACGTCCCACAGAGTTGCCCACAGGCCAATCTGATAAGGGGCATTTTCCCAATTGAAGATTCTGCTTCCCAAATGACCCTGACTTGTGTCAAATTGGCAAAATCCTAACTGGCACAGGTAGTATCGGACATTGCTTTTGCTTAGTGCTCTGGGAGGGCACTGGGAATGGGCCACTCCGTGTGTCAGCCCTAACTACGTGTGCTCAGTGTCCACACTGATGGGCAGCTGATGGCTGCCTCGTGGCTCCATGCTCTACAGAGAAGGCCTGGAGGGGATGTTTCTACCCCTGCACAAAGTTGTAGTGTTGACTACAGGAGGCAAGGATGAAGGGGGCAACGACACATTTACATCCTTAGCATGTAACCTAAAAATAAAGAGGAACGCCCATTAAACACTGAGATAAGTGGTGACGTAGAGGGAAAGAGTATTTTGTCACTAAAAGTAAATACTGCTTTAAACTTTTAAAGTTATGCAACATCAAGTGGCTGACACAGGCTTTTTCAACTCTAGTATACAGATGGCAGTGCACAGCATACTGCTCTTCTCCTCTTTCTCCTCCTCTTCCTCCTCCCCTTTCTTCTCCAGAGATGCTGCTGCTGTCTTTTCTTCTTGTTCTTCTTCTTGTTCTTCTTCTTGTTCTTCTTGTTCTTGTTCTTGTTCTTCTTCTTCTTCTTTTCTTCTTCTCTTCTTCTTCTTCTTCTCCTCCTCCTCCTCCTCTTCTTCTTCTTCTTCTTCTCCTCCTCCTCCTCCCTCCTCCTCCTCCTCCCTCCTCCTTCTCCTCTCCTTCTTCTTCTTCCCCTCCTCTTCCTCCTTCTCCTCCCCCTTCTTCTGCTTCTGCCTTTGTCTCCTTACTTATCTACATTTTTGCCTTAATGCCTGTAACGTATTTTACATTTACATTACTGATGAACTTCAAGTTCACGTGCTCTCAGGGAGATGTAAATTTAATTCTATTTCTTTTTTTCTTTTCTTTTTTTTTTTTACAATCTTGAAGGGAAAACTTCATACAGGAACACTCAATCTCTATCACTCCTCCTCCCAACTCCTACTACGCTCCCTTCCAAATTCACAATCTTTTCTTTAATTATTGTTATATGTATACACATATTTATGTATACATGTATGTGTACATGTGTGTGTACATGTATGTGTGTATATGTACATGTACATGTAATCTATTGAGTCCATTTAGCTTTCTGGTCAGCCCTGTTGGTTGATTCTTAGCAGAAGTGTAAGACCACCCCACAGCTGAACCAGGGTCTGGAGCAGAAGCCGCCGTTGCCCTGTCCAGCCTCCGCATCCATTACACTTCTGCACACACTTCGGCTGCCGACTCCCGTTCTCTAAGTGCTTTTACTGGTCTCCACATCCTCCTGTACCTTTTCAGGTGAGATCCTGGAATCCACATTCCCCAGAAACAGCCATCAAGCCATGACAGACAGAAACTGTTGGCTGAGTACGCTGATACCCACAGTGTGTGGCAGAATAACTGGTGCACATGCTCTCTGCTGGTCCGGCAGCCACAGTAGCAGCGAGGGGACCTCTGGGCTCCCGTTTCTTCTCCGCCACATTTTCTTACTCGTTCCCACCCAATCATTCTGGCGATCGTGTTCCAAAATAAGCCACTTCCACTAAAATCTTCACCTCAGAATCTCCTTCAGGGAGACGAAGAGCAAGAAACCATCCACTCTCGTACATTCTTACTGCATCATGAGGTACTTTCTTAGGGGGAAGCTTATTCACTAAGCAGAGGTTATTCTTGAAAGATTAATCTGAAGAGCATTGACTAATATATTCAATACAATGCAAACTCTGTGTAAATCGATTTTGATGTTGGTGAGCATGTTTGTTTGTAAACAAAAGTATAGTTTGAGCACAATTAACTTAAATTTCAAATTTTGGAAATATGACTTAAGCCATGTCTTCATACATGACACAAGGGAGAGACCAGTATGTAGCTTAGGTGAGGTTTCAGCTGCTGTGATAAACACAATGACCAAAAGCAACCTGGAGAGGAAAGGATTCATTTGGCTTACATATCCATATCACAGTCCTTCATCGAAGTAAATCAACACAGGACCCCGGAGGCAAGAGGTCATGGAGCAGCACAGTTTACTGGCTTCCTTCCCTCTCGTGGCTTGCTCATCCTTCTTTTTTAAACTACTCAGAATCACCAGCCTGGGGGCGACACTTCCCACAGTGATCTGAGTCAAACTACATCAATCATTAATCAAGAGAATGCCCACAGGACAAGCTGATGGGGGTGTTTTCTCAGTGAAGGTTCTTCTTCCAAAGGAAAGTAGCTTGTGTCCAGTTGACAAGACCTTGTCCAGCACATGTACTGAGTGCCTTTCTAATTTATGTAACTAAAAAAAACTGAGGAACTGTATAAGACAAATGTTTCCAGGAATCTGGCAAAGACAACACAAGAGAGTAATCCCTGTGAAGGAAGTGCAAAGGAGCCCTGCAGTCTCTAGACACTCTATCCAGAGTCATTTACCAACACAGATGGGCACTCAGAACTGAAGAGACAGCCTGGAGCAGCCAGATCTTGAAGAGTAGACAGCTAGAGAGCAGGAAGCTACCCAGAAAAAAAAAATGGTTGTCAAAATTAGCATAGGGCCTCACTGGAATCCATCCCTAAATTCTAAATACTCACTTATAGAGTGGGGGTCTACAGAGCCAGTCAAAATATAACTACTGCAAAGCCGTAAACCAGGCGGTGACTGGAGTTGACAATTGTTAGTCTTCATCTCCAAGTCCACTGGATTCAGGGTCCCCGTGGAGTTTAAGGCACACTTCTGGCTGTGTCTGTAAGTACTGGGTATGTCTGCAAGGATATTTCTAAAAGAAATTAACTGAATGGGGAAAGACCCACCCTGAGAGTGTGTGGCACCATCCTACGGATGGGAGACCTGGACAGAATTAAGAGGGCAGAGGAGAAATCTAACAGTGTTGGCCTTCCCTTCTTCCTGCTTCCTGGCCTGCTATGTCCTTCTTGCCAGCATGGAGTGACGCATCAGAAAGCACGAGCTACAGTAAATCTTTTCCCTATTAAGTTGTTTCTGTCAGGTGTTCTGTCCCAGCAAGGAGAAAAGTCACCAACTACTATAACAGAGATTAGATACATTCGAGTTTCAGAGAAGTCATTGAATACCCAGGTTACTATTCCTGAAGCAAATGCTTGAAAACTATAAAGATCTCTCCTCGTTATAGTGATCGCGGGAGTGATCACAGGACTGTTTACTGCCTTGCTTGCTCTTTGACTATCAGTGTTTGTTGTCTTGCTTGTTTCTTGACTATTTGCATTATATTGCTAGTTCCTCAACCTACAACTGACCTTAATACTTTCATGAAGTTAAAATGATATAAAATCAAAAAGCAGGAGGAAGGATGGGATGGGAGTTTGTGTCCAGGGAAGAGGGAAAGGGGATGACATCTGAAATATGAATAAATAAAATATTTAATAAAAAAGAAGTTCTACCTATATCTAGCAATGTTTTCCATATCATAAATTAAAATTGCAGTTGATAAAATGATAGGCCTGTCACATATTAATGTAAATAACATTTTATAAAAACAATCTTCTTCTAAAATAAACCAATGAGCACAGCCACACAGCTCATTTGACAAATGAAAACATTTGTCAAAAATCTTTTTTCTGCCCTTCACAAAGGACAGCTGAATTCGCATATGAGTTTTTTAACTCAGTCTGTTAGGAAATGGTATTTTGATTTCAGTCTATGAATAAAATCTGGTCAGACACAGCTAGGTGGTTGACTATAAAAAAAAAAAAAAAAGTGCTTCTTTCCCAGAGATCGTAGACTCTGCCTTTGTTATAGCAATGGTTAATTTATGTCCACACAGAAGAATATGTTGAAGTCCCAACTCCTGGTGTTTCCAAACATACCTTGTTTGACAGTATAATTACCCCAGACATAAGCAGTTCATATGAGGTGACTGCATTGGGACTAACTACTATAGGGGTCATATCATGAAAGTGGGGGTTTGGCTATAAACGCATGGGGATATAGGAAGAGACATGGGGAGAAAGCAGTGGAAAGGTGGAGCTTAGATAGAAACTGTGATGCCACAAACCCAGGACCATCAGGTCTGTGAGGAGCTGGAAGGAACAGGACGGATCCTTGCCCTGGCGAGGCGAAGGAACATGGTCCCACGGACACCTCTGTCTCAGACTCCTGCCTGTGAGGTAAGACGTTCTGTTCCATGGGAAAGTTAGTACTGACAGTAATGCCAGTATTTTAAAAGTGATGGTTTCCTGACAGTTGGTTGCCATGAGGATTCAGATTGTCAGCATTTCATAACTGTCTTACTAACATGCTCTCATGCACCTTGTACTTTGCATAGAATTTTCTTTTATGCAGTGTGCACACAAGTACACACACACACACACACACACACACACACACCCCACAGTCATGAAAGCACCCAATAAAGGCATAAAAGTGTTGGATCCCTGGAGATGGAATTACAGAAGACTGTGAGCTCCCCAATATGGGTTCTGGGCACCAAATTCTGGTCCTCTGCAGGAGCACCCAATGCTCTAAACTTCTGAGCCACCTCTCCAGCCATCTTCACACCTTTCTAATACAATTTTAAAATTGCATTTGTTAAGCATCTCTAGCGATATCACCGGTAAAAATAGCAACTGTTCAGAAAGCATGAAGCTCCTGATATCAGACACAGGTCTTGGAAATTTTTACCCTTGACACTCTGAACTTCAACTCTGGCCAAAAAAAAACAAAACAAAACTATTGTTTTCCCTTAAAATGACAGTCATTATCACACACGTTTGAGGACCATGTCTTCCCGTGCCTTTGAGTAGTCTTATAGGTCCATGGGCTCTTTTACAAGTAAAGCTCAGTACTCACTGTAAAGAGCAGCTGAGTGTGCTTGCTTATCTACTCTTGATGAGAACATAGGATAAGCGCAGTGTCCACAGTTAGTAGGGACAATAAATTGATGCAGGCATTGTGGAGAACAGCATCAAAGTTCTTTTAAAAAAACTAAACTAAAAGTAGAACTCACTGCATGTTTCAGCAATCCTACCTCTGGGTCTATATCCAAATATATTGAAATCAGCATCTCAAAGAGATAATGCCCATGTTTACTGCCGCAGTATCCAGAAGACAAAGGATAACACAGCCTCAGGCCCCATCAGGGAGTAAAGGGACAAAGGAAATGTGTACATAGATAGACACATGGAATATTATTCGGCCTCATGGAAGAAGGAAGCTCCACCATTGGCAACGATGTGGGTGAACCCAGACAGCATTGTGCTAAGTAGAAAAAGCCAGGTACACAAGAAAAAAATGTTACATGATTTCATAGAGACCCATTCGTAAAAGCAGAGAGCAAAAGGTTCTGTCAGGGGTTGGGGACAGGAAAATGGGAGTTATTAGATTTTAGTTACAACATGAATGTGTCAAGGAACACTAATGTACAATATCATATCTATGCTGCATAATAATATCTTGCATTCTTGAAATTTGCTAAGAGTAGATATTCAGTATTCATACCATAAAAATTATGGTGAGGTTAGGGAATTACTAAGAGCTTGGCTGTGGTAATGATTATATATATATGTATTATGAAATCTTAGCAGAATTTAAAAATATATGCTCATGAGAAGTGACAATGGGAAGACCAGAAGTTCAAAGTCATCCTCACCTACACAGTGAGTTCAAGGACAGCCTGGGGGATCATTAGACCCAGTCCTCCATATAATAAATAAATAAATAAAAATCAAATGAAAAAAATATATTTGTTTCTAGACATAAAAGCCTTAAACATAATACTAAAAACCAAAAGAACATTTAAGGCATAAACATTAAAAACACTTTCTAATTATCTGAAGAGCAATATACTGAAAAATATTGACTTTGCTGGCACATTGGTGATCACCAATTACATTACTGATTGTTGCTGTGGTAAAGTACCCTGACAAAAGCACCTTGAGCTGCAAAGGGTCTTCCTTAGCTTCCAACTTGAAGGCGCAGTCTCTCACAGTGAGTCCAGGTGGCAAGGGCTGGAGGCTGCCAGTCACGTTGCATTCACAGTCAGGAAGCCGAAAACAGTTAACGTCCATCTGACTCTTCTTTCTGTTTAGTCCAGATCCCATTCTTAGGATGGGTTTCCTACTGCCATTAACCTAATTTAGAAAAATCACAATTCTAGTTACCATGCTGATAGTACTGCACAACTCTGAACTCTGATTGTCTCTGCATCTGGTGTCTAGTGTCCTTGGAAGGTCTTACTTGTTAAAGTTGTGTGTATAGGCACATGTATAGGTACATGTATGTGGATATGAGTAGACATGCACCAGTGTGTGCATGTGTGTGGAGGACAGAGGTCAAAATGAGTGTCTTCCTCTATCACTGTCCACTTATTGTTTGGCAAGGGTCTCACTCAACCTGGAGCTCACCAGTTTGGCTAGGTCGGCTAGCCAATGAGCTTCAAGCATCAGCTTTCCCCAGTGTTGGGGTTACAGACCTAGGCTAACATATCTAGCTTCTGTTTTTATGTGGATACTGGGACTCTGAGCTCAGGCCTTCATGCTGGCACAATAGGTACTTATCAACGGAACATCTCCTTGACTCCCAGAGATTTAATTCTTCAAGACAAGAACCTTGTCCTAACCACTTTTGAGCCCCAACATCTAACAAACTTCATGTGTGTGATCATGTATGTGTACTTGTGAGGGGGAGGATGTGCATATGTGTGGAGGCCAGAGATTGATGTCAAGTGTCTTCTTCCATCTCTCTCCAGCTTATGTTTTCATGCAGAGTCTACAACTGAACCTGGGCCTCACCACTTGGCCAGCCAGCAAGCCCCAGAGAGCCCCCTGTTTCTGCTTCCCTGTCACCTTGACTATACATGTACCCTGGCACACCAGTTGTTTTTAACTGGAGATCTGAACTCACATCTTCATGTATTTGTGGCAAAGCATTTGACTGACAGCCATCTCTGCAGCACTAGCATACACACACACCATATAATATGCAAATATATACATTTGCATGAGTGCACCCATTGTTCTATAGCTGGCTAAGGCCAATTTCCTTCTGTATTAGGTACAGATGCTCCTGGCTGAGCAAACACTTTATTGACATTTGCTGTGGCTCAACATGGTATATCTTGAGGTTTCTTTTTCTCTCGTTCAAAACTAACCAGGCCTAACCCTGTTTTGCTTCTGAGACTATGTGAGGTCATGTATGTTCAAGGTAGTTTGACCATTGACAATTTTTGATGCAGCTGCCTGAAATAGTGTTATGAAATGAATGGATTCCTACTAAGTTTGAAAATACATGTAAAATAAAATCTAGATTTCCAATCCTGGACATTTAGGATTCTAATTAGGTAAATTTGTGTATGATTAAGATTCTTCCTGAAAAATTTGTATTTCATAGTCTTCTGATTTTTTGTACATATTCTAGTAGAAGATTTGGCATTTACAATTATAGCCTTAGAGTTAAGATCTATTTATGCAGAAAATTAAAATATTTTCATAATAAAAGTTCGTACTTCCACAAAATTCAATATTTGGTTGAAAGTGAACCAACATCTTAGTTTTTAGTGTCTTGCATAAAGACATGCAATAAATATCAAGCTGAACTGCTATTAAACATTTTACTTTGGGGCCTACGGAGATGGTTCAAGCAGTTAAGGGTACTTGTTGTTCTCCCAGAGGACTCAGGTTCAGTTCCCAGCATCCATGTTGGAAGGCTCACCTCCTCTTGGATCTCTAGTCCCATGGGATCAGATACCTTCCCCTGACCTTCTTAACCACATATCCATATACACACACACAAATAAAAATAAAATTATATCTTTTAAGTCTTGGGGTTTTTCCCCTGAGTTCTGATTTTTAAATTTTAGTCTATTGGCCTTTAATCATTTCTAGGAAGAATTGTTATCAAATATAAATGGTCCCTTTGATTTGACTCTCATATCAAAGGCATCATTATCCTTAAGATTAATAAAACTACAAGAACACCCAGACCTTGTCAATTTAAACTAAAATATATTAAGTGAATTGACCCAGACCTAGTCAATTTAAACTAAAATGTATTAAGTGAATTGGCTCAGCTCCCTGGGCCAGAGGAATTTTTGTAATTTTACATAACACCAGGCATTGGAGATCCAAAGTGTTTAAGACACAAGCCTGTGATGGTTAATTGTGTGTCACTGTGACTGGGCATCGGGATACACAGATGTTAATTGGTTTTTTTTTTTCTGTCAAACATTTCTAGGAGAGGTTAGTATTTCAGTACTGAGACCAAGAGAAGAAAATAAGCTCATCAGTGCAGACGACTGCATCAAATTACAGAAGGCCTGAGCATGACCGAGGCAAAGCCAGGGCAGTCCTCTGCTCAAATAGCCATCATTTTCTGTCCTTGCCGTGGTGCTCTTAGTTCCCAGAGCCTTGTCTTCAATGAAGGGACTCACATCATCAGCGCTCTGATCCTGGGCCATTGTTCCTAACCCAGAACTTCTATCATTGATGTGCAAACACAAACATGATTGTGTTTTCAGGGTTTCAAATCTTGAACTAGAGGCCATTTTTCTTTGGCCTTCCAGCCTGCAGATGGCAGATGGTGAGGTGTCTCAGTCTCCATCATTATGCGAGTCAATGATACACACTATCTCTCTGTTTATGTCTGTCTATCCTGTCTGTCTATCCTGTCTGTCTATCCTGTCTGTCTGTCTGTCTTGTCTGTCTGTCTGTCCTGTCTGTCTGTCTGTCTGTCTGTCTGTCTGTCCTGTCCGTCCGTCCATCCATCCATCCATCCATCCATCTATCTATCTATCTATCTATCTATCTATCTATCTTCTTATCTACATATCTGTCAAATCAGTCCATTTGGAGAACTCTGACTAATACCATTTCCCAAGACTTTCCACAGTGGGAACAGACCTGCAAAGCAAGGGTTGCAGAAGACTGTGATAAGTGTGGTCCAGGCATACACCTGCAGAGTGTGTCACAGATGCAATCACGAGGAGACAAGGATTGGAGTGGGAGAGGCACAGTCTGGGGAAGCTTCGAAGAGTACATTATACTGAGTTAATATTGGATAGATAAGCTATCCATATAAAGAAGATTACAGTTGATAAGAATAGAAAATGTGAAGGCACAGATGAAGGATCTAAAAATGGCTGTTTATGCAGAATCACTTGAGTGAAAGATTTTTTTCAGGGTCTTAGCAAAATATGAAGCTGTATAGACAGGTGGGCCCAGGGCAAGAACTATCTGGAGAATTAAGATAATTCCTGGAGAACTTTTTAGAAACCCTTAACAAAGATGGGACCTTATTGAATGGACATTTCCTCTACCTTTCTTTTCTCTTTCATTCTTTTTAAATTTAGATAGGATCTCATCGACAGGAATGGAACTCACTAGGTAGACAAAGCTGGCCTTGAACTCACAAAGATCTGCCTGCTTCTGACTCCCAAGTACTGAAATTAAAGGTGTGCACTCCCAGTATGAATGCACATTTGCAATAACTCTGCCAAGATTCAAAGTACAATGATAGAGGGATGGAATTTCTTATCTGAAAAATTTTGCTCTGTAGAAATGTGTGAGAATGAAAAGTATTATGACATGGAAAATCACTAAAATGAATTCATAGCCTTGTCAAAATGTCTACTTTAAGGCCTCCTGAAGACTTTGAAGGAGTAAAGATCATGTCTTGCACATCTCCCTCCATGATGACCCGGGAAAGAAAAGCTGACTGAACACGGGGAAGTAACAAGGAAGGAAAGAGTACTTCAGCTGCAGCTTGGCTGATGGTGACCGGGTGTTGTACCCTGGGCCACGCAGGCACACAAAGGTTCACACTAGTGATGAGCACCAGGAAGTAAAGAAGCCATCCAGCTGGAGGAGGAGGGCTGCAGTACAGTATAGTCTTCTTCATTGTTGCTAGACTTTAAATCACCTAGGAGACACGCTTTTGTGTGTGCCTGTCTGTGTGTGGGTTCTTTCCAGAGATGCTAAAGGGAAGAGAGAAGATTCTGCCTGAATGTGGGTAGCACTGTCCTATGGGCTGAGGCTCCAGGCTGACTACGAGGGGGAAAGGAGAAAGCGGTTGAGGACCAGCGCACGTTTCCCTTTGCTTCCTGAACAGGCACCACCACCTCACATTTCTGCTATGCCTGCTCCACTAAAATAGACTTTACCCTCAAACTCGGAACCAAAACAAACCCAGGCCAACAAGAAAGATAACTAGCAGCAAGTTTCTAAGTTCTGACTAGATGAGGCGGTAGTTTACCAAGTAAGAATAAGAAACCTGACACAGCCTGGTGGCTTTTCCCCTACTGTGCTTAGAAGGGTAGAGTCACCATGCGCATGATCTGCCAGAAAAGGAAATACCTGGTAGTTACTCTAGGCAACCACCTCTATTTCAAAACACATTAACCATAGACCTTTGAAAACATTTCCTAATTAAGACTTTTAACATTATCTGAGGCCTGAGGAAATGGCCCAGGAGGGAAAGCGCCTACTGTGCAAACATGGGGACCCAAGTTCAGATTTCCTGCACACAGGTAAAACTGTTGAGCATGGTCCTGCACACCTGCAATCCCTGTGAGAAGGTGGGGACGGGAGGATTGCTGGGGACTGCTGACAGCCAGGCTGGGCACAGGAGGATTGCTGGGGCCTGCTGACAGCCAGGCTGGACACAGGAGGATTGCTGGGGCCTGCTGACAGCCAGGCTGGACACTTGCTGAATTCCATGCTCAGAAACTTTGCCTCATAGGTAAGGTAGAGAAGGGATTGAGGAGGACACTTGGATTTGATCTCTGGACTCTGTACCCACATGCGCACGTGTGCACATAAATGCACACCCCATGGTCTACACACACACAAAATTATCTGCATAATCAAAGTTACATCTTGAAAAGCATAGCAGTGGGAAAAACGATACTTAGAGTAAGAAGGTTTTGCTGTAAGTTTATGCTTAGCTGACCTTTTGACCATTTGGAATTTGCCCTTAGACTGTTTAGAATCTGGGTTCTTTCCAAAAGCATCTGAACTTCCCTACTATGCCTGGTCCCTGCCTCCCACCAATGCCAGTAGTTAGACCCTGTTGGCTGTTCATGATAGAAGTATGCAGCCATGTAATAGAAGCTTGGCCATTTTAGACTCCCCTGAGGCTTCAAATGCTGAGTCACGAACAGAGCCAATGCTATTGTCCATCTTGGGAGGAAGCATTAAATCTTCCTACATTATATGGGATATCAATGGTAGGTTTTTCTATACATGTTAGGAAGGTTCTTTCTATTTCTACCTAGTCTTCATTTTTTAATAATAAATGACAAGCTAACATTGCATCCCTGAGGGGGGGAAATAATACATCCCACTCAAATATAAGCATAAACTTAAACTAAGGGGAAAAAATCACAGATTAATGGACTACACACTGAAAAAAATGACTCATGAGAAAAGGAGCATGTGTTCAGTATAATATTTGCATAAGTCACTGTAATCCGATGAATATGACCATTATGACTGTAGTTTGATGTTTCAAATTTACTGTCAGAAATTCCAGTTCCTGTGTGATTAATGACAAAATGCAAGGGCAGATAACTCTACAGCTTTACAGACGTGATCCCTACCACAGTGACTGAGTTGACTTTAATTGTTATTTTCCAGCTGTAAACTTTGCTAATTTCTGTTCGGTAAGCATAGTGAGCCTCCATCAGTGAGTTGATTCTTGATCCTTCAGCACTTAGACTAGAGAACTGTGTGGGTGACTGCAAATGTGACAAAAACAACGAAGGGAGAAGATACTGACAGATGACAGCTATGAGTCTTTAAGTCTTAAAGACTTAAGGAAAGAAAGGAAATTTAAGAAGAAATTTGTTGAAGAAAAAAGACATCAGGGGGACTTGTTTAGGAATCAAATCTGGCTGAATCTTCTCAGTGCTTAGTTGGGTAATGTGGCCAACTGTCACCTTGCAGGAACCCTCGTTGGCTTCAATGTAACCTTGGGAGAGTCATCTCCCAGCCCCCTTGCCTTTGTGTAGCTAACGGGTGGCTGGCATAATGTAGTGTTGACACCTGGGTACTCTTATGTTGTTTGTGCCTATTTTAGTTATAAGCCACTTCTACACCAATGTACACCAATGACCCCTTTTTTTCTCATTCCTCATCCAAACTATGTCACTCATGAAAATTTCAACTTAAAATGTCACTCTTTCCACTTATAACAAGTCGTCAAAATGGCATCGCCAGTTAGAGTGGGCTAACTTCTCATACTCTTAGGTTGTCTTCACTAATTCCTTTTTCTGTGCTTCTCCAAAGAGATTGTGATGAAGACACAACATGCACTTCAAAGAAACGACCTTGAAGTTGTACAGAGGAAAGAATAGTGTGTTATTGGTGCTTTGCTTACAGCTTATCATTCATTACGTAAAACGGATGGTAAATTCTATCATGCATATTGATCTGGGATGCAGTGACGTGACCACAGCTGAGAAACTTACACAGAGGAGTAGTTCACAGTTCTGGAACATGGGTTCACCATCAAAGCTCTAGAAGATTCAGTGTCTAGCAAAGCTTCCTTCCAGGTTTGCAGATAGCAAGTCCAGGGTGTGTCTTCTTGCAGTAGAAAATGCAAGCCATTGGGGGTGGCGTTATAAACTGAAAAATTGACCACTAATCTCATGGATGATTGGCTCCATCCTCATGGCTGATGTTGGTGACTAGTTGTCAGCATATGAATTCTGGGAACATGAATATGGAGACTATTATTGCATCAGGGAGCTGTTGTGGAAAGGGAACCCCAAGTGGTACAGATGTGGAGAGCTCTCAGCCAAGTGTTTGGGGACATTGGTGACAGCTCACACTGTAGGGTTCCAACAAGGCATCCCAGTATCTAGAAAGCAGTCTCTGTACTGTGCTCTCCCTGTATTGATGGTTTGGTTTAGAGCCCCATGGTACAATAATTCCATCAGTTCTCTTCTCTCTTTCCCACATTTTCTTTATGGTCACTTATCCCAGCCAAGCTCCATTCTCAGTGCCCCTCACATGGCCCTCCTAACTGTCTGCCCTAGAGCCGAATTTCTCTTCATCATTCTGTGTCCTGGCAGAACGACATACTCTTAGTTCCCTTCCACTTCATCAAAGAGAGAATCTGGTTCCCTCAATAACTTTCTCTATTCAGTACTACCAGATCATGGCCTGTGCTGGTTAGTTTTTGTCAACTTGACAGAAACTAGAGTCACCTGGGTAGAGGGAACCCCAGTTGAATTACTTCCCTCAGACACTCCTATGATCAGATTTGGGGGCACTTTCATGACTAATCATTGGCATGGGAGGGCCCTGCCCAGCAAGAGAACACCATTCCTACTTGGTCTCTGTAAGATGAAACAAACCCTTTCTTCTCCAAGTTATTTTTGGTCACTGTTTTATCACAACTGCAATACCAACAACACTCTGAGACATATATTAAAACAAACAAAAATAATGGCCTTTTTTTTATTAGACTTCCCCCTACTCCCAGAATGGCATCAAATTTGCCTGATTTCTATGTCTTGCTTTGTCACTTATTGTCTGTATGGCTTCGATGGGCAGCCTTTCAGGGCTCCATGTATGAAATCAGATGGTGAAAGTTGGTCTGCTTTCCAGTAGTTTTGTTTTTTACTAACTGACAATTTCATGCACTGATATGAGTGCATTTGATCATATTCCCCCCATTACCCACCCATATCTCTTTCCTATTCTCTCTGAACCTCTTTTTCCAACAAGCCCCCCTCCCATTACTATCATATCTTTATTCTTTTTCTAACCCACTGAACTAAAGCAGGCATGAGCACGGGTGTAGGGTTAACCATGGAGAACTTACTAGTGGACAAACTACTGAAGAAAAAGGATTCCCCCTCCCCCAGAAGCCTCAACGTCCAATAGTTCCTCGTCTAGGTGTACACTTTCATGAGCCTCTCACCCATCCATAGTAGAGTGTTTCTGGGCTCATTCTTGTGCTGCTGACCACAGTTACTGAGAGTCCATAAGTACAACAGCCCTGTCATGACAGAAGACAGCATTTCACATCGCTCCTAACCATCCTTTGCTCTTTTATTCCTTTCTTCCTTCTTCAGAAACATTGCAACATTCAGTGTTGGAGGTTGGGAAGTTATAGACATTCCGTTTGGGGCTGAGTACACAAATATTGATTTTTATGAGCACTTTGACCAGAGATGAGTCTCTGCATTAACTTATGACCACTGCAGAAAGAAGCTACTCTGACCAATGCTCAAAATGACATGGATATATGTGGATAAACCATAAGCTTTCAGAAAGCAATTTGACACCATATCTATTTAGCAAAACAACATTAGCAGGTTCCTCCCTAGGACCTATCACTTTCCCAGACATTGGCTTTTGATGAACTTTACAGTACCAACTATGAATGTCCCTACTGTGACACAGGCTTCATAGTCAATCAGAAAGCCTTCTGTTACCTCTAAAATAGTCATGAAACTATTTCACTAATGGACGTATCTTTCCAGGCAGGTTAGCATTGTAATACACAAGGTTTAGAACGGGATAAGGCCATTGATGGCATACACCAACAGCCTGCATAGCACCTCCTGGTTCTCTATTCAAACTATTTTAAAGTCATATTGTTCTTAAAATTAGTTTTTTTTTTTTAAAGTGGGTTTCCATGTGGCTTTCCTATGCAGCCTTAGTTTTGGTTAATACTTCCTGTTTCTCAAACACTGACTTTATTTCCTGCATAACCAGTGTCCTATTCAGAATGCCCTTGCCTATGCCTGTCTCTTGAAGTATATGCCTTACTTTGCATTCCCAGGATCCATAGGTTACTTAATTAAAATCCTAGTGACAGCTATGGGAAATTCCCATAATTATTGGTCATGGAGACCTCAGAGACTCCCAAAACAACATTGGTTTCTTGTGATTACCAACTAAGTCTAGATGATAAAACTCTCGCTGAAGACACCACATCCTTTGGCTGCACACATAGAGAAATCAAGCAAAAATTAAGGGATACCCCCTTCACGCTGGTCAGCATCCACAGAGCCAGGAGGTACTACCCAGGCTGATGAGTAAGTCATCATCAATGGTCTTGACCAGCTCTGGACCTGTGTGCTACAATATAGAGCCAGGCCTTCAGGGCTCATGTTGAGGTCATTAGTCAATTTGTAGTTGTTTTATGTCTGAGATAAGAGATAAAGGTCTTGGTTTGTTTGTTTGTTTGTTTGTTTATTGAGATAGGGTTTCATTGTGTAGCCCTGGCTGTCCTGGAACTCACTTTGTAGACCAGGCTGGCCTCGAACTCATATATCTGCCTGCCTCTGCCTCCCAAGTGCTGGGATTAAAGGCATGTGCCACCACTGCCCAACTGGTTTATCATTCTTTGACTGATAGATATCCAAATTTCCCAGTACCACTTGTTGAAGGTACTGGGTTTTTTTCCCCCTCCAATATATGGTTTTGGCATCTTTATAAAGAATTAGGTAGCTATTGTTGCATGGGCTTTTATTTGGGTATCTTATTCTAGTCCACTGATCTACATACCTGTTTTCATGCCAATGCCATACTGTTTTTATTACTACAGTTTTGTAGGATACATGGAAATCAAATAATGGTGGCACCAGAAGATTCTTTTTGCACAAGATTGCTTTGGTTTATCCAGGGTCTTTTGTGCTTCCATACGAGTTTTAAAATAAGAATCTTTATTATGTTGAGAGATATTCCTTCTGTGCTGGTTTGTTCTTGTCAACTTGACAGAAACTAAGGTCTTACGGGAAGAGGAAACCTCAGTTGGGGAACTGTCTCCATCAGATTGGCCTTCTGGCAAATCCATGGGACATTTTCTTGACTGATGATTGGTGCAGGAGGGCCATGCCCACTGTGCCCAACCCTGGGCAGTTGGTCCTAGATCGTAGAAGCCATCAGTGTAGCACATGAGCAGCATCCTTCCCTGGCCTCAGCATCCATTCCTGTCTCCAGGCTCTTGCCTTGAGCTCCAGCCCTAACTTCCCTTATCACCGACTATGAACTGTAAAGTGAAATAAACTTTTTCCTCCCCAAGTTGCTTTCAGTCAGAGTATTTTTCACAGAAAAATAAATCCTCTAACTAAAATACCTTTTCTTTATTTTAAGTTTCTTTATGACCAGTATCTTTTTTTTAAGGAATTTTTAAAAAAAATTTTTTGAACATGAAATGCTTTTTTATAGCATGTTTTACAAGGGGAGGGGGTAAGAGGGGCCAGGTGGTGGAAAAGTACAGAATCTTCTTGACCTGTGCCTTGAAACATGTCATGGTCTATACGGTACACTGCCTTGAATTATGATCTATCTGCTGTTCTAAAGAAGATATGGTACACTGCTTGAGTTATGGTCTCCCTGCTATTCTTCAGAAGATATGGTACACTGCTTTGAGTCTATCTGCAGTTGCTAAGCAGGATCTTGCAGTTGCCAAGCTTCAGGGGACATTGTGCAGGTGGGGAAAGGTAGGGGGTGAGGGTAAGGGCGAGGGTCCTGGCTTCTGGCATCTCCCCCTTCTCTGTTTAGTTAGAGAAGGCGTCTTATGATCAATCCCAACTATGTGAGTTTTGAATTTGGATGTCTAATTATGGGGGGTATGACCAGTATCTTGAAAGGATACTAGAATCTGTCAAAAGCCTTTTCTGTGTCTTTTGAGATCCCAGTGTGACATGTCCTTGAGCCATTTATATAATTTTTAACATTTATCCGTTTACATATATTCAACCATCTCTGTGTCTCCAAAATAAAGCCAACTTGATCATGATATTTTTATATGTTCTTAAATTCAGTTTGGACTTTGTCTTAAAATTTTTTACTGACGTTCATCAGAGAGACTGGTGTATAATTTCCTTAACGTCCTTATCACATGCATATCTGTTTTGGGGATCGGGACACTAACTCCCTCACAAGAGTTTGGCGGTGTTCCTTGCTTTCCTATGTTATGGATGTGTTTGAGGAACATGGGTGTTAGCTATTCCTTAAAGGTCTGCTGAAAGTCACCAGTGAGTCCATCTGGGCCTGTTCTTTTTTAGTTGTGAGATCTTAATTACTGCTTCTATTTCACTTCTTGTTATAGATCTGCTTAATTTATCTCATCTTGGTTTAATTTGGGTATGTCATCTATATCTAGAAAAAAATTTTTAAAGTTTTCAATTTAGTGGAATATTTTCTATAAGGTCTGATCTTGCAAATCTCCGAACTTCACTGATAGCTATCCCTATAGGTTCCCTCTAAGTCGACACTTCTGTAAGTTCAGCTTCTCTCCCCTCTGTTGGTTAGCTTACCTAAGGTTGATGGACTTTATCTATCTTTTCAAAAAAAGGACTTCTGTGTTTCATTGATTTTTTTTTTTTTGGTATTTTGTTGTTGTTAATTTCTGTTCCATTAATTACGCCCTTCTGGATCTTAGATTTCTTTCTAAATACTGCCTTGGTGTTTGACTTGTGCTTCCCTTCCCCCTCCACACCTCCACCTTAAAGACTAATCATTAAGTTACTTATTTGAGCTCTCTCTTACTTCTTCATGTAGATACTTAAAGTTATAAAATTCCTGTTTAGAACTGCTTTCCTTGTGTTCCATAGGCTTGGGTAAGTGTTTTCTTTCCTTTCCTTTTCTTTTCTTTTCTCTTCTTTTCTTTTTTCTTTTTTTTTGATTTTTAAGAAGTTTTTAAGAACTTTGGTTTCTTCTAGAACCCATTTGTTACTCAATAGCATTTGTTTAGTCTACAGTAGTTTGTATATGTTCTAGAGTTTTGTTGCTGGTGATTTGTAGATTTATCCCATTGTGATAACATAAAACACAAGGAATTATTTGAATTTTCCTATATTTATTAAACCTTGTGCTATATCCTCTATATGCTCTATGGGCTTCTGAGAAAAATGTATATTCTGCAGTGTCTGGCTGAATTGTCTTGGAGATGTCTGTTTAATCTATTTGATCTAGGATGTCATTTCATTCATGTATTTCTCTTTATTCTTTGTTTGACTGGCCTATAACTTGGTAAGAGTGGGGAACTAAAGTCACTTACTACCGTTGTACTGGAGGTAATCTGTGACTTTACATCTAGTATATATTATGAAAGTCGTTTTACCCATGTTTGGAACATATATGTTTAGAATCATAATGTCCCTATTGATTAAGGCTTGCCCCCTTAATCAGTATGAAGCGGCCTTTACTTTTTCTGCCCGATTTTGGGTTGCAGTCTGTTTTGTCAAGGATCAGAACTGAGATGTCTGCTTGCCTTCTATGTATGTTTACTTGGGATATCTTTTACCATCCTTTCTCCTTAAGGTAGTGTCTGTCTTCTGGGATGAGGGATGTTTCCTGAATGCAATAAATAGAAATGTCCCTGACTTTTTGTCCAATCTACTAGTCTGTCTTTTGATTTGGGAATTGAGATCATCAATATTCAATTATTATTTAAAGGCATGTATCAGTTCCCACTGTGCATATTTTATAATATTTGGTGTTTCCTTTTCTCATGCTTATGACTCTAACATGGTTTGTTCTTTCCTGCGGCTTCATGGGTGGATTTATATTTCTCCACAGTCTGAAGGGTTCTTCTAAGTATCACTATAAAGTTTAGTGGTCATGAATTCCTTCATCCTATTTTTATGATAAAAAGTTTCTTTTCTCCTTTTATTATAAGTGATAGCTAATATATCTTTCTAGTACTCCACATCTTTAAAATTAACTTTGAGAAATCTTCTACTCTTCTAGTGGGCCTGCCTTTGTTTGTGACTTGGTCTTTCTAGTTTGCTGCTTTCAATATTTCCTTTGTTCCACATATTTAGTGTTCTAATTATAGTATGACAAGGAAAGTTCTTTTCTAGTCTTGTCTGTTGGATGTTCTAAACATTGACAGATGCTGAGTCTTCTCACCATGAAAATGTTGTATTAGACAATCAACACAGGACCTTTTGATTTAAATAACTATTAAGTGATTAAACGAACCAGGCTAGTATAATGTATTCTCGGTCTTTAGTTACTAAGGCAAGGTGAGGAAGGTAAGTAGAGTAGATGCTGTGTTGAAAAGTATAGTAGAAGCAGCCCCGTTTTTCAGAAACACACTGAAAAAAATCTTCAGGTCTAACTGAGAAACATACAAACAGTCTGAGTAGAGATTAACATTCAAAATATGAAAGAGTACTTATGACTTTCTGCTACAGTTGCATTGACTTGGACAGTGAAGTGCTCAGATCCCTCTGGCTCTCATGGGTGGCTCCCCCTGGTGCTGTGTGGGAGAGAGAAGACTGGTGGTCCACAGGCTCTGCAGACTCCTTGGTTGTGTCTTTCTGATGCTTGGGAAAGGGGAGACTCTAAGCTGTTCCCTGGCAGTTCCCTGTGACCCCAGCGCCCCACCTTACCCATTTCTGATTCTATGGGTTAAGGGTACATGATGAGCAGTGCTTCTGCAGTTTCTCTCTATGGCAGCTTGGTTCAGAGGGTGTGGCACTGATTCAAGAATATGAACCAGATTCACCGCAGAGTTCTCTTGGCTTAATACGTTCTTTTATAGCACTTGTCCTTGTATATTATCATGTCTGTTTTCTTTTGGTGTTTCAGCAGCAAAACTTCAAATCCATCATCTTCCCTGAACATCTCAAATGCTAGTGTGTGGGTGTATGATACATGTGTGCACATGTATTATGATATGTGTACATATACATGAATACAGGTTTATGTGTGTACCTTGAATACAAGAAGCCAGAGGACAACCTGGGTGTCAGACCTTGCCTTCTTTATTATGTGACATAGGCTCTGTTTGCCGCTAAATGTCTCAGCTCAGGGAATGTTGTATGCCTCTATCTCGCCGGACAAACATTGGGGTTGCAGACATGAGCTTCAGTGCCCAGCTTTATAGTTTTAAGTTCAGCTCTAGGGAAATGAACTCAAGTTTTTACACTTTCATGGCAAGTGCTTTACCCACTAAGCTATCTCCCCAGCCAAAATATTTTAATTCCAATATACTCCTGTTAAAGTTTTGCCTTTTCCTTCCTCCAAGAACTGAGTAGGCAGAGAGCAAAGGGTGAACAAACAAAGGGTAACTTTCATTTGCCACACAGGAATAAGAATTCAAATGGGAAAATAGAAAGCCAAATAGGAAGATAGAAACAGACCCTGAGCAGCAGCAGGATGCCAGCAGTTGCCCTGATACATTTCCAAGGTGTGACCAGAATAGTGCCAGCATGCATTACAACTCTAATGTCTTGGAGAGTGTTGAGCTGTCTACTGAAAATAGACCCTGGTAAAGCAATCTGAAGATACCAGATCACCAACAAGTACAGCAGGAGTAGAAGTTCTCCTGTCTCTCTCAGGTCTCAAAGGCTGAAGTGAGTGTCCCTTGCTTACAATCAAAGCAGCAGGCCTTGGAGGCCAAGGCAATAACCATGGATTTTGAAGCAGAAACAGTGACTCTTAAAGCAGAAGAAGCAGAAGCTGGGAACTTCCCAGGGCTCTGTCTCCAGTGGGTCTTAGACTTCTATTTCTAGTGAGCATCCTGGAGCCAGGCTCCTGATCAGAACCAGGAGCAGGATGAGAGGCAGACTGAGGCTGGGAGCCTGAAAAGCACAAAACCCTGTATGTTGTATCCAGTTATATAGAACCTGGGGGGCCCTGATTGGCTGGGGGGGGATGCAAATGAAATACACAAAAGGACCAATCAGAAGAGAGATGTCAAACCAGAAGTGGGTATGGCAAACCAAACCTGTCAAAAAAGTTCCCAACCAAGTTGGTGACTCAGTTTCCCTTCTTCTAAAGCAGCGGTAGGGAAGCAAGCACTCCACTGCCAAAATGGTGTGGCAAGACAGTTTGCACCTGGGTGTTTCTGTCAATTTCCAGTTGCTAGGATGCCATTAGGCTCACCTTTACACCCAGAGATGCTACTCCAAACTCCTCCTAGAGCTGTCCCACTTCTATCACAAGTAGCCCAACCGAGATTAGGTTTTTGATAGAATAACCAGATCTTCAAACACCACGACGGGCTATTAAACACAGCCTATTCCTGACACTGTTTCCAGTCAGATCTTGTTTGGAGGGAGAGTCAGGGCGTAGGGTGTGTGTATAGAGAAGGGTGGTCTTCTGTCCATCTAGGGTCTTCACAGGTCATGCCCAACTGCTGCTTATGATAATAACTGAGACCCCTTCTATTTCTATCACATGTTGTGTCCTGAAGAAGTTCCTAGACTAGAAAGTTGTCCCTCGTGTGGTAGTGCTGAGACGATGGGACTCAGTAGAAGCAGCTAAATCACAGGACAGCACTCTCATGAAGAGCTCAATGCTGTTTCGAGGGGATTCCAGCTCTACTGTGACTAGATCAGCACAGTGAACGCAGGCTTATTGTGTAGCAAAAGGTCCCATTGTGCTGGGGCCCCTTCTGTACTCTGCTGGTTCCCTGTGTTGTTCTACTGTATTGTGATACAGCCAAAGGATGGTTACTAGAATGCCAGCACCCCAACTGGCTGCTTCAACCACCAAAACAGTGGATAATGGCACTACTAGGAGGTGTGACCTTGTTGGTGTAGGTGTGTCACTGTGGGAATGGACCCTTGTCCTAGCTGCCTAGAAGTCAGTATTCTACTAGCAGCCTTCAGATGAAGATGTAAAACTCTCAGCTTCTCATGCATCATGCCTTCCTGCGGGGAATGATTAGCTCATGCATGGGCACGGGCATCAGTTCTTGCATCTTATTGTGCTGTTGTGATTCCCACGGCTCCAAGACTGGAGCACAGGAATCTCAACTGAGTTCACTCCACACATGGCACTGGGTGGGCACTATGGGCCCCCACCCAGTGGAGGGAGTTCTCACTAAGTCTGAAGTTCCATGGGGACACACAGCTCTTGGATTGGGGATCCCTGGGCCAGGAAGTGGCCAGGGACTGACTGGTCTCAAGCCCTTGGGCTCTCAGACGCCGCTGAGAGGCCTCGGAAGTACCGAGACTGGGGTCATGTGGGTGCACCTGGCCAACCCACAGCTGAGAGAAACAAGGGGGGAAGAGAAGAAAGAGGCCCTGGCAGCACCCTGTGGGAGAGACTCGGTTACTGTACTCGCTTAGCAGACTCAACGGCCCAGCTAGCTTGCTTGAAGATGTGGGTTCCTGTGGCTGGAACACAGAGAGGTCCTCCAGGCAGGAAGTTAGGCATGACGGCTGCCGTGCCTCAGCATTAAAGGCCTTCTCTCTCCGTGTTTCCCACAGCAGGCCCCAGAAGACATGTGGAGTCCATGGGTTTAAGAGATGTATTTTCATGGCAGATGGTAGATGGATCTGGATGCCCCCCCCCCGCACTCTCCCCCCTCTGCTGTGAAACTCAGGGCAGACCTGAGTTAAATAGGGAGGGCGAAAGGGGGAAGGTCTGGGGAAGAATGCTTAATTGGCTCCACCCTCTGGCCTTCAGATATTTCATTAGTATGTAAATCCTTCTAGGGCCTGAGGCCTGTAGTCACACTCTACCTGTGCTCTTTGGGAGGGGCTGCAATGGCCTACATGACTGAACAGTGCAGGTCAATGGAGTTCCACACCATATGTTAGGACCCTGGATTCTCGGAGTGTGGAGGAACAAATGCCCGTCCCTTGCAGGGTCTCCGGGCTACTTTCAGCCAGCACTTCTACTAAAAAACAAGACCCCTTTCATGGCCCTACACCTTCCTGGATGCTACCATGTTCCTACCTTGATGATAATGGACTTAACCTCTGAACCTGTAAGCCAGCCCCAGTTAGATGTTGTCCTTTTAAGAGTTGGTTGGTCATGGTGTCTGTTCACAGCAGTAAAACTCTAAAACACTCAGCATCACCTATTTTGCTGTAGCAACATGGAGTCAACTAAGACACTCCTCCTTTCTAGTACCATCCAACAACCAAGATAAGGGCAGTGTGTTCTCAAGTACGGGCAGTGGCCAGCGCTTGTTTTATTGTGCTTGAATATGTGCATATGGTATGTTGTTTTTATATATAGCCTCTTCAGTAGAGCTGAGCATATGACGCTATATTTCTCAGCTGGAGATTTATTTCTGTTAGAAAGTGCTCTCTAATTCCCAGGCTGAATTAATGAGAGCAGATACATACATACTTGGTGCTGTGTAGCAATTTCCTACAAATTGAAACATTCCCTCCTGGATGGAGGAGAGAGGCTCACAAGACTCAGAAAGTAGACAAAACTTAGAAGTCTTAGATAGCTCCTGAGTCACTGAAGACTCCCAAGCCCCTTCCTAAGGTTATGTGAGCACCACCTATTGCTGAGAGAGGGTATTCTCCAAACAGCTCAGCTACATGCAAGTCAGATAGGCATCTCCAGGGACACAGCATTTGTGCATCATCTTGGTGTAGGAGTTGGAAGAATGCACCTGTCTTTGAGTTGCTCTTGCTTTTGTAAATATCCCCCCGTTTATACTCCTATGAATGTAACTGAAACACTGACTGCTTAGGTTTCACTAGATGGACTGTCATTGGTGCCCCACCTGGGGTGATTAGACATGTGTTCATACTCCCCAGGAAAAGTCACAGCATACTTGAATATATTTGATTGGGTTTTCTGAACACCAAAGATGGATAACATGCACTTTTGGCAGAGGTGGTGGGCTCTAGGGGAGGAAGAAGAACTAAGAGAGCCCCAAGCCTCTCACTTATAGACTTCCCCTAGGAAGACCTGAGGATGCTGTGCCTGTGGGTAACAGTCAAAGCTGAAGGCACAGAAAGGTGGGGAGGTAGCTTGGAGAACTCAGAATTATGCTACATTTCTATCATTCCCAAGGAAAAGATATATTATTCTGAAAGGGTACATTTTAAAGTAAAGATCATTTTAAGTCATAGGGCCAAATGATGGGGGGAAAATAAGAATACACGGAATAATTGTGACTGGAATACACATTATTATAGATTATAGCATTTAAATAGGTGCCACAAATGAGTTCAAATGCCCCTTTTGTTCTTCTACTCTGTGTGACAGACTGACTGGTATGGGCTCTTTACCTCCTGAACTACTATTTGGGGGGGGGTGTGCTACAGGAGACAAGGTCAGAGTATTTATCACCTGGTAAGTCCTCAGGACTAAGGAAGGCACTGCTTAAACACAGTCAACTCTCCATAACTCTTTTTCCAGTGACCAAAGCAGACTTTTCACATCAGACTCAGGCTCTGGACTCTGGGATACTCTCCCAGAGCTTCCACCCTCATCCACTGAACACTGCCCTATAACGGGCCGAGAGTCCCTTTGTTAGGAGACAGAAAGACATCTTAGATGATCCTTAAGGAATGTCTGTGTCTTGTATTGGAATCTTAGATGATAGATCTGTAAAATCTAAATGTGAATAAATGTACTTGCAACAGAAAGCAAATTGCAATGAATTCATTAAGCGATTTTAAAATTGGCAATGCTACTGAAACAAAGAAAAATTAGCTTGGCTGCAGCTAGCTCACTAGTAGAGCAAAGCCTGGGGTTCGGTTCCCAATACTGTCCTGCCAAAAGCGGAAAAAAAAAGTGTTGTTTTATGCTAACTCTATGCAAGAAAGAAAATGAAGAAGCATACAGCTTTCTACATATGAGGGAAACGTGGGGAGAAAACCAGTTGTCCGTGAAGCAGGTTACAAAGGAAATCCGGGTGGGACATGACCCAGCACTCACCCCATGTGTGCCTTTTTCTTGGGTCCCTTGAAATCACATTGACAGTCTACAAGCTTAGGGTAAGAAGGACATTCCACTGCAGATGAGAAGGAAGCCTGCTGAATGCTACTGAAAACTAACATCTGTGGATTGGAGAAATGGCTCAGTAGTTACGAGTGTGGGTTGCTCTTCCCGAGGGTCCGAGTTTGGCTCCTAGCACCTATGTCAGGCAGGTCACAAGGACCTGTCACTCCAGCTCCAGAGGATTCCATGCCCTCCTCTGTGGTTCCCTTGGATACCTACACACAGTATTTGAAAAATAGAAATAGATAGACGATAGATAGGTAGGTAGGTAGATGATAGATAGATGATAGATAGATAGATAGATAGATAGATAGATAGATAGATAGATGATAGATAGATAGATAGATAGATAGATAGATAGATAGATAATTATACCTGAAAACTGCCTGGCCATGAGAGAAGGGAGAACAATACAGAAAGCTACTCTGTGTGGACTTTCCAAGCAAACTATTTATGGTGATTAAGGACTGAGTTGAGAATCTGAACTTCCTATAGTCATCAAATAAGCTACCAGCCGGGCTTTCTTCCTAGCGTACCAGAAGGGAAGAGGAAGAGGCAAGGTTTAAAGCTGTAACCATTCAGGCATTAAAAAATGGAAAGCAGTTGCATTCTGTCCCTTGAGAGCCAAGTATCTACCTGTGGTAGAGGATATGTGCCCATGGAAGTCCATTTGATTATTTATTCATTTAACTCACGGATATTGTTTTATACTGTGTGCTATGTACCCTTCCTTTGGAAGGGTTAGCAGCTGTAACTATTTCACCTTGACTGCCTGGGGTGCTTTCATTTAATATCTGTGCTCTCGATGGATTTCCACCAATGCTGTCCTGTTGTACTGAAGCACCTCCTCACTTGTTGGCACCATGGGATGGACCATCCACCTCTCATATCTGTTTCCAGCTGTAGCCCTGCAGTGAGCCTTCTCAAGAAACTCTACCTAGCTCACTGTACTGGAGGATGGTATTCAAAATCAACATCTGTGAGTTTACTCCCCAGAGCTCCCAGGAACTAAAGCACCAACCAAAGAATACACATGGAAGGACCCATGGCTCCAGCTGCGTATGTAGCAGAAGATTGCCTTATCTGACATCAATGGGAGGGGAGGTCCTTGGTCCTGTGGAGGCTTGATGCCCCAGTGTAGGGGGACGATAGGGGGGTGAGGCAGGAGTGGGTGAGTGGGTGGGGTAGAACCCTCTTAGCGGCAAAGAGGAGGGGGATGGATGAGGGGGTTTGCAGAGGGGAGACTGGGAAGGGAGACAACATTTGAAATGTAAATAAATAAAATAACCAAGAAAAAAAAGAATAACAATTTTTTAAAAATCAGGAACTGGATACTAGGAGGATGCTACTGAAGAATTAGTTTCCAGACTCTCACTAATTGAACCAAAAATATGCATATGTGCTAACCCTATCTATGTGCAGAGCATTTAACATTTGCACCTATAACCATGTATCTACATGAAACTGGAATTAGTTCCCACTGATGTCACATCTCAAACTCTAATCCATCGTCACCATATGGATCATCTAGCCCTTGCTTGTCTGTAACTTCCCACTCCAGTGGGGAGAAACCTGGCTCTTACCATCTGCCACCAGCGTATGTCATTGTTGGCTTCCAATGAACATGAGTGGTGGATGCAGGGTCTCTAACCTGTGCCCTTGCCATGTGACCCCTTATCTGGATTTGGTGGGTACAGAAAAATCACTGTAAATAATTTTTTTCGCAAAGTCCCCACAGAGTTTCTTTCTGTGTGTCCTGCATAGCCTTAATTGTCAACCTGACACAGTTTAGAATTAGCTGAGAGAAGAAGCCTCAGTTGAGGGATTGTCCTGATCAAATTGACCTGTGGGCAGATGGGGGGGTGGTCTTCATCATTTATTGATAAGGGCTAGGCACAATATGGACAACGATGTCCCTAGGTAGGTGGGTCTAGGCTAATACAAAGCTAGCTAAGGCACAAGGCTGTGAGCCAACCAGGGAGCAGTGCTCGTTCCACGGTTTCTGCCTCACAATTCTGGGTGAGTCACTGCTCTGATTGTCCTTAGCTGGATCATGACTGGCAGTCAATAACTCCTTCCCCACCCTGAGCTGCTTTTGGTCAGAGCATTTTCTCACAGCAAGAGAATGGAAAATAGAATGTATGTGGTGACAAAGCTTGTAGGTGTCCTCTGTGGACATGAGAGTGTACGGTGGGCTTCCTTCATCTCATTTGCACTGGAACCCCCTTCCTGTCCTTTCTGGGGTTCTTCTCTTGTTAGAACATGTGGTCCATCAAAAGGAAGGCCTCCAGGAAAGGGCACTTAGAGAAGTTCTGACTTCACCCATAGTGGTAATATCTGAATCTTTAAGAAAGAATAATATAGAAACACAAATATATTTTCAAGTTTATGATATCAGAAGACTTCAAATAGTGCAGTGAATCTAGTCAAATATTGTCATTTTTACAACATCCAGGTCTTCTTGAGACCACTAAAAACTAACCTTGGTGACATTATTTCCTATACCCGAGTTTGTGCTGCCACCTACAGACTCAATCTCAGCATAGCACGTAGACGCTAACGCTTAATGTCCTTACCGGCCATGTTCATTACACGCATTATGTTGAAGACCAGCCAATCTGTTCTCTGATTACTGACAATATCTAAGATAATCAGTAATAACTTCCAAAGAGCATGGATTTGTGTTCTTATATGTTTAAAAAATAATAATCTCCGCAGCTGGGGTTTATTAGGCTAAATTAATAAAGAAAGGCAACTTTCACTGTGGCGAAATACCTAAGAGACAGGTTAAGAAAGGATAGGTTTAGTTTTCATTCACATTCCCAGTCGGTCATGGTGGGAAAGGTATGGTAGTGGGATCATGCCTGTCCATAGTGACAGAAGCCTGGAGCAGCTGCTTGTAACTTGGTGCTGTCCCCTGGAACCAGGGAGCCTGTAACTCTCAGGCTCTGCTCCTAGAACCCTCCGCCCACCAGCTAGGCCTCAGGTCCAAAAGGTTCCAGACCAGCTCCCAACCAAATGTTCAAACATGCGAACCCATAATGGGCATCGCGTATCCAAACCTTAACGATCCTCCCTAGCTGCCACAACCGCACTGCCATCTCATAAGGAGAAATGTTTTCAGCTCGACTTTAAGAAGTCCCAGTCTTACCAGTCCCAGTGTTATACAAAAATCCAAATCGAGAGTCTCTTCTGAAACTCAGATCTAGGTCTTAGCCATGAGCACACATCCCCCCCCACCCCCCCGCGTGAAATCGAATCTCAGGTCACGTGCTTTCCGTAGCTGATGGCACCGAGTAAACATGCATTTCCAGTAGGGAGAACAAGAGGATAGAATGGAAATATTAACCAAAGAAATGCTGCAGGGCAAACACCAGTCCCTCTGCTGTAAGTCTGACCTGTAGGGTTCATGGAAGTGACATCTGGATAGCGCTGTATCGGTAGCTCCGCGACCTGAAGCACGCGTGTCCTTTCACGTGGGCTGGCTCCACTGGATTCAGCTTTCCTTAGGATGCATTCTGTATTCCCTGCGTCTCTACCACGCAGGGTGACCATTGCAATTTAGGCTCCAGTTTCATAGTATTAGATCTCAGATGCTGTCACTGTATAGGGAATTACCCACACGCCCCTGCAACTCCTCGGCCATCCCAGCAGGAACCAACCTGAGGGTTAGCCAGGGTCACATTTTGTAAAACTCCTCCATTTTGGTTGAACTGTGGCACTTCCCCGTAACTATGGAAATTTGCTTCCTAAAGTAACTTGTTTCTCTACATTCTTGACTGTCCTGCCCTAGGGACCCCAAGTAATGGCCTGCTTCCAGAGATGCTTATCAATTACCTGACATTATTTGACTAACTCACTAATTACCCCATAGCTAACAGCGAGGCCAGCAAAGGAGACTTAAACTTCCTCCAACCTCCTCGCTGCCCTAGCACTGTTTTAAGTCACACATTGTCTTGTCTGTCTGTCTTTCTCGCTAACTTTTCACTTAATTATAACCTTGTATTCTGTTGCATTATTTAAGACAGCTGGTAGAGAGACAGGAGACAGGAAGAAAGAGAAGCTTGGTCTGACCTTAGACAAGAGGTCAAAATGCTTACATAATATGGGATATGGCATCTTATAATGGCGGAACCGACGTCCATAGTCCACAAAGGAAGCTGGGAAGTATAGTCCTTCACCAGGAAACTATGTTATCTTAACACTTTTGCTAATAGCTTAGCTCTGAGCACCTCTCTCTTGGAGCCAGCCCAAGAAAATTTCAACCACTGAGATTCGGACCCTGGGGCTACTGATACAGCACTTTTGAGAGCTAAACTCTGCATCAGCTTTAAGATATACTCGCCTTGTGGCAAGGCCTCACTTCGAGTCAAAGGCCCTTTCCTTTTAAAAGCTTCTGAAAGTGAAGGATTTCCTTGGTTCTGTGGATTACTGATAGATCTTCTGTCTCAGCATCACCTGCTGGGAGTGGTCGGTGTTGTTAAAGGACGTTTCATTTGGAATTGGCGTGAAGCCTTGATATAAGCTCCAAGACCCCATCACTTCTGCATTCTGCATTCAAAACAGAACAAAACAAAGAAAGGATAGGATTTGTATTTGAGAGAAAATATATAATATTTGTCTTTCTGAGTCTGTGTCACGTTGTTTAATAATTTCCAGCTTCAACCATTTTCCTGAAATTTCCATTTTTCTTTATATATGAATAATAGCCCTTTGTGTGATAAACATTTTAACTATCCATTGATCTGTTGATGAGCATCGAGGCTAATTCTAGTTCCTGGATATTATAAATAATGCAGCAATAGATGAAGATGTGCAAGGGTCTCCATGGTGGAATATAGAGTTCTCTGGGTATATACTAGGATAGGATAGCCCTAACATCTCAAGAACACCTCTTGTCAGACCCTGTGATGCCCTTGCACGTTGAGTCCCAGAATCACAGGATCTTCCAAGCCTTGAAGTTCAGCATTTTAATTCTGTCAACTCTACTCCTCTCTTCTGAGTGATGGAGGCCTGAGTTGGGCCTCACGGTAGACACTAAAGGATTAAGATACTACTTACACAAGGAAATGACTCGGTGTGGGGTGGGGGGCAGATATCACAGTAGACACCAGCATCTACTTTGTGGCCCCTGTGAGTCAGGCGGCTTACCCATGACAATATTCACTCCCACAACAGTGAGATAAGTACTTCCATTGTCCTCTTGACAAAGAAATCTCAGAAAAATCAAATAGCTTTTCTAGGAAAATAAAACAAGTATTTAAAAGTACATTTGGAGCTTAAGCGTAAATCATGTGGTTCAAAGTCAATCAGACTTTACAATATGAAGTCCTTAGTGTGAGTACACAGAAAAAACATCATCCCTTCAGCGGGTCGACTTATAGAAGCTTTTTTTCTTTTTCTTTTTTCCATTTAATTTAAATCACATAAAGTAAAATGCTTCAATTTTATCAAATCATAAATCACTGCGGGTATTTGCAGTGCAGTTTTCTTTTTCTGCTTCATCCTCTGCTTTTCCTTCCCACATTCATCACAATAACTCCCCTTTATTAAAGATATATATATATATATATATATATATATATATATATATATAACATGTTATACTCTATGGTGTCTATATGGCTATGTGCAGGCATGTGCAAACATGCCTATTAGGGGAAGGAAAGTCACAAAAGATGGCTTGCTCTGTTTATGCTCCTAGGCAACTGTTGAAGCAAGCTATTGTTTATCATCTCCTGGCCGCTCAGGACCTATAGGGTCACCTAGAAGAGCCCAGAGCTCTTTTGCTGCAGGGGATGTGGAGATAAACCTGCTGGAGGAAGAAGTGGGGTGGAGAGCGAAACACCCCAAACTCCTGGAACTCCTCGTAGAGTCCTGATCCACTGTACACAGCGTACGATCTGACTTGGCTTCCAGCATACTGGGAAGACATCACAAAGGACCTGAGACCAGGGAGATAGCTCCTCTGTCTTCATGGAAATCTCCATGGGGGATTGGACCCTCCCCTATAGGCTCATGGACAGGTGAGTCAGATTTGGCTAAACAACACAGGCTGTACCCTGATTTGCCTTTGAATACATAAACATGCCCTAGTTGGATAAATAACTATATATAAGCTTGTAGAATAAACAATAAAATTAGATCTGCAATCAGGTACTGGTCTCAGGAGTCTGAAACGTGGGCATCTCTGTCTTCACTTCCCCCCACTTCCTGGTCCCTGTTCGCACATTTTGCTTCAAATTCTGACTCATTTGGTTAGTGATTAAGAAAGACTAAATCAGATTTTTATCTTCTTAAAGATGTTCCTGGTCAACAACTCAGTGACGGCTCCAGGCAGGTGAAGATCACCTGTGCTTTGTTTTCCAAGATAGCAATGAAGGCATTTCCTTATTTCTAAATATCATCTGCGGCTTCCGTTAAACCCATTTCTACACAGCCAATATTGACTGGATTTTTGTTTTGTTTTAAAAATCCTTATGTTCTGAAGAAATCCAACCTCAAGAAAGTGACTGTTGATTCTAGAAGTATTTGCACAGTTCAAACCTAAGACTATGAACTCTGAGTGCTGAGGACCAGCAGAGCATAGAAACTCAAGCTCTGCGCCAGTGTAGGTCAGATGCTTGATTTCTCTGGGCTCTCATCTACACCATAGACGTTATAGGCATTTAGATCATAAATGCAAAGCATCCAGAAAGAGCGAAGACCGGCGTAAACAATACACTTAAGGAAAATGCTGTCGATAATTTTCCCACCCCGGAAGTTGATTCACTTGTCTGTGTTGATAAAAAGCTACATAAGATGTCACTGCAAGGAACACAGCCCACTTATCTTACCCTCTGAACCCCAGTTTCCTTCTCTTAGGAGGTGAGGATGAGACCAGACAGACTGCTGGAATAATCTCAGTTATCCATGCTTAACACTGTGTCACTGGAGCTGATTTCTAAACAAATTTGTCTCTCTTCCTACGTGAAACTTTCAACTTCATCAGTTATAAATAATGGCTGCTGGCAATTTATTCTGATAAGTGTTTGAACAGTTGTCGGTGATATATTCATTTTATCCATGGGTTTGTTATAGATCATGACTTAAATTAAGTGGTTAAAAATATAAATACTAATTGGCCAGTGTGATAATTCATCTTGACTGGATTGACAGATGCCTGGAAAATTAGCAAAGCCTGTTTCTGAGGCTGTGTGTGAAGGCGTTTACAGAGATTGGCATGTGGGTCTGTGAACTGCGTGGGGAAGACTCACTCGGAATGTGGGTGGCCCCACGAAGTAGGCTGGGGGTGCATACAAAAGAAAAGGAAGCTCATGCAGAGACACGTTCACTGCTGCTTAAAGCAGGTGTGCTTTTCAATGCTGCTATTGCCCTTGGACATCAGACTTGATTCTTGGCCTGTTGAGCGTGGCCTCCCGTCAGTAGCTTTCAGAGGAACTACCAGGCTCTTAGCCTCAGACTGGCTACATTATCGGTTCTTCTTGTTCTGAGGCTTCTAGCTTCTTGAACTAAGAAGTTATCATCTTCCTCGGCTCTCCAGCATGCAGACAGCCATTGGGAGACCACCTAGCTTCTTAACTGTATGCCCATATAATGAATCCCTTCCGATGATTATAGATATTCCATTGGTTCTAGTCCTCGGGAGACCTCTGACTAATGCAAGCAATCATGTTCACCTTTCTAATACATGGTCACAGATTTAAGACATCTGTTTGATACAGGTGTATTCTAGATTGGAATCTCAAGAAGCCCCGTCAGTAAACACAAGTTTCTTTGGGGATGATTATTGAGATCCTGCCAAGAGGTAAGGTAAGACACCAGATTTAAAATTACAAGCAGTAAGGCAAAGTCTAGACAGGGACACAAACTCAGTCCCTTCTGCATAAGACCTAGAGCCAGGCTCACATTGTCCTGACCAGAAATGAGGACATGACTCCTTCTTTGGAGATACCAGCCTTTCATAACCACCCAGTTAAGCAGCGATGTTATCTCCCAATCATATTATAATAAAACTCAGACACACAGCTCACAAGAAGCAAAACCATCACCCCAGAACCTCACCATTAGGGCAGGGCAAAGTCGCTAGACATTAGAGAAAAAGATATAAAGATTTAAAAAACAACCACATTAAATAGCTAAAGGAATGTCATTTTAAAATTCAGAAGAAGATGTAAAGAATAAAAATTCTGATAAACTATGTAAAAGCAAAACTTAAAACGTATTTTTGTCTTCTGCTGAGGACATCTGAAGGCCCTGTGTATGATATGGAGAACACAAAATATCACAGGGAGCCATCCATCATCTTCTAATGGAACAGTCTGAATGCTCAGCCAACACCCCACCCCACCCCCCTGCTCAAATTTCAAGCACACTTCTAATGCCCCACAGAGATCCCTGAAACCAGTCGGAATTTGCCACCCGACCACATGGCCCATTCATTTGTTCTGTTACTGAGGGATGTGTTTTGTAGGTGATTCCTTCTTTGGGGTAGGAGGAAAACCTGCTCTTATGGATGAGTTGGTGTAGGAATGTTAGAAGATAACCTAGGAGGGTGTGGCGGGCTGTCCGTACTTGAGAAATGCTCCCACAGAAAACCTCATTACAGTGAGAGAGCCTGACTCGCAACTGTCCACTTATCAGAATAAATCACTAAGTGATTCAGGAAGAAGATCTTCATAGTCTACTTCCTTTCAAACCTGAGTCATCCGGCCCGGTGAGATGACTCAGGCAGTAAAGACGCTTGCCTCCAAGTGTGATGACTTGAGTTCAATCCCCTGGTCCTACATGGTAGAGAAGAAAAAAGCGATCCAGCTCCAGCAAGCTGTCCTCTGATCTCCTCATGCATGCTATGGCAAGCACACACAGAGACAGACAGACACACAAACAAACAAACAAACAAACAAATGTAGTTGTTTTTAAAATCTGGAATCATCTAATAGTACCCATGAAATTAATGATTTTCTTGTACATTTGATAACATTTATTAATGATTTTCTTCATGTTTTATGCTTTTTTGTTCCTTAACAAATGTAAGTTAGAAGAGTATACATATTAGGAAGCTTGCCACTTTTTATATTTCATTTATTTATTGTGTGTGCTCCGGTGCTGTTGGCATTTTCTGGCTGTCCTGTCATTGCAAGACCAGTAAGATTCCTAAGGCATAAATGAAGTTTCCAGTCAAAACATTCACTCTACTCCAGAATCTCTCAATCTGTACTCATCAGAGAGGTGACCCTCAAAATTTTAAAATTCACACTGTCTTACACATAACATCAAAAAGCTGTTTCATGTCATTAAGAAACTACAAAAGACAATTTGTTGTGTCTTTGTAAATATCGACACTTGGAACTACAGAGGGTTCCTAATTCACAGCGGTTCACCTTTAGAATGCACGACCGTGAAATGCTGTACTGTTAATTTGGATGCTTTCCCACGTGGTCTATAAATGGTAAGACACGTGTGTGATGGCTAATCCTGATTGTCAACTGGGCACATTCAAGAAGAGAGAACCTTAACTGAAGAGTTGCCTTCATCAGATTGTCCTATGGGATATCTATGGGGTATTTTCTCAGCTGTTACGTTGTGTAGGAGAGTCCAGCATGCTGTGAGCATCATTCATCCCTGGAAAGGTAGGCTCAGTTTTCTTTAACCATCATTTACATAATTCTTGTATAGAGCTTTCCAGACTTGTGGCCATAACTTGTGTTTGAAGATGTTTTCTAAGAGGTTTGGACTCATACTTAGAAACTCACAGAAAAGCACTACCCAGGTAGGATTAGAAGCTTCCCACCTAAAAATATTTCTGAGAAATCTTAGGTTTTTCTACCATGGCTTCCCATATTTACTTGGGACTATTCTGAGTTTGTTTTTCCAGCCTGGATCAGATACCTGGGCATGTGAAGGGATGGTGCATTACTTCTTCCTTAGAATTAGGAGTAAGCTATCAGGAAATCCAAGCTCTGGCTCTGTCCATCCTGTTTTTCATTTGGAGTGTTGAATCTGCTTTTCTAAGTAAATATATTTGGGGGGAAAAAAGAAAGAAAGGTGGCCAGCTCTATATAAGAAAGGTGTCTTAACATGAGCCTGGGATCAAGACAGTAAGCAGCATTCTTCCATGGTCTCTTCTTCAGTTCTTGCCTCTAGATTTTTGCCCTGGCTTCCCCCAATGGTAGACTGTAAGTCATTAAGCCTTATGAGCTCTTTCCTCCCCGGATTGCTTTTAGGCAGGATGTTTTATCACAACAACAGAAAAACAAACCAGGGCAGCTTGTGGTACTGGGCAGGGTTGAGTCACAGCCCCCTCCAGCCACAGGACACGAGGCGAAGAGAGCAAAGCAGCCAAGATTCAACAGTGTACTACTGGGTTGCTGAGCTAAGACTCCTAGTAGGCAGAGTTTGCAAGTGTATTTCCAAATTATTCTGTTTCCATTAGTTGTATTCATGATAGTTGTATCTGGACATAACACCATTGTATGTTAGGAAGCATGTGAAACACTATCAATGCATACATACACATATACACACATATAAACATATATGTAAATAATGTATGATGATGTCATTTAATCTACCAAGTGAACATATGGAACATATCTTGTCTGGGTGCTGTGCAGTACCACAGGTGTCTTAAAATGAAGAAACAGTGGAGTTGAAAATGGGTACAAGCCCCGGGAAGGTGGATGAGAAGAGGACAGAGCAGGTCAGAGAGGAGAACCCTCAGTGAATCAGAGCTAGCAAGGGATGCACAGTCCTTAGCAGCACAGTCTCTGAGCTGGCCCCTCTGAACGAGCACCTAGGTGACAGAATGAGCTGGGAATGAGCAATGTGACCCGGGGGGGGGGGGACAGGTGGAAACTCCTTACCTCACTTCTGAGCCCAGCCCATCACCCCAGGCTTTTAAATTTTCAAAGCAGAAAAAGGCATTCAAGTGGTATGCATGCAATGTTCAACTACACCTTTCTCTCTCAACTACAACAGCTGTTTCCTCCCTACAAACCCCCACCCCACCCCTACCTCACCCCCACCAAAACGATTCCTGTCTGTGAGAAGATGGAGGGTAGCCCCAGGCCTTTCGTGACTTCTTCACCTGTGTTGACAAGTGGTGCCTCCAAACACCGTAACTGGAAATCTGTTTTATTTTGTTATAAGACTGTTTTGATTTTATGTGTGTGAATGTTGCACCACATATGTGCCTGGTGCTCAAGAAAGACCAGAAGGGAGTTGAATGTCCTGGAGCGGGAATACCAGACGGTTGTGAGTTGCCATGTTGGTGCTGGCAACTAACAAAACTGAGTCCTCTGTAAGAGCAACAAGTGCTGAAATGCTCTGGGACATTTCTCTAGTCACAGGAATCTATTTAAATATTTAATGGAATGTAAATATTATAAACATTTGGTAATTACTATAATTTATTTTAACGAAACAAACACCAGCTTTTTCCCCTTAAAAGACAGTGTCCGAGTTAGGATTTTACTGATATGAACAGACACCATGACCAAGGCAATTCTTATAAAGGACAGTATTTAATTGGGATTGGCTTACAGGTTCAGAGGTTCAGTCCATTATCATCAAGGCTAGAACACGGCAGCATTCAGCCAGGCATAGTACAGGAGTAGATGAGACTTCTACATCTTCATCTGAAGGCTGCTAGCAAAATACTGGCTTCCAGGCTGCTAGGTTGGGGGTCTTAAAGCCCATAGTGCAACACCTACTCCAAGAAGGCCACACCTACTCCAACAGGGCCACACCTTCTAATAGTGCCACTCCCTGGACCAAGCATATACAAACCATCACAGGCACCTTGTTAGAAGACAGGTCCTCAGCTGCCTCTCTCCCCAGAAACCAGGCCCTGTAGCTTCTTTCCCCCTAGACAGAATTCTCTCCCATTGCACTGATAGCAGACTCAAAACAACCCTGAAGAAAAATTATGACGTGACTCATAGTCAGTGGCCCCCCGCTGCCTCAACTCCTGACTGGAAGATCAGTCCAGGCTAGATCATGTGATTGGAGCTTGCTCCCTCCCCTCAAACCTATACAAGCCAGACACCCACTTTATTCTCTGGGCCCAAAAGGGGATGGAAATTTGGAGGCTCCTTTTTCTTCAGGAACCATGGCTACCCAGAGTCATAAGAATCTGTCCTAAAGAAGCTTAGATTAATTTTGTATGTATTTTAAAAAAAACCAACCAGCAGTAATTTCTAACATATTCTACTCTATTCTCCACTTTCACCAAAATGTTATTCTTTAATAGCACATACTTCCTTAAACTTCACAGTCCTTTTTTTTTTCGGGTATACTTCATATTTCTTGGCCACAAAAATCTAGGCCTATGAATAGAGATTTTAGTGTTTCAGTCTCCTAAGATTATAAGACCCTTAATGTTGAATGTCTTTGTATTAGTTACATATAGTTTAGTGAAAGCAGCATACACATGACAGGTAAAGGATACTGAAAGTGTAGCATCTGACAGAATGGGAACACGACTAAGCTCATGCATTTCAATTAAAATGAGAATAAAGTATGTTTCCACAGTCCTTCCCTTTCAAGTTTCCCTTGTTAAAGATGTAAGTTCATTTATATAAATGAGAGAATGCCCAAGTCTTTGAATATGTTTGGAAGGGTAGACCAAACCCTGGATTACCGTAAACTAATATAGACCCTCATATTCATACACTTTAATGGACTCATTCCTGTTTCAAGGTAAGACCACCAGCTTCCTAAATCAGGACAGTGGATCCTCCTGTATAGGATTAGGCCATACCTGTTTATTATGTCTTTCTATGCCAGGCTTGGAAACCAGGGGTTTTCACAAGCTGGGCAGGGGCTTGGTCACTGAGTGATATCCCAAGCCCAGAGCTCAGAGCCTTCTCAAACAGGGTCTGAGGACCTAAGTTCTTCTGTTCCAGTCTTCTGCCATGTCCAAGGCACCAGTTCTAGTAAGCTAATGTCCTCACTAGACATTAGCCTACAAGTACCTTAGCCTTGAACTTCCCAGCTCCATGGCTGGGAATAATCAGTTTCTGTTATTTACAACTCCTCTGATCTGATGTAGTCATAGCATCAAGGATGGACTAAGATAATTGATCATTAAGAGCTATTTTCAGAGACTGGAGAGTTGGCTCAGTGGTTAAGAAAACATGTGGCTCTTGTAAAGGACCCAAGTTCCCCCAGCACCTATATGACTGTACACAGATGTCTACAAATCCAGTTTCAAGAGATCCAGTCCTCTCTTCTGGCCCCTGTGGGTACCAGGCACATATGTGGTATACATACATACATGCAGGAAAAATATACATACATTTGAAATAAAATACATAAATTTTTCTTAAACAGTGGACATCTTCTAAAGTATCTACATATATCAAGGTGATCTAAATGAAATCTCAAAACAATGAGGGAGACAGAGTCCCAACTGGACATCTCTTGTCACCAAATGAAGCTTCCAGTACCAAATTTGTATTACTGCTAATTGAATTATTGGCCAAAGGGGCCCCACAGGAACCCCCAAATAACACAAGCCATTGCTAAAACTACTATATATAGGCTGTTCTCCACAGACTGACAGCAAAGCCCCATCACTGAAGACAACACCTACATAATTCATTCAATGTGGTGCTGCTGAGCTGACCCCTACACAGAGCCTTCATCCATATGTTCTAGTGTCTTTGGAACAGGAACGTACTCTGCACATTATCGAAAGAGAAATGTAAGCGCCAAGCCAGCCACAAACCCTTTTCTGTAACAGTGTAGCAGCTGGATAATAACAAGTATGGACTTTTGCATGTTGACCAGAAGGTTTTGGAGTCCAAGACAACAGGTAAGCTAGGGTGGAGAGGGATAAAAGGGGAACAAAGGTAAGGCAGAAAAGAGCAGACCCCTCTAGTGAGGGGGAGGGAGGTAGAAACAAGACACTAGGAAGTCAAGGCTCAATAAATGCGGTTCTTGAAAAACAGGTGGCAAGTAGCCCTTGTGAACTCTCTGCTTGACCTAACAACCCATTTGGAACCCCTTTGGTTGTTCCCAAGAAGACAGGTTGACGAGGCAGCACTCTTGACAATATCCAGCAAGCTGTTGAAGGCACTGGGCAACATTCTATCCTTTCAAGCCAACGTCTCCTGAATCATGTGCCCTTAGTCGGACACAGTTGCTTATTCTACATTAATATGCAGGATTTTAGACCCTGCCCCACACCAGCTGACCTGGAATGGATATGGAGAAAAAAACCTAGGAAACTGTTCTTGTAACAAGAAATGAAGAAATGTGTGTGTGTGTGTGTGTGTGTGTGTGTGTGTATTACAATATAAACAAAGTAAGTACTTAATGCAAACAATATTAACTATCAAAAAGCCAAAGTTGATATTTAATATTGTTGTCTAGCCTCGACACTGTTACAGATGTGTGTGTGTGTGTGTATATGTAAATACACACACACACACACATACATATAAGCAAGCATATATCTTAAGCTTATGATGGCTTATTAAATAAATGCTCTTCTTAGAAACAGTGGTTCTATTTCTAGATTTAATGGGATGCACCTTACCAAGCGAAGCACACTTAGTTGTATCTTCTGGCCTCAGACATTTCCACTGTTTTCATTTCATGCTCTAAGATTCTGTAAGCAGTACTCCAACAAAGAAAGACATGGGTGGCGTAATTATATAACTTTATTAAAATACCACAGTGCATATTGATAGGATGTTCACAAGGCTCTCCTATCATAAACCTGGAGTAATTTAGTTCAGAAAACAATACTCCGAAACACTGAGTTTCTTTGTAGGTCTGCCCTGAAACTCCATTACACACTGTTATTAAAAACTACTCAAACTGAGCGGATCCCGGCTTTCCATCATGTTCCGTCTGCCAGAAATTTAATAGAATTGCTAATTGAATCACGGCTATTATGTTAGACCTTGAAATTAAAAGTGGTAGGTCCTCATTTTTATTAATCCCGAGTTTTAACTTCATGTTAAAGTGTTATTGTTTACATCTTTATAACAAGCTATATTTAAATATAAACGTTAGCAAGACTTTTCAAAAGTTAAGCCAACCTGCTGTCATTTCCTTTTCTATATTTTACTGCATTTGTTTATTTTTGTTAGAATAATATAGATTAATTGTATAAACTTATTAGAGTGCTTGATAAAGTCTAAGGGATAATAAATAAAGAACTCCGCCATTTGGAAAAAGCTGTAATTAGTAATTTATATTTATTGCCTTTATTTCTGTGCACATGGAGGTTTTCTTTTTAGTAAAACTGGAATGGTACACTACAAATCATGGCTTCTTTGTTTTCAATTTAACATAATTATAGCTATAAAAGCGGTTAGCTACATCCTTAAATGTTCTTGGCAAGCATGATATTTTATTTATTAATTTTTTCAGGTATAAGCAACGTACATCGGTTCCTAGATCATTTTCTGTCATACAGTACTGTAGTGCATGTACTAAATACAAACTTTATGTTCATTTGGGATTGGCCTCTCAAGCATGTCCAGGAGTAGATTCTGGATCAATGAGAAGAACATATGAGCCTTTGGTGATGGTTTACTGAACTGCTTTTGAGAACTATTCTTTGTTAGCTTCTTGGCCTTTTCTCCAAGATCAAGTGTAGAAGTGGTCTCTGAGTCATTTTTAATTCTCTACCCTCCCAAACTATAACAATGAAACTCATCAATTATCTTTCATCAGATCTTGTTTCCCTTTTCCTTCGGACCTCATTTAAGGAAGGTCATGTCTCAAATAGCTGTCCTTAAAGCCTGCTCCCCACAGATCCTTTTCTAGGCTCTCAGAGCTACCATTCCCTTTTCTTCCCTTATACTTCCTCCTCCTACTTCCTCTCCTTCTTCTCCTCCTCCTCCCCTCTCCTCTTCTTCCTCCTCATCTTCCACTTTTTCTTCATCTTCCTTCTTCTTACTTTCTCCCCACTCCTCTTCTTCCTCCTCTTCTTCCTCCTTCTCTTCTTCCTCCTCCTCTTTCTCTTCTTCCCCCTCCTTCTCCTTCTCCTACTCTTGATCCTCTTCCTCCTCTTCCTCCTTTTCCTCCTCTTCCTCCTCTTCCTCCTCCTCTTCCACCTCCTCTTCCTTGACCCCTTGCTCTTCCTTATTAGGTTTTGGAGACTGACTCTTTCTTCTAATGACTTTATCTCCTTGTCTTGAGTTACGTTTTTCTCCCTTTTAATGAACCACAGGCATTGATCTCACAAAACACAGCCTTGAAGAACTGGCTTCCATAGTTGAATCTCGTATTTAAAATGCCCACGTCCTCATCATTGTTGTATTAGAAACCCAATGTTTTGGCATCCATAACAGAAAGCTACCACCCAAGTTTGGCACAGATACCTCACAAAGCTGGATGGACAGCTTCACACGGCCCTGGCCCTCTGCCTCCTTTGCATAAAAGGCTGTTCTTTTATTTCTCAATAGATGGAGTCATATTTCCTGTCATGATAATGGTCCATAAGATCAGCCCCCATGCTGGTTTCTGTTGTCATTTCTGTTTACAGCAGCTTCAGGACTCTCCAGCCACACACACTCCAGGTTCTGCAGCTCTGTGATTTCATTCCTCTCCTCAGCCTTCTTATTCTTTCCTTCTGACCAAATTCTACATATGCTTTAAGGTCAACCAATACTCACCATAAAGCCTTGCCAACTCTTCTGCTTAGAACAAGTCACTCTCATCAGTACCACTTGCAGAATCCTGTTTCATCTGATGCTTCCAAATGTGTTCCCTTCTGAGCCAGGATAGCCCAGTCGATAAGACATCAGAAGAGTTCCTGACCCTCGTCGGGAACCACAGCAAGCCTTTCAAGTGTTCACCTGGACTTCCTATTCTGTCTACACCACCCAGCCAAGCTACCAGCCTGCCACTGAGCTCACCAGATGTCTGTGGTATTAATGGATTTGAAGCAGACGACTCAGAAATGAAGACGATGGGAGAATGGTTGGGAGCCACCCTCTAAGAGAGGATTACATTTAAATGCATTAAAGAGGAGATCTGTCATATGGGTTAGCATAGCAACAATGACCTAATCATTTCCATCCAACAGTACAGATGTATGTTCTCATTGCCCTAAAAATAGGTCCATGATGACAGCGCAGGATGGATTGATGGAAGTGCAGGATTGACGATTGAAAGTGGGACTGTGGATATATTCAGCCCAGGAAACTGGGGAATCTTGAGAAGGAATGTTTAAAATCCCGACTCCCAAGAGCCTGTAAATCAATTAAACAATAGCAAGATGAGCTTTGCTAGGACAAGGGAGACCCTGGGTGACATTTCCAAGCCAAGCCTGGAGATGGCTATTTTTCCACCCTGAGAAACTGAGGTGCTGCTCAAGGTAGATGGGCAAAGAAAAACAACTGCTCATGTGTCATGTGTCACTCAAGTGCCTTCTGGTCCGACATGTGGGAATTTCTTTTAAATATCTTACTATATGGGACGACAGAATGAAAAGAGTTCGATTATTTACTGCAAACCTAATTAGAGCTGCAACTACGAGTATGCCAGGAAGGGTCACGTGACACGTTCATGCCGCAAGCACAGGAGAGCGGCTGCGAGCAAGAACAGTTTCCAATGACAGCCACCAGGTGGCAGAACAGAACGTAAACGTCTCCATAGTAGAGGTCAGCCCTCAGGTCCCCCTAGGTGAGCAGTTTTGTAATTCTAGAAGTTTGCTTATGGGAAGATTCGGGGCTGATGCCATCGAGACTGTAATTCAAGGCCTCTGTTTCACCCGTGACTTAATTTACATTAAAAACAAACAAAAAACTTCCAGAAGAATAAACTACCCTTGTAGGATGGGACCTTGAGATCCAATTGTTGAATTTCCAGAAATGTAACCTTTTAATTAGAATTAGATTATAGCAATTACATTTCCATAACACAGAGTTAATCAACATATATTTAAATTAAGGAACTTGTCATTCCCTATCTTTTACTTTGTTCCTTCCTGCGCTCTTGAGTCTGTGCCGTTTATGGGGCTTGTGTGAGAAAAATACTGTGCAATGAGGTGCTAGCGCGTGTCTCCTCTCAGGTTGGGAGCTTGAATTTGGCGGTGGGAAGAAATGTAACATTGTGCTACAAATCCACACCTTTGAGGCTGGCTGTTAACCATTCACTGACCATTAATGCATGAGACATGAGGGAGACCACCAGCTAAGTTTCAGTGCAGGACAGACAAGGGAGTAAATTGGTTTCAATAATAACTCAGACACAGCAAAACACATCACTAGAAAGCCAAACTCTGTAGTCAGCATTCAGGATTTGAGTCTGTGTCCTGCTGTCCATGAGTTACACACTACAGGCCACTGGCCCTTTATGCTCATTCCTTCTGTCAAAAGGATGTAATAGAACATAATTCATATAGTTACTTCAAAGACTAAGAGAATTGATGTACTGAAGTTGCCTTAACTAGGTATATCTGCCAGTTAATGTTTTTGTTTGGTTGGTTTTGTTTTGGTCTTATGAGACAGGGTTTCTCTGCGAAGCCCTGAATATCCTAGAACTCACTCTAAAGACCAGGCTGGCCTCAAACTTAGAGATCTGCCTGCCTCTGCCTCCCAAGTGCTGGGATTAAAGGTATACACTACCATGTCCATCCAGCAAGCCAGCTATTCTTGCTACTAAAGAGAGTGGCTAACACTGAAGTCACAATGATACATACAGCAGAAATGAATTTGAGTCTATCCAAAGACTGTAAATCCATTTACAATCTTATTAGGTTCTTACATTTAATTTTGCATCATGGTTCATTTTCTGGAGCTAAATAAAGATGAAACATAGTATCAGATTCATTATTTGGTACTGATAGAATAATAAATTTTTTACTATCACACGTTGCTTTTTCAGCGTTTGGAGAGTAGATTTAAAATTCCCAAGGTTCAAAGGCACATTCCCTAAAATGTTTTGTAAACATCAGAAATTCTGTCAGGCTTTGTCCAAACGTATGCTATTAACACAGAGTCACAGAGGTTGCTCAAAAAATGGGTTCCTGTAACCTCACAGTCTGACTTGTCAAATGAGGGATCAAGATTATGTCTCGGCATAGAATGGGCCAGCCTTTGAAAATAAAGTCAAGAAATGGTCCCTCACAGTGGCAGGAAGAAAGGAAAAGGGCAGAGAGTCACTCATGGGACTCGTCAAACAAAGTGAAACACAAAATGCCTTTGAGACACAACAATTCTGACAAATGAGGCATGAGAATTGATTGATGTAAGATTCAAGATGCCTGCTGGTATATCGGAAAGGACGTTCTAGAAAATTTGGAGAAACTTAGGTTAGGCTTGTGGCTCCGTGGTCAGGGCACAGCAAGCATGAACGCTGAGTTTGAGCCCCAGAACCACGTAAATCAGACATGGTGGTACCGCCTGTGATCTCAGATCTCAAGAGGTAGAGTCAAGAGGATCAGGAGTTCAAGGACGTCCTTGGCTACTAGTGTGCTTGAGGCCAACCTGGGCTACACAAGAAACTGGTGAGAGACAGGATCCTGTCTTAAGTACTATTCTGCCCCCTCTAACCTCATTTCCCAGTGGCAGCAGGCATTGAAAACTGCGCACTAACTTGGTCAGAGACGGCCAACCCACCTCAGCACCCCACCCTGCAAGCTCCGAATGCAGCATCTCACTCCGACTGCCACTCACAGCTGACTCCTTGGTCCCAGTTACCCTATGAGGCCAGTGCTACATTGGCTGGTTCTGTCATCTCTACCCAACACTGCAGAAATAAGTGCCCTTCTAGTATAGTCACACACACCTGCAGGCTCAGTGTTCTGGAAGGCTGAGACGGGGTCCCAAGTTCTAGGCCAGCTTGGGCCTCATTTTCCAACTCTGTCTCTTTCACACAAACAAACAAAAAGCCAATAAATAAAATAAGTTGATGCACAAACCACATGCACACACATATGTGCATTGCACAGGTACACACATATGTATATATTCACATATGTGTGTGTATGTATGCACACATGTATGTGCATGTGTATGCACATATGTTTGCATACACAAGTGTGCATGTGTGCACATACAAGCACATATGTGCACACACATACAGACCTGTGCACATGCAAACCAAAGCTGAAGGAAAAGAGTGGTTTTCCAAAGCACCCTAACATGAAGAGAGGTGTTCTCTCAATCTGTAATAAATATTACGTGTTTTAAATCTAACGTCATCTTATTGTACACACACAAGTCCACACTCTGGCCCTGGAGTTCTCAGGGCTTCTATACCAGACTGCACACATAGCCATTTTTAGAATTCCTCCTATCGTGTGGTACACTCAGCCCTTAGGGACAAGCATGTGACATTCCAAGTCACTTGAGGCTACAGCTGTCTCACAGTCACTATCTCATTGGGAACTATTTTGGCTCCCATGCAGCTGCTGGTGGAGCCTGGCTGGATATATCTGTGAATGGCAGTCTGATGACAGAAGAGTGGGGACAGTGAGCGACACATGCAGAGCTAGAGCCACAGCACCCTGGGGGAGCTTGGGAAATGTCAGCGAATGGACATTATAAAGCTAAATCCATGTTTATGGCCGAGGAGGTGTAAGGCATGAGAACACAAGCAGGATTAATTTTAAGTGGAGGTTTTGAGCCGCGTGCAGCCCGCAGTTCAGATGTAAACATGATGAAAATTTTTGCCAACATGCAATCATGCTCCTTTGTGTGTCTATATTTTTTTTGCCTCTCTTCTAACTATTGCTGCCATTTATTTTGAAATGATTTCAAGGATACAGAAAAGCTGAAAAATTGTTTTGAAAATAAATTACAACGCTACTCACCCAGCACCTCTAAATATCAACATTATGTTTCATTTATATTACCCTTACTCCCTCTCATGCACACACACACACACACACACACACACTCTACACAGACACACACAGACACATCATCATCATCTGACCAGATTGCCTATAAATTGCATACTTGATCCTTTCCTCCTTCCTGAAAACAAGACGCTGCTTACCCATAGCTACATTCAATTTTTCAAAATTAGAAACTCAATGTTAATACTGTGGTAGCATTTGCCCCACAGGACATAGTTAATGTAACCAGTTGTCTCCCTGTCACACACATGACATACCTATCTACATGTATGCTCACATATCCACTCATACACATTCTGGTCCTGCCAGAGAGTTGCCTAGGATGTCTCATTCTGGGCTTGACAGTTTAAAGATTTCAAATCAAACACTCGGGGGCAGAGTTGCGAGTTTTCAGTTTCCCTCCTGACTGGATTCCTGTTACGCTCCTGTGTAAGGAATAACACAGGAGTGATGTCACGGTTTTCCTTAAGGCCTCCTGTTGAAGGACGTGTGCTGCATCTGGTGATGTAAGTTTAACCCTTTAAGGTGGTATCAGGACATCTGTTCTCCTGCAAAAACTGCGACTTCACCCTTGGTAGTTAAGCAGTGCAGCAGGGACAAACTAGACACAATGTCCAATTCCTCTTCAAAAATTTCACCTGCTGCTGCTGTCCCCAGTCCTGCTTGCCTGGCTATAGTGATGGCTACCCAGAGGAGAATTTCTAATCCCACCGTCCCTCAGTGACTAGCTGGCAAACCACTGTTCTCATCAACAATGATTTTGAATGTGTTTCTATCAATATTGCCACTCATGGATTCTAAGATCATGATTCCAGAGTTGGTCAATGGCAGCTGGTTTACTCTGTCATCTTTCTTTGTGTGCACATGTGTGTGTGTGTGTGTGTGTGTGTGTGCACATACATTTATATATTCATAGAAGCCAGAGGTCAACTTCCATCACTCTCTGCCTTATCTCTTGAGAAGCAGCATCTTGCCTATTTGGCTAGACAGTGACTCTCAACCTGTGGGTCATGACCCCTTGGCACACTTCTATCTCCAAAAATATTTACATTACAATTTATAATAGTATGAAAACTATAGTTATGAAGTAGAAACAAAAATGGCTTTATGGTTGGGGGTGGGGGGCTAGTCACCACAACATGAAGGTATAAAGGGTCACAGCATTGGGAAGGTTGAGAACCACTGAACTAGACTCTTTTTATCTGGTCGGAGTTCTAGGGATCATCCTGTCTCCTCCTTCTTAGAACCAGGCTTCAGGTATACGCCTCTGTATCCAACTTTTCTTGTTTTTCTCTGAGAACTGTTTTATTCTTACTCTTGTGCACAAGCGTTTTATGAAATGAACCATCGCCTCAGCCCCAGGATGTGTGCCTGCATCATTCCTGGTAAAGTACTCCAAACCTGAACCCAGCTCTCCCAGAGTCCCAGCAGCCTTCGATGGAAAGTGATGCATACGAGATAAACAGAGTCTGGAGAGACGGCTCAACCACTCTGCCAGAGCACTCATGGAAGATTCCCAGCACCCACATGGTGACTCACAGCAGTTCCAGGGGATCAGACACTCTCTTCTGGCCTGTGTAGCTACCACACATGTACATAGTGCACATACACACAGAAAGAACAGAATTCTTAACCACTGAGTCATCTCTCCAGCACCTGTATAACTTTTTAAAAAGTTAAGATTGTAGGTTCGGAGATTAGGCTTGTTAGTTGAGTGTCCCAACGCTCAAATTTCAATTCCTAGCTCCTCAAAACAAATGAACAATAAAATAAAATATTTAATTAAATTATAAATTATATAAATTATAAGTTAAATAGATAATTTAAAATAAATTAAAAAATAAGTTAATGAGATATATTAAAATTTTCTTGTGTGGTAATTTTTTGAAAATATTGTCTTTAAGTACTATATTTTGCTTATGTGAATATAAGTTCAACTTCTACTTTTTAATAAATAAATAGCACTTTAATAAAATACCCTTATAGATCTCTCAACAAAAATTGTCATTTTCAATATATAGCGACCCAGAAAAAGACAATCAATAAGTTGAGGCCAATTAACATGTGAATGGGCGAATAAATTCTGGTATACAAATGGAAGGGAATATTATTCAGCAATAAAAAGACAAAATTTAGCTCTATACCTGGATAAGTCACTACTCTTGAAAATCATGATCACTGTATTCGAGTAAGAAAGTAAAATAAAATAAAATGAAAGAGAGAGAATTAAAAAGAGAAACAGTTTTACCTGTATGAAATTAAAACAAGATTTACTCTCTTTGCTAATTGTTTTTCTTTTACGGTATCTTTATCATCATATTAATTTATCACCCACATTTGTTAAAGAGGAAATTATGAAAATATGACATATAGACCCTCACCCTCACCATCATGGACTTTTTAAAATATTGTACATAAAACCCCTAACAATAAGTAAACCAAGCTTAGCGGCTATCAGGTAGCCTCGTGGTAGAATATCCATCTGCAGTATGCTTGGTCCCAGGCTTGATCCCTAGCACCACCAAAACAAAATAAAACTGCACAGATGTAAAAATTAAATTGCAGAGTGAATGCATGTACTACCACCTAATGATCTGTTCTGTGTGTTTTCGGGCAATATCTGTCCTTTTATCCTTCAACGACAAAAGAGAAAGTCTACAGATGCAGACCACAAAACTCAGGCAGTTTCTGTACATCCAGCTGGACTAGCTCCGGAGAATCCTGCCATCACTTCAGGGGCCCTCATATAAAAGCATCTCATCCCATAAATACATAAATAAACAAAAAATAATAAAAATTAATATCCTCTCGTAAGTGCCTTACTATTTTAAGAAGCAGGCACTCTATAACTTAACTCCATGGACCTGGAATGAACCACTGTTAACATAATGCACTTTAAACAGAGCCACTAATTGGCATTACAGCTTGGCAAAAGTCTGTAGATTTCCGTAGGCATGTGTCCCCTTCAGCCCTCTCCTCCCCACGCACACAACCCTTGAAGAGTCTCTGTAGGAACTAGCTATGCTGATATTTTTAGTGAAGCCTCCTTTCTTAAAGCCTTGCATTCCAGAGGTCTGACTCAATCATGCTTAGGTCATACTCTATGTGTCTAATGGTATTACAATGGCTCTGAGTCCAGCTAACATCTGAATTGGGAATGTCTCCAAAGGCCCATGTGCTATTTATTTACCCAGAGTGATGCTGCTGAGGGAAGGGGCTGGAACTTTTAAGAGGTGGTACCTACTTGGAGATTTTCTGGTGACTGCTGAAGGCTCTTGGAGGAGATGACAGGACCGAGACCCTTCTTGGCTTTCACTTCCTGCCACATGCTGAATGTCGTTGTTCCACCATATGCTATTGCTCGGGATACACCTCACACCCAAAGTGGCAGAGCCTAACAGTCAGGCTCAAAGCTCCAAACTGTGACCCAAAACAAGCATGTGTTCTCCTTGACATCTAGTAGATCCAGTCTGTTACAGAGGCAGGACGTTAACTAACCCAGGATCTCCTTTCTTTTGAGCCCCTTACCTACTGACGAAGTGGGACCTGACCATTTTGGAAGGTGTAACCCTCCTGATTGTCTTTGAAGCCTGGAGAATTTGGGGAATAGGAACGGGAAAACAGAATGGGGGAAAATTCTATTCCAGGGAGTATCTCTGTTGCTGGATTTAAAAAGAGGTGGGTTACTATTAACTAAAGCATCCAGGACTGAACGACTGAACGGACAGGTTTAAAGTCCTGCCTGTGGACTCATCCACCCTCCTGACCTTCGTCTCTGCTTCTGCGGCGTTCGGCACCGACACACTCTCTGATGTAGACGCATGACTGCGTGCTCACCGTGCGCTCTGCACACCTGTCTTTTGAATAATTATACCAGAGCCCAGAAAGCTATGGCTTAGGAAACCCTGCAGGCAATTTCCAACGTGTGCTAAATGTTAAGAAGTTCTATAACTGATGGTTCGTTGTTCTAAAATCTCAGCAAGAAAGTTAGGTTCGGGACAAAGACAAATGTTTATCAATACACTCACAGCTTAGCACTCGATATCTGTTCATTGAATGGATAAGAGACTCTAATAAAGGCATGCACACTTCTAAGTATTAAACAGATGATCTGTAAATAATTGTGACAACATCAGACTTGAAATGTGAGGGTCCCTGGGGAGCCAGCACCAAAGAAATAATAACAAAACTTACCTACTCTCCCAGAAATGAAGGGATAGCCAGAAGAGGTCTGGATTTTATTGTAGAATCTTTGTAGGATTCAAGTGTGTCTATAGACAAATGTATGTTTTTTTTTTTCTGGTGAGATTCAGAATTCGTTTTATTGTGAAGCAATTAGAAAAGACAACACAAAAACCATATATCTTATCTAACCATCGCCCTCAGAGACTTTTATACATGCAGCTTTGAATATACCTCCTTCAATTATGATACACAAAATGAAATTGATATGTTCCTTATAAAAGCCGTGCTAATTCTTTGGAAAATACAAAGATACTATGAGAAAATAATTGTGCCAATAATTTCATTGTTCAGAAATGTAAATATCCTCAGGGGGTCCCCTCTAGTTTCTGTTCCTTCTAGTTTCCTGATTTTCCCTGGACAGTCAAGCTTCTGTGTATATAATTGTTTTTCTACTGTGAAGCTTACAGGGTATACTCAGTGTTACCTTACAAACCAAATTTTCAAAAAATTTCATACACTGGGCATGACTCTAAAAATTCAAGACTTAAAATCTGTCCTCCAAATTAAGATGAATAAATTGGGGGCTTGGAGGGGTAGTATAATCTCCTGAGAGTTTGGAGTTCTCACAACATAAAACCTCTGTTCCAAGAATAAGTGTGACATCGTCTGACCTTTCCCTACACACAGTCACAGGGCAGTTCATCTGCCCCTGCTCCTGCACCCCCCCAACCTTAACCAATGCTTAAGCCTGCACCCGACTCACACACGGCCATCCATCTCGATTTGTCTCTTACTGTGTCCTCTAAATAGTCATTTGAAAATAGACGCCGTAGGCTCCTGCACACCTGCCTTGGGGCTTTCCAGTAAACCTGTCTACATAGGCTGTAACATTCACAGTCAGCCACAGCAGAGGAGAAAGCTGTGGCTTTGGCTCCCTTCTCTCACTAGGTCTGCAAGGAGGAGAAGGAGGAAGAGGAGGAGGAGGAGGAGGAGGAGGAGGAGGAGGAGGAGGAGGAAGAGGAGGAAGAGGAGGAGGGATGATGAGCAGGAGACAGACCACTCAGATAAGGCTGGTGGTGGGAGGGTCATCCAAGGGACAAGCATTGGGGAGGTTTTTCATTTTGTTTTCAAGAGAAAGCTTTCAGTGAGTGACCCTGGAAACCGAGTGAAGCATAAAGAATAGAAGATAAAGTCCATGCTCTCTGATCTCGGGTTATCTCTGGTAATGCGCTGTCTCGATTCATCCTGTCTGTGTACGGTCTTTACATGGTTAAGAATGCTGCATAGGAAGCTTGCAGCCTCATGTTTTACTTACGGTCACAGCAGAACCGTTTGTGGTCCTGGAACACATTCCGGAAGAGCATCAGTTTACTGACATTTCCCATGAGTACCGAATGTTATAAAATCATTCCTCCATCACACTTTGTTTGCTGGAACCATTTTTAGCCATGTTTGATTCCCTACGCTATTGGGATAGGTTTTATTTGCGGAAGGACTTGATGAGAGGGTGCAGAGACAACCTTTGATAGCTACTCTTTCTATCTGCATCCCAGAGCTTGTACTGTCCTTGCCTCAGCCTGAGAGTGACAAAGAATGAACACTTAAAGTGTCTGAGCGGACATGATTGCATAGGGTGTGGAGAACACAGTGATTTACTGCTTCTGTGTGGTATTCTCATTTTACAGTTCTGATAATGGCACACAAGTCTGTTTGGGAATCCGCTTAGGAAGTTTGGATTCAGAATCTCCTCACAGAACAGCCCTTGTCATTTCGGTTTTCAACACTATGGTTTACGAGAACAGCACTGCAGCCATTTCTCAGAACATGAGCATTTTGGGTGAGGCAGAATTTACGTTTTTTTCTTTAGTTATGTAGAATGTCTCCATTTTCACAAGATGTGTCTTTACAGAAAATCCACCAGCCCTCCAACATAAAAATCCACTTAAAATCCTTGTAGACTACAGGGATTGGTTCATTAGTTGCCTGGCCAAGGATGGGGTGCGGGAGGCTGCCATCTTAGAAGCCATTGCTTAATACTGCACGGATGAGAGGAAACAGTGTCATGGGCTCAGCCCAGTCCCGTTACCCCAGGCTAACATGTGACAGATGCAAAGGGTGAGTCACGCAAAGAATCAGGCCAGGATATGGGTGTGAATCAGCATAATTTGAAAGTGACCCTAATGTTGATGGATCAGTTCCAGTAATCTCACAGATTTGGGACAACAGCCTAATGAACTGGCATGGATTCAGCTCCAAACTATGAAAGGGCAATTGTGGCGTATGTAGTAGCAACCAAAAGCCTGAGGAAGTCCAGAGATGTGCCCAAGAGCCCAGGCTCCTTAGAGGCTATCTGTGTCTTCAATCGGGACTTCTGATTACCATGTTCAACATACTTTCTCACTTTGCATTATCTGTCTCGTGTCCAAGGGGCTTTACAGAGACTTAGCAGAACAGGTTGCAAGATGGCCTTAGACATATAGAAACCCTTCCTTCATTATTCTTAATGCCGCCACCACCTGCACAGTTCATGGAATTTTCCAGAGCATTCTAAACGTCAAGTCTGTTTCTTTTCATATTCCTCTCTCAGGAGGCTATAAAATTTGCTAAAGATTTATTCAGCTCATTTCCCTGGCTCTTTATGAATGAAGGGATGACTCCAAAGCAAGGATCTTTTCCAACGAGATTTAAAACAACCCTCAGCAAACTATGTGGGTAGAGGACTGTCATTTCCTGACCCCCCAACGTCCTCACCCCTTACCAAGGCCATCCCAGTAGCTCATTTCCACAGAACTGTAACAACAGTTTCGCACCCGGAGGCTTTTATTATCCTTTCTTCCTCTCTGTTGAATACTGGCTGACCATGTGCCAAAGCCCCGAAATGACTACTTTGCCCACATGCTGGTGGTAATTTAGAGAGGAAAGGAGAAGCTCAGCAGGTCGGAATTACAAGTTACCTTCTCACTGCACTTTAGGCTATTCGGTGTGTTAGTGTTCCGTCTCAATGATGATAAAATATCTGATGAAATCAACTTGAAAGAAGGCGGCTCAACGCTGCTTCTTTGCTCTCTTGGCTTCATTGTTTCTGAGCCTCTGGTGAGGCCGAAGATGATGGAGAAAGCATGGTGAGGAACAGGCAGAAAAAGAAGAGAAAGAGGAGGGAGAGGAAGTGGGGGTTGACAAATAGGAGGGGAAGGTAAGAATACTTTAAAGTATACCGCCTCACCCACCCACCCTGTTACCTACTTCTTCCAAGTAGGGTCCGTCTCTTAGCATCCTATTCAGTCATGGCCCTGTTAATTGCTTAGTCTGTTAATGAAGTTCCTGCTCTAGTGATCTAATCTCCTTTTAGGTACCCACCTCCAAATGTTTTAGTATAGAAGAGTTTTAATACATGATGTGTGTATGAGTGTGTGTGTGCATGAGTGTATGCATGTGTGTGTGACATTTCATATCCAATAATAATACAGGGTTATGGCAAAGGACACAGTCACAGTCTTGAGTAGGAATAATAGATGAAGATCAGTGTTCTCACTTTTTCCCTCCCATGATTCTCACAGGATGAATTTAATGATAGGCAATGAATTTAATGATAGTCAATGATAGTGGGTCCTCGGTAGGAGCATCTAGGATGGGCTCTAGAAAAGAACGATCAAATCTATGCCCTATTTGGTCAGGTAGCATCAGTCTCATGAAGGCCACGGGTATGCTGAATTGACCAGGAAATTTTGCCTAAGACACTCAAAGTCTATGAAGAAGAATCATTTGAGTGGGGCCAGATAGAGGAGTGGTATTTCAACGAATGAAAAGAATTTACTGACTATGAAAAGGATAAGTCAAAAGTTCATAACCAGAGATTGCAATATAGAGGGTGTGGGGTTCAGGTTGCAGGATCTAGTGTATATAACATCACTATCTCTGGCCATAAGAAAATCAGCTCTGCACAGTGGTCTTGCACATTGCTAAATCTCCATGTCCCCTAAACAGAATCCAGTACATAATGGTTGCGTGTCGTTGTCTATTTGGGCTGCTGTAACAAAACACCATAGGGCAGACCAATGATAAACCATAGGAATGTCTTTCTTCTTATGGTTCTAAGGCTGGGGAGCCTAAGATTAAAGCAACAGGAAGTTTAATATGTGCTAAGGTAGAAGAGGCAAACGAACTCCCTTAGATCATAACAGTATACTAATGCCAAGTAATTCCAATGAGGAAACTGAGAGGAAGAGATACCATTTTATTTGGTATATCTAGTAGAAACAAAGAAATCTACACAATCCCAATGTTTGTCTTAGGGTTTTATTGCTGTAAAAAGACACCATGACCAAGGCAACTCTTATAAGGACAACATTTAATTGGGGCAGACTTACAGGTTCAGAGGTTCAGTCCATAATCAAGGCAGGAACATGGCAGCATCCAGGCAGACATGGTGCAGGAGGAACTGAGAGTTCTACATCTTCATCTGAAGGCTGCTAGCAGAATACTGGCTTCCAGACAGCTAGGATGAGGGTCTTAAAGCCCATATCCACAGTGACACACCTACTCCAACAAGGCCACACCCACTCCAACAGGGCCACACTTCCTGATAGTGCCACTTCCTGGACCAAGCATATGCAAACCATCACAATGTCCTCTAGCTGAGGACAGGACTCTGGCGAGATAGGGCTTTGGGAGTGTGAATTATTTTAAGACTACTTGAACAGTGTCTTAGTTCGCTTTCTGTTCCTGCGACAAACACTGTAATAATCAAAAGCAGCTTGGGGTGGAAAGGATTTATTATTCTTAAATATCCTGGTCACAGTTCATCATTAAGAGAAGCCAAGACAGGAGCTCAAGTAAGAACCTGGAGGCAGGAATTGAAGCAGAGACCATGAAGGAATACTGCTTACTGGCTGGCTTCCCAAGCTCATGTTCAGTTTCTTATACCTCGTAGGACCACGTGCTGGGAGGGGGTGTACCACCCACAGTGGCTACAGCCTCCCCACATTAATCATTAATCTAGAAAACACCTGGCAGACTTGCCTTCAGGCCAATCTGATGGAGGCATTTTCTCAGTTGAGGATCTTTCTTCCCAGATGATGCTCTTTTGTGTCAAATTGACGAGACAATGAACAAGAATAGATGGGAATGGTGGAAACGTCTCTAGGGACCCCTGATTGTCACTATCCCAGTCACAGTGTGTGCAGGTCTGCTCTCTATGCTGCTTCTTTCTGGTTTTCAGCCAGCACTTTCTGCTTCTCTTTAGCCTCAGCTCTGTTGTAGTTTACTCAGGAAGTGGCCAGGGCAGTGACTCTGCCTCTTCTTTCTTTATTAAAGCAGTCCTTCTTCTGCTACTGTTAGTTTGCTCTTTCCCTTCTGCTCTCACATGCAGGATGTACTTGCCTGGTCCTTTTTTTAACCCACCAGGCTTAGTCTAGCCTGCTTAGGCTTAGCTGCTGACAGCAGCTAGCAGGGGATATGGGTACAGGTGTCGTTTTGGAAGTGGATATGGTTGATTCGGTCTCAAGTGCATTTATGAAGGAAATTAGGGATGATTTATGACAACTGACCAAGGACCTCACTCTATCCAATAGGTTCTGTGGAAGCCTTTTATGAGTATGTGGTACTGGCTTTTTACTGGGTTATCCCACTGGCCAATGGGCTTCTAATGGGGTGTCCCAGATGTGAAAGATGCATCACTCCATTCTAATTTGGATCCACCACCTGTATTCTTTGACAATTTCTCCTGGAAGTGGAGGCCTCGCCTTTTCAACCTGTGGAGAGGCAGAATATATGACTTTATTAGCAGTGTGACCCCACACACATAAAGTACCTACTTTCTTCACTCTAGTGACAAATCTTTGACAGAAGCAACTTAAGGAAGGAAACCTGTTAAAGAGTTCAGTCCTTTGTTAAGGGGCAGGAGATCATGGCGGGGGAGTGTGTGGCAGAGACTTGGAAGCACAGAGTAAGACTAGAAGCAGAGTTGGAATGTATCCCTTAAGGTCTTCTCTCAGTGACCTACACCTAGCAGCCAAGCACCATGTCCTCTGAAGTACCACCACCTAAGCACCGTGCCCTCCAAAGCCCCACCACTTTCCAAAACAGAGAGTCAAGATGGGACTCGTGCTTGAAACATGAGTCAGTGTGAAATACAACTGTCACATCAACTCTGTACTTCATGATTTCCTGTGATCAGTGAGGAGAATGCCTGTACTACCTGTGCCCCGAACCCTATAAAACCTGCGGCGAGGTCTCCATCCCCAATTCTCTGGAATGTGGCTTTATATGGAGACCTGGTTTTTTAAGGGGTAGTTACAGTTAAATAAAATCATTGAGGTGGTCCCTGTTCCAATCATCATTATTACAAAAATAAGAACCTTAGATGCACACGTGTCCTGAGAGCTAACAATAGGAGAGCCCAAGGAGGTTATTCCCTCCCACCCTTAGAACAGACCTACCCCACCTACACTTCAAGGGCAGGCTCAGAGCCTCCAGACTTGGAGGAAATGGATTTCTGTTGTTGAGGTCAAACAGACTGTGGGCCTTTGCTACTGAGCAGAGTAATACGCCATGCCTGTAGTTATTGGGGGGATGAAGCCAGTGAAGAATCATAATACACTCGGAACAGTACATAGGCATGTAAGAGCCCCAGAACTCAGCCCTCAGCCAGCTCTTCCTCTTTGTGCTTCCTTAGCACTTGCATTGGCATACGTGGTTACGCATACTCTCATAGCCCAAGGATTGGCACACATGGTTAGCCATACTCTCATAGCCCAAGGATTGGCACATGTGGTTAGCCATACTTCCTTCCATAGCTCATGCACTGACATTTGTGGTTATCTATATTCTATGGAGTTCATGCATCCACACGTGTGGTTACTTGCTTCAGCAGTTCCCTGGCACCAAGCTGTGTTTCAATCTCCTCATCGTTCAAAACAAGGAAATGAAGCACTGTGTTTACCTATCTTCTTCCAGGAATGTGCACACACCGGAAGCAACTTCAGAACTAAGTTCAAAGAGGTTGCCCAACTGAGAGTGAATGCATACTCTTAGAGTCAATTAACTATCCAAAGCAGAATTTACTATTTCTTCTCATGACCATGCAGAACAGGAACTCTTAAGACAGTGTTTATAACACAGTATGCTGCCTCTAATGGATTAAAAGCTAAACACTGTATGCAGTGTGTTCTTTTGGATGGTTATACAGTGATCTTCATACTCTCACACCGTTGTTAGAACGTCTTTATGGCATTTGCCATATAATCCATCAGCTTAAAAGAGAACAGAGTCACCCAACCATCACTGCAATCTGAGGTTGCAACTCTTTTGCTTTCTCTAAAGGAATCCATGAGCACTACTCTCTATCCCATCCCCCTTCATCCCCAGGCAACCAGTATTTAAATACCTCTAATTTGCTTGTCCTGGGTATTTTACGTAAGCAGTCCTACAACACCAGCCCTTCAGTGATAGCTTTCCAGCTGGCACATCCTGGGTCATCCAGGTGACAGAGTGCACCAGTGCTTCATTTTCTTTAATGCCAAGTGATATCCAATTACTAAGACCTGCCACATTTTATTTATCCATTAATCTGTAGATCTATATTTAGCTTGTTTTTGACTTTGAGCATGGTATGAATGACACTGCTGTGAATGTTTGTGGACAAGTTTTTAAATGGACATATGTTTTCATTGGAGTGGAAAAACAGAATTGTAGAGTCATCCAATGATGAAGATTTTAACATTGCTACTCTGTCCCCAGTATTTGTGACACTGTGTGGCACTAAGTATTGCAATCTGTTGGTTCTGTTATCTTTTTATTCTTGGGGGTAAAGTTGCATCTCAGTGTGGTTTTAGTTTATATTACCCTGATGGATAATGATCTTGATTATCTTCTCCTGTGATTATTGGTCATTTATGTATCTTCTTGGATAAATGTCTATTCAACGTCTTTATTTATTTCATTGTCTTCTTATCAAATTATGAGTCGTTCATGCTTCTGAATACGACTCTCTTATCAGACAAGTGTTTTGCCAACATCTCTGATTCTTTGAGCTGCTTTACACTTTTCTGACAGCATCGTTTATAGCACATGAGTTTTAATGAGGACTCATCTATCCATTGAGTCTTTTTTGGGCTTTGGATTTTGCATCTTAAGAAGACATTCATTGGCTAACCATTAGGTAATGGAGGATGACTACTGTATTTTATGTAATACTGTGTTTTTCATTTAATCCTCTAAAGCAATTTGAGTTACACTTTGTATGAGGTTGGCAGCCAATATACATCTATCAAAGTGTTAGTTAGCTCTTCTCACTGTGACAAACTACTTCAGAAAACAATTTAAAGAAGACTAGATTATGTTATACTGTTTCCAGGGTTTCTGTTCATGGCTGACTGGCTCCATTCACTTCTTATAGTTTATGCAGATCTTTCTAGAAGACTTTCCCACCTTGTGGGAAGAACATTCTGCACTTTGCAGAATCCACAGTTCGAGTTAGCTCACGGCTTTCTTACACAGGATCTCACAATGCTAAACCAGTATGGTATGGTGGAACCTTGATCTGCCATTGGTTTAACTGGTAGGTGAATCCATTTGGACCATGGCCACTTTGGCCTCTGAATGCCTGAATAGAGAACATGGTGAAAGAGTTTGGGGAAAACAGTTCTTAGACAGTCTTGTACAAGCAGAGTGCCCCAGAAGAGCTTTCTTCTTGAGCAAACCTCTCATATTAGTTTATCCTTTTATAGCGTGAAGCCTACAATCAGTGGGGTGGAGTCTGGCAAGCCCTTAAAACAACTTTCCTATTATTAAAAAGAGAAACAAAAGAAAAGAAAAAAACCTTACAGTTTGTTAAAGAAAACCTCGATCAACTGGGTCTAAGAATGACATGATTTCTGGTGGTATTAGTACAGTTAAGTCATGATGCAAGTCCTAGGTTTCCTGGGTTTTGTTTGCTTGTTTATTCATTTGTTTGATTCATTGGTTTAGATGGTTTTTCACAGTTATGCAAGGGTGGGGGGACAGGGAATTTCACCTTTTTTTTGAGATAAATTCTCCCTATGTAGTTCTAGATGATTTAGAAATTTCTCTGGCTTCAAAATTTCTAAAGTTGCCCTACCTCTGCCTCTCTGTCTCTCTGTCTCTCTCTACCTCTCTCTGCCCCTCTCTGCCCCTCTCTTCCCCTCTCTGCCCCTCTCTGCCCCTCTCTGCCCCCGCCCCCACTCCCACCCCTACCCCTGCCTCTTGGGGTCAGATATCATAGTCCATCTTGGCTTTGTTTTAATTGTACTAATACCACCAGAAATCACGTCATTCTTAGACCCAGTTGATCGAGATTTTCTTGAACAAACTGTAAGTTCTTTAAGTTCTTTTTTTTCTTTTGTTTCTCTTTTTAAAAATTTACTCACTTTACATCTCGCTCAATGCCCACCTCCAGGTCACCCCTCCCACAATTCTTTCCCTCATCCCCTCGTCCCCTTCTCCTCTGAGCATGTGGGGAGGGCCCTGGGCATCCCTCACCCTGGTACTTCAAGTCTCTGCAGGGATATGTGCATGTGTATCCTCTCCCACTGAAGCCAAACAAGGCAGCCCAGCTAGTAGAACATATCCCACATACAGGCAACAGCTTTTGGGATAGCCCCTGTTCCAGTTGTTCAGGACCCACATGAAGATCAAGCTGCACATCTGCTACATATGTGTAGGAAGGCCTAGGTCCAGCCCTTGTATGTTCTTTGGTTGGTGGTTCAGTCTCTGAGAGCCCCAAGGGTTAGTTGACTCAGTTGGTCTGGTCTTTATGTTGAATTCTTATCCCCTCCAGAGCCTGCAATCCTCCTCCCAACTCTTCCAGAAGAGTCCCCAGGCTCCACCCACTGTTTCCATCCATCTGAGTCAGCTGATTGGTGGAGCCTCTCAGAGAACCGCTATGCTAGACTCCTACCTGTAAGCATAACAGAGTATCATTAATACTCTGCAGGATTTGGAGCTTGCCCACGGGATGGATCTCAAGTTGGGCTGGTTATTGGCTGGCCATTCCCTCAGTCTCTGTTCCATTCCCTGTCCCTGCATTTTTTGTAGACAGGATAAATTTTGTGTCTAGAGTTTTATGGGTGGGTTGATGTTCCTATCACTCTACTGGGGATCCTGCCTGGCTACAGGAGGTGGCCTCTTCAGGTTCCATATCTCCAGTGATGTAAGTCACAGCTAAGGTCACCCCCATTGATTCTTGAGCACCTCCTTCCTGGGGATGTGCCCCCCTTGAGTTACAGATTTCCATTCATTAGAATGGCCATCTGGCCATCTCTCCTGTCCCTTCCCACATCTGACCCTGAATCCCTCCCCATTTCCCTCTCCATCACCTCTCACATACAGTTCCCTCCCTCCATTTACCTCTTATGACTATTTTATTCTCTTTTTTAAATGAGATTCAAGCATCCTCACGTGGGCCTTCCTTCTTGTTTGCTCAACTATGTCCATAACCACTTTATTTGTAATAGCCAGAAACTGGAAAGAACCCAGATGTTCCTCAACTAAAGAATGGATTAAAAAATGTGGTACATCTACACAATGAAGTACTATTCAGCTATTAAAAACCAAGACATTATGAATTTTGCAGGATAACAGATAGAACTTGAGAATATCATCCTGAGGTATGTACACACTTATAAGCGGATATTACCCATAAGATACAGGATACCCATGCTACGCCCCACAGATCCAAAGAAGCTAAACCACAAGTTTTAACAATCTTTCTCCTTCACCTTTTACCCCTAATTCTACCATAAACTTGACTAAAATCTGCAAACAATACCCATGCCAAAACCCAAATGATGGGTTTCCTTGAGATAACCACATGTTGGTTAATTAGTGGGCCACTTTTAAATCTTGCATCCCACAAAGACTTTGGGGCCTAGACAATATGCTCTTTGCCATAGCATGACAAATAGAGCTTAGTCTAATTCTTGATGAAATTCTTGTGCCCATACCATGTTTGATAATCATCCTCACATTCTTACTGCTATTCGGAGCTTCTGGATTCCTCGAGGAACAGTCATGAAGCTTTGCCTCTAGCTTGTCAGGGCCTCTCCAGGCTGTATACCTTCAGATGTTTTCAGACCATTCTACAAAGCAATTCCAGAGGCTCCTCAACTACACTATCAGGTATAGCTACACAGACAACCCAAAAGAAGTACAGACTTCTTCTGCTAGTTCTTCATTGCTGTAATAAAATGCCCCACACAAACAACGTAAGGAGAAGAAAGGATTATTTTTGACACATGGTTTCAGATGCTTCAATTCAGCCCCAGGCACTTGACCAGATCATCACAGGAAAGTGGTTTGTGATGGAATTGCTATTTTGCCTCATGATGGATAGAAAACAGAGTATGAGGGACCAGGGTAGAAGTTCCTTCAAAGACAAATCTGAGTGACCTGGTTCCTCCAGATAGTCCTTATCATCTGTCTGTATCATCTCCCAATAGATAGAACAACTATCTATTGTTCTGAGCCTGGGAGGACATTTGCCACTCGATATGTAGCAGAAATGCTGTAGAAAATATAATTTTCATAATTTAATTTTTGAAATACTGCTGATTTTTACATGATCTTGTCTGCTACAACTTTGCTAAAATCCTTAAAATACTAGAATCTTTGTTACATAGTGGCAACTTTGTAACAAAGATCTTTGTTACATTTGTTCACAAGAACAAATGCCCTTGTATTATGCCCAACATGGAAGTTTTCAGTATTTTACCATCAAAATGATGCCTGCTTTTTGGCTTTTTTAAATCAAACTTTATCCCTTTATAGTCTCCTGAATTTGCTTGTCAATGTCCATTTGTGTTTGTGCCACAAATGGTTATTAGCTGTTTTTGAAATTTACTGGGATAACCATGTTTTTGTTTTAGTCCATTAACACAGTATATTATACACATTGGCTTTTAAAGTCTTCTGAGAGGCTACGCTGTTCCTAGAAGCTCTGCGGTATCAGTTGAATGTGTGGAATGAACTGAGCAATGTCACCTTCTGCTCACCAAATGCGTGCGTGAGAGAGAGAGAGAGAGAGAGAGAGAGAGAGAGAGAGAGAGAGAGAAGAGCAAACAATGGAAACTCTGAACTCTGTCTATCAGTCTTTCTTGGTGGTGGATCTAAACAAATTCTATGACCTACCCTCGTCTTATAGCAGGTTATAAAACCTTCCCCATTCAAATGGGATTCTGCTAGGCAGCCTAGATAGTACAAGATTGAGGTAGGGTATTTCCCTTCTATGATTTAGTTATTTAAGAGAGGTCAAGAATGCTGAAGTTGACAGGATTCTCCAGATTCCTTTACCCAAGCTATGGATTTTACAATGATTTTTTATCCAATGATGTCTTTATAGAACTCCAAAAGGACAGAACAGAGCTCAGTGTGTTTCCAGAAAGTTCTTCTAGAGAGCTAAGACTCTCAGCACAACTCAGTACTTGTTCTTCCATGTGTTTCTTCTGTATCCTTTGTAGTATTCTTTTTAAAAAAATCAGTATGTTGGGACTAGAGAGATGGCTCAGTAGTTAAGAGCACGAAATGCTCTAGTAGAGGACCTAAGTGTGATTCCTGGCACCTGCATTGTTTAGCTCTCAATTGCTTATAACTCCAGCTCCGGGGCTGAACTGGATAATTTTAATGTCAACTTGACACAAGCTAAAGTCATCAGAGAGAAGAGAACCTCAATTGAGGAAATGCCTATAAGACCCAGCCGTAAGGCGTTTTCTTTTCTTTCTTTTTTCTTTTCTTTTTTTTTTTTTTTTGGAGCAGGGTGGGTTTATTCACAAGGGATTCTGGGATTCTCGTGCTCAGCCCGGCAGCTCTACCTGCGGTACCAGATCTTCAGCTTCTGTTCACGCTTGATCTTCCACTGCAGCTGCAAGATGCCGTAGAGGAGTGCCTCGGCCGTGGGCGGGCAGCCTGGGGACATATGTGGCTGATACCACGTCTTCTTCTACCAGCCCACATGGAGGACTCTTGGAGACCCTGGGGCGGGGACTGGCTTCAGAGGGATAAGGGTCCTTGCTTTGCCAGGCCCCCTGACACCACCCCGTCCCTGAGCTGTTCATGGCTCCGAGGAAAAAGGGCTAGGTTGTGACTCTGGTGACCAGCCTGGTCCTCGGGAACAGTCACAGAAACTGGACCTGGCACATAGATATCCACGGGCACAATGGGGTCGCAGCAGCGAACAACCGAGTAGGAGTAGTGGTAATAGCCACCGCCATTGGCACAGCTCCCCATGGACATCTCATAGCGGGGTTCGGGCATCTGGTCGTACACCTTGCGGAGCGCAGGGGTCATCTTGTTGGTAAGTGTGTCAGCTACAATCATCACATCAGCCTGGCGCGGGCTGGCACGGAACACCACACCGAAGCGGTCCATGTCATAGCGTGGTGCAGCCATGTGCATCGTCTCCACAGCGCAGCACGCCAGGCCAAAGGTCATAGGCCACAGGGAACTCCAGCGTGCCCAGTTGACTAGATCATCCAGCTTGGTCACCACATACTCGGCCCGGCTTCTGGGAAGATGGGAAAGCTTGGGGACCACGGCTCCAGCTCCAGCCTTGGACACGGCAGACTGTGTGCTGCTCGGGCCCTCAGGGCCCAACCCTGATGGACTCTGTGCAGTTGGGCCACTGTGCCTGTGCGCAGACCCAGGAACCGTACAGAGAGCCGGCCAGGAGCCGCCAGCGCCGCCATCCTCGCCTCGGCCTTCAGACCGTAAGGCGTTTTCTTGATTAGTGGTTGATGCGACAGAGTCCAGGCCATTGTAGGTGGTGCCGTCCCTGGGCTGGAGGTCTTGGTCTCTATAAGAAAGCAGGCTGAGCAAGCCATGGGGAGTAAGTTAGTAAACTCTACTCCTCCATGGCCTCTGCATCAGCTCCTGTCTCCAGGCTCCTGCCCTGTGTGAGTTCCTGCCCTGGCTTCCTTTAGTGATGGATTATGATGTGGAACCATAAGCTGAATAAACCCTTTCCTCCCCAAGGTGAGTTGACCATGGTGTTCATCACAGCAACAGTAAATCCTAATTAAGACAAGGGAGCTCCTACACCTCTAGCTGTGGGGACTAACACATGTGCACATAAACACACACACATAATAAAATAATGAGAGTAAACGATAATATTTTAAAAGGAAAACAGTCTGCGTGTGTTTTCCTAAACATAGGAAGCATCGATAAATTAACTGAACTGAGAGTGAACATGAAACTGACTATAACAAATTCTCAGTAAGTGTAACACCAAAGGAAGTATGGTTAAGACATAAAAGGGAGAGAAAGCTCTGTCACTTGTGAACAGTCTGCGGAAGTCATTTTTAAAGTAATAGGCTTCCTTGAACTAAGGGAGCATGGAGGTTTTACTCAGGTAACTTAAACATATCCATGGCGAGGAGTATTTCACTAGTGGGTACACTTCTGAGCATGCTCAGTTTAAGAAGGAAAGCTAGACATACTTATGGGCACACTTATCTCAATGCCGTAGAACGCATGTATCCATTACTGTAGAAGCCTCCAAAGAATATATACATATATAAAAGAAATTTAAATACAGGTATCCTGTAATAAGAGAGACAATGCCTAACTAGACATCATATAGTACCAAATAAAACCACCAGGACCAGAGATGGGTTACATCTTGTTGAGATAGAGGCCAAAGAGATCCCATGGAAACCTCCAAACATCACAGGGTATTGCTAATGCTACTGGTTACCTTTTACAACCCGATGGCCAGACCCCGTTGCAGATGACTTACACCACCATGGAGAAATTGACCTGATGCTCAAGTCGAAGCTTCACCCCCACTGACTAGCATTCATAGTGCTTGAAAGTATATATATTGGGTAACCATCACTTTAACCCAGCTACAGACCATTCAAACTACAGAAGTGGCCAGCTACAATATATACCCACTGATCACTTAAATCCGATCACTTTTTTTGATCAGATTTAAGGGTAGCCCCATAAGATAGAACCTGATGATGTTAATGAGGCCAGGGATCTGAGACTAGATCATGAGCACTATGGGGAAACCCATTATTCTGCTAAGTGAACATAGCAATAAAATGCTTCCTAATGACATATTGCTATGCCTATAGATCAGTGAGCTGAACTTTCATCAGAGAGCCTTCTTTTTGCAGTAGATTGTAATTAACACAGAGGCTGACAACCAACGATGTTCAGGGAGTGAGAAACTTTGAAGCATGCAGTTCTAAATGAGATGTCTATCTATCACAGCCCTCCTCTCAAAGCTCAGGGACTTATGCAGACGATGCGTGGAAAGAGTGTAGGGGTGATAGAAGACTCCAAGGAAACAGCATCTTCCAGATAAAACAGGACTGATGCACACGAACTCACAGACGTTCCGAGAGCATGCACAAAACCTATTTAAGTTCAAATCGGACAAATATCCCCCCAGCACAGAGAAGGGGAAGTAGGCACAGAGTCCCACCCTTAACCAAAAAGACATTGAAATGGTGGCTGCTGGGAGTGGGGAAATCAGTTTTCTTCAATGCAGTAATACTGGGTATATCAACTACACTCCAAGGAAGGCCCTATGCTCAGGAAGAGTTAGGCAACACAAAGCAGTCTCTAGGGCGTGTGGTGTGTGTGTGTGTGTGTGTGTGTGTGTGTGTGTACATGCATGTGTGCTTTTTGTTAATTGTTTTTCTTTTTTCTTTTTGATTTTTAGGTGAGAGAAAGAATGTAGAGTGGAGTGGATGGGGCAGAGGAATGATCTGGGAGAATCTGGGAGAAAGGAAAGAATACAATTAAAAATACATCGTATAAAAAATAATTGAAAGGTTAAAATGGTGGACAGGAGTCAATGGGTACGCTCCAGTCATGTCATAAAACGTTAGCTCAAGATAAAGGGTTAGACAGTTCGACACTCTATTGATAAGGAGTTTGCCCTTTAAGACACTTATCTTGCTCAGCTGCTGCTAGCCCTGGGAACCCTAACTTATAGCTCGTGGTCAGAAGCATGAAGAAACCTACCTGTAGCTTGTGATGCACGTGAGGTGCTGCAGTCTTGGAAACTGAGTCAATCTGTGGGGCCTGATGCTGCCCTGGGAGAACGTGGTGGAAGTGAGCTGAATGAGGTGACACCCAGTAGACATGCTATACGAACAAATGCCTGCCTCTTGATGGGAAGAAGGATTCTTAACATGTTAAAGTCATGGAAATCTGTGTTGATCTTTGGGGAATGAGAACAAAGGAGAAATACGGTCTGGTGTTGTTGTTGCTTGCTTGCTTGCTTCCAATGTTTTTCTGACACAGCAGTTTGAAAGAAATTGAGGCTTGTAACAGTTTATCTTACTTTGAGTTTCTATTGCTGCGACAAAGCACCATGAACAAAACAACTCAAAGAGGAAAGGGTTTAGTGGGTTACAATTCTCAGCACTGTATCATAGAAGGAAGTCAAGACAGGCACTTAAACAGGTCAGGAACCTGGAGGAAGGATCTGATACAGAGGCCATGGAGGGGTGACGTTGGCTTGCTCCCCATGGCTTGCTCGGCTTGCTTTCTTATAGAACCCAGGATCACCAAGCCAGGGATGGCACTACCCACAAGGGGATCTATGGAGGCATTTCCTGAAGTTGATTTTCCTTCCCTCCAGATAACTCTAGTTTGTGTCAAATTGGCATAAACTGACCAGGATGTAGGTCTCTTAGTATTCAGTAGATAGCATTAGTGAAATCTCCTGTCCAGGTCATTTCTTTATAGAAAAATTAAAAATCATTAAATTAATCTATGTGTTTCCAGTTCTTTTCCCCAAACTGTTTTTTACCTTCCAGAGTGATGGAGTTAATAAAATCATTACCAACGGAACATTTTAGAAGACTTTTATTCTTGGTCCATAGTAGAAAAAAAAAAAAAAAAGAAAGACAAAGTCATAAGTCAGTTTCTCAACCTTCCAAGAATCCAGTTACAAATAGGGGTGGGGTGTGCACTTAGGGAGCTTGACGCTAGGGGACAAGGGAAGTGAAGGAGAGGTCACAGCATTCTCAAATGCTATCAACTACTGATCATTCTTACCAATATTTACTATAATGACCCTTCAGTATATGAATGGGTAATGTAATGACTGGGGCAGAGTTCCAGGGTTCTCCTTGCAGGTCAAATCCATAACTGCTTAAGCAGGCTAACTTGTACAATCCTCGTGTAAAACAGCTTAATACTTGCATATAACCTGCCTGCATCCTCCCATGTCCTTGGCATTACCTCTAGATTACTCATACCTGATGCAGCGTACTTGCTATGTAAACAGCTGTTAAACCACATTGTTTAGAGGGCAATGATGAAAAATAAGTCTGTGCATGTTCACTATACTCAATTTTCATACAAGCTTCACTGTTAAATCCATGGATGCAAGCCATGGGTCTAGGGAAGTTCTTCCCTACATTTTCCTCAGTGACAGCTTCTCCTTATTCTCTATGTCATTAGGAAAAATTCTGAAGGACCTAAGTGACTGTTTTTGCTTTTTCTTTGTGAACAAGTCTTTCTTGTCAGCCTCGTGTGCTGGTGAGAATTTCCTCTGCCATCCAGGAAGTCTAGGACGGCTGTTGGTGGGAAATGTAGAAGCCAATGCACTGTCAACTCCTAGGGCATCATACGGCCCCAGGATAGATGCCTGTATCCCCGTATGCACAGAGGCAGTATGCATGTAGCTTGATGTCATTCTGTGATTCCTCAACCACTGAGCATAAAACAAATCCAAGCCGTTTGTCCTTTTTCATGGCACCAAATCAGTTCATAAGATTTTGTTTCTGTGTCTAGTGAGTCTGTCATGTGAGTTTGCTTTTTCAGTCTCAGTGCAGCCAAACGTTCTGAGATGGCATATACTTAGGACAGCCTCCTTAAAACTGTTAGTTGTCACAAATCAAATGGATGCCTCCCAGTTTTAGAATTACACAAAGTATCTTTACGCTGAAACAGGTCTGAAAGATGCTTAGCACATCTTAAAATGTAAATCTAGGAGGTAATTTTACAACATGCTTCTAGAACATTCTTCTCATGAATGCTTCTGTTAGAAATTTTTAACTGGTAGAACTATTTCTTAAAGCTTTCAGAGTTCCTTCAGCATAAGAAGACAAACTGCCTGGACTTAATGTGAGCTGTGTTAACCCAGGACAAATATCCTGGACCAGTGGCCCTACTGTGCTCTTAGGTCATCCTCATGAGCACATAGCAGTTCTGCAACTTTAGAAAAATGTTCCCATTTTCCCTGTACTTGGGTACTAACCTGTATTCATTCAGATATATCAAGAGGACCAAACAAAAAGGCGTGCCACTTATTGGCAAGCTTTGGCTTCGTCCTGGTGTGTTTATCCTTCACTGACACCAGAATCTCCATTCTTCTGCCTTTTGATGCGAACTGGAGACCAGCAATTCTCCAGGAATCCCACAGGCTTGCTGCACCAGAGTGGGACCTCGAACACATCCAACTTCATTGGCTAGCCAGCTACCGGTTTTCAGTCTCTCCAGAGTGCAGACAGACATTTGGATTACCTAGCCCCTATACTGTAAGTCAATCTAATAACACCTTCCTAACTCATAATCAATTCTATCAGTTTCATTCTCCTTGACACCATTGACGGATACAGGCCGTGTCTGTGCGCCATTGTAGAAGACTTCTTTCCACACAAAAACACATGCACATAACTGGTCTATAAAGACTGACACTTTATAACAGTGTCTTGAAGGTTCTCAGAGGCCTGCCATGAAGACTGGTTTGTTTTACTTAACATTTTATTTCTTAAAGTGTCTGAATCTTGGAGCCCACGGCAGGGTATGTGTCGGTAAATGAGGAAGTCAGTCATTCTAAGGACCAGCTTGGGAAACACTCATTTAGGTTCAGTGTTTAGAATGACATTCATTTCATTAAAAGCTATTGTTGTATATGAAAATACAAGATATTTCTTTCCTGAAAGGGGTTACAAACAGTTAAATGGGGTTCTAATACCACATGCACTTTCTCATGTTGTCTAACCTAGGCAAGTTCGTTTGTCTTCCAAACTACTCCTGAAGCGTGAGCGCACACACATGTACACACAGACCTCTTTCCTACACAGCACAATAGCAGGTTCTTACATTGCTTACCACCCTGGGTGACATCACTGGGTAACATAAGCAGTCACGGGCAAAGGTATCCTTGGCACTGGGATTCAGTAGATATTGTCTTGTTGCATATCGTAGGTAGGATTGCTTGGAAGTTCTATAAACTTGGTCCCTACTTCAGAAAGCTCTCACTGAGGTGGGGGGAGAAACAGCCCTGGGAGGGACTGAATCCTGTGAGAACTGATAGGTGTCTAATTGTCACCACTGACACCACCTACTTTGCTGTGTGATCTGCTGAGCAAGTTTAAAGAACTCTAACGTATCTTGATAAAATCTAGGTGCGAATATGTTGACATATGTTCAAATTCTGTTCTCCCGAGCAGAAGCAGGCAGCAGGAAGGATGGGTGTCAGAACTTGACTGGGTTCTGCTGTGAGGGCAAGCCACTCCACCAGAAGTATGGCTCTTTTTTTCACGGTAAATGGTTTCAGATATTTTACCATAGAGGTATATAGTAAATATACCATAGAGGTACATTTGAATCAGGGTACCCAATACTAAAAGAAAAAGTTCCTTTTCAGAACTTTTTAGAGAACATTCTGGTCTGAGATGGTTCTGTCCCTATGTCCCAGGTCCTCCGTGCAGGGCTTGGATTTGTCTGGCTTTCAAGCATTTTTCTTTCTGTGTCTTATCTTCCTTTAAAACAAGCAAGCAAGCAAGCAAGCAAGCAAGCAAGCAAGCAGACAGACAGAGGAACAGAGCTTCTGAGCAGTCCCTCAGGGACTTGTAATTTCGGCCTTCTGGAGTGTTCCTAGACAGTATTTACAAGTTGTGGCAGGACTCCTGTGATGAGCCTTAAAAAGGAAGCCTGGGGAATGGACCTTCCAAAGTCATCACACACCATTTTGCTCCCACTTAGAAGCACAAAGGCTCACTGCAAAAGGAATCTGACTTAACGGACAGATGGTATTGGGCTCAGGCTGTGGTTGGGGGGGGGGACACTTGCCTGGCATGTGCAAGGTCCTGGGTTCAGTCCCAAAGGACAGAGTCAATGTTTCAGAAGCAGAGTTTTGGGAGAGACTTGGGGCAGGGGATGACACAGTAGGTGAAGGCACCTGTCACCAAGCCGGCCCTCCTAAGGTTCATCCCTAGGACCTAGATGGCAGATTGAGTGAACCAACTCTCCAAAGTTGACCTTTGACTTCCACATATGTACTGTGGCACCCCCACCACACACACACACACACACACACACACACACACACACACACACTCACAAATAAATAGAATGAAAAACAATTAAAATAGTGGCTCTTGGTTTTTTTCTTTGGGAATTCAAGCCCTAAACAGATGATTCTTCTTCCCCTAGCTCAAATTTGAGCTAAAAGCACAACATTGTTACTCCTTTTAACTGATAAAACTGAAACAAAAAACCAAACCAACCCGGAAATAATGAAACTCTGGAGCTACCATGGCTTAACCATTTCATTGTGTTTTTATTAATTTTTTTTTAAATTTCTGCCCCATTAGGACAATGAACTGGGAAACCACAATTACAATTCACAGACTGCAGCATGAAAAACACACACTCCACTGGAATCCCATCAAGCCCTTCCTCTTTATTCATTCAAAAGAGTCCAGCGCACATGGCAAATATGAGCACTGTTGGGTTCTTTTGTTTTGTTTTCCTTAGAAGGGGAGAAAACATTTATTCTGGCAGCACTTGTACAATCCCAGGAAGTGGTTTTGATACCACTAGTTGTAAGAATAGAAACCATAACAAACTTGGAGCGCATTTGCGAGGCACGGGGCTCCTTGGGTAGAACGATTTCCTCTTGTGCTTAGTGGATGGCCCCTCAGCTGCTGGCCGCTGAGTCTTCCCAGGTGTGAAATAAGGAAACAGAATTTCCTATACAGCGGTTGAAAATTCTTCTTGGGCAGAGTGGCTTCTGTATCTCAGCACCCCCTCTCCCCCCACACACATACACTGAGGCAAGTTCTCACTCTTTGCTGGAGCTTTGTCAGACACATGACCCTCTGACTGTGCCAACCCTGGCCACAACACATGTGACCGCCAAGGTTCCCTCATTTACGATGCTTCTCTAGGGTTCAGATGACAGCACACAACGTCACTTGTCAGAAAGTAGCAGATATTCAGAACATGGGCATCTGTGTTTATGAAAATAGCAACCATTTGCAGGGTCTGCTCTCCCAAGGAGCCTTATTTTTACTTGACATGGCCCTCTGGGGAGTTAGCCCAAAATCATACAGGACACGGAACTTTGCTGACTTGATGGTTTCAGAACGGTCTGTTGCCAATTTAAAAAAAAAAAAAAGCAAAACCACAAACTATTGCCCAATAATTCAGTGGTCTATAAAGCAAGGGGAACGTTAACCCTTCAGTTTACACTTGCACACATACAACATGAGACCTATGACAGAAGAGATCAACCAGATTCTCACCCATCCTGCAACTGTGTTCTAAAAGGAAAAAGAAATTTTAAACTGGACTTGTCATGTTCAAGTATTCAAAAACATAGAGACAATCCCCCACTAGATTCTGATTTCTGAGAAATTGTCTCTATGGAACAGGCTCTGGGGGTGGAGGGGGGGGCAGTGAAGTCACCTGAACTGATTCAACAAGAATCGATTTGTATTGTCTCAGCAGTGCAGTCACCTACTTGCATTTCTCTTAAAGATTTGTGGTGACTGTGTGTGCTGTGGCATTCTAAGAGTCAATACAAGCGACAGAGTAAGACCAGCTGACACACTTTCCTTGTGTGTCAGTCAGTTTTACATGCTTCCTGTCAACACACTGAGGAGGCGGATGTAAACAGAGTTCTTTACATTCTTCAGAGAATGTGTCTCTACTGCAGCATATGCTGTTTGGCCCTAACTAGGAGGACACTAGAGAGCCATTTGTGGAGTTTGTTTTTAAGTGTTTACCTCCTAGAGATTTCAAAACAAGGGTTCTACTAGGACCTTGGCAGCAGACTTCCTCCAAGTGGCTCTGTATGAAAAAACAGCCAATGAGGGATGGAGCTCCGTGAAAGGATGCTCCTACAGGAAGGCCAACAGTCAGATGCAGAGGTTCACAGAAGGCTCTGCGAAATCATGCACACTGTTCCAGGGGTCAGGGAGACGGGGGGCGGGGGTGCATAGCAGTAGAATGGCTGCAAGATTTAGAACTGAACTCAGATTATCTCAAGCTGTTCCAAGATCCGGGTTTTCGGAGATTCTTCACCTCATTTGGCCTCTAGGAATATGTCCCTCTGCCCCAGCAGTGGTGATGTGTGGGGACAAAACATTCATCATTCTACCACCACGCCCAGTGACTAACAAGCTGGGAGGTGCGATGAATAGATGGGTGGGGACTCTGTCTGAACACTGAACGCTCCTGGTAAATATTAGAGCTCTAGGAAACAACCTTGAATCTAGCCACGGACTAAGAGGGAGAGGCTAGCTTTCCCTGTCCTTTTCAGTTGAGCAGGTGGGCTAAAGGATAACGAAAAGAACCCAAGGTCTGACACTAAAAACCATCAGCCTCATCTTGGCACAGCTCTCGTGCAGAATATTGCACCCAGTGTTAACTAATGCTAGAAGCGCCAAAACTGTATAAATTTAAATGTATTTGCATATTATAAAAATAAAGATTAACATATACATTATCTTACACTAGTTACGGAACGGCAATGAACGTCAGTTGATCCCTCCTTCACATTGAACAAGAACTGAAATCTGAGTGCTCTAAATACTGCCGCCTGGCCTTGGAGCTATGGCTCATGTGTACACAGAAAACACAATCCCTGAGAAGCCTGTTAACTTTTTTTTTTTCTTTTCTTCAAGTAGCTCTCTCCTTGGAGGATCACAGTTCTGAGGTTCAGGTTGTGAAACATTTGCTCCATGTTTGCTCCCATCTTCCCAGACCACTCCAACCCCTCCGAGGGTCCTCTGCAAGCACCTCGGTGCGTGGTTTCACTCTGGGCCCCAGAAGACGCTTGGGAGCACGGCAGGCTCGCCAGGGGCAGAAGCTGTCCCAGTCGGTCCCCATGCTCTGTTAACTCCATGAAAATTCCACAGCCACGGATGTCACTGGTTTCTGTGCTTCTCACCAACGTTCTTCCTAGATAGAAGACAAAATGACAATAGTCTCGATTATAATGAAAAAGAACAAGAAGAGAAACGAGTCATCTGCAGATTTCTGTGCCTACTTCTAAAATTCTCTATGAACGTGGATTTCAGGCTCCTGATGACCCACCGAGTAAGCAGTCATCTTGCAGCTAGGTTAGTCAAAGGTTTGTTTGTGATGCTATGCACAGGTCAACCGTAAGTGGGGACCAACACTAATTGCTATGATGACCACTTAACCAGACTGGAACTTTACAGATGAACTAGTTTTGTAATGAATAAGCACTGCCTCTAAACATAGACTCGCTTCCTCAGTAAACACACATGGACACATGAATTACCATCCCCCACCCCAGGCTCAGAAACCCATGCCTCGACCTGAGCTGATCTGCCTACCACCACGGAGCATGCTTTTATTTAGTGTTCCAAGCAAGGGTGTCAGCCCAAATCCAGGGTGTCTGAGCGTGGCCTAAATATACTGCGGCATTCTCCGCTGGCTAAATAATAGCATTTGCTGGAAACAAAACGGAGCGGAGAAGGTCAGGTATCTCTGGCTTTTGTTTTTTGGCTTTCTAGGATTCTAGGCAGTGGGGTTTTTCTAAGTGTTTTAATGACATTTAATGGCATACAAACGCAAGGCAAGAAAAAGGACTATAATTTGCTCTACTCCCACTCCATCTCTCTCAATGCTGTTTTATTGCAGATGCTGGTAATTCACGATCTACCTAATATGCCTTTCAGCCCATACAAGAAGCAGCTTAGTTCAACTAGGAGCCCTTTGTTACTGATCACGTACCAGGAATGGCCCTTTTCCTTGTAGTATAGTGTTCGTTTTTTCAATATTTTACCAATCCTATCAGGTCCTAGGGTGAAGATACTCACGGGTTATGGCATAGCTGGGCTTTGTTATAGGACAGGCAGGGTAGGATGGGTAGAATAGAGGTCGGCTTTTTGGTGCTCTGAAGAGTTTCACATTTGTCACTGAGCCATATGAAAATGTATGAAAACCTAGGAGTATAATAAACTCCTGGCAACAAAGATTTTGAAACCGTCTCAAATTCCAGTAATAGTACGATATATCTAGCTGTAAGAGGATGACCATATGAACACACACGGCTTATTCAGGCAGTTAACGGTGTGGCCTGGCCGCCAGCTCTCGGTTCATGTGGCAGAAACTGCTTTTCCTCAGCGAATATAAAGAACTTTCAGAAATGCAGACAGTTGCGTCTGCTGTCTGCTCCCCTGAGACACACAAGGCTCTGAGAAAAAATACCTAACTGAGGCTGCTACAGGGGACATTCTGCCGTCACCACTTGCAGCATTGCCCACATTGTCACAGATCTTGCTAACTGTCCACTCTGAAGATTCTAGAATCCCGGGAGAAAAGGGCCTGGAGGAGATTCTCTTGATTAGTTAGCTGTAGGAGGAAGACCCGCCCACTGTAGGTGGGACCATTCACTGGCTGAGATTCTGGCCAATGTAAACCTGGCACCGCTTTCAGTCTGACTATGATTGGACAGCAGCTTTCCGCTCTTACGGCCATCACTACCCCTTCATGGTGAACTGTATCTTGAACCATGAGCCACAACAGACCCTTTCTCTCTTAAGCTGCTTTTGATCACAGAATTGTATCACAACAACAGGAAAAGATACTAGGACACATCAATCCCTCTCTTCACCCATCAGATCTCCAACCTTCTCTACCTTTCTGCTTTTCAATCTCAGCGAGCCAACCCAGCCCTTCGAGGTCCACCCCAAATATCACTTCCTGAACCTTTACCTGGCATTTCCTACTACTGTTCTCAGTGTTATTCATAACCGGTCATCAAATTTCTCTTCAACCTGACATGGCTTTCTTATCTGGCTACTTCTTTGGTTCCCACTCTATGATTCCTGTGGCCAGGTTACTTCTGCATCCTCAATACCTGCCCACAATGCCCACCAGAGTGCAAAAACTCAACATAGCTACACAAATAAGCAATAAGATGGGAAGCAAAGCCACCGATAGAAAGTGGTTAAGGTACTATGAGCTCCTTCCTAAAATAACATAGTATTAAACAGTATAAAAACATCAAAGAAGTTTACAGGACAAAATAATTGATGAGAGTTAGCAATGTTGGCTTCCCTGAAAAGAAGACACACATCCTTGGCTTTGGGAGCAATGGACTTTCATTGGTAAGGGAGCCAGCCAGGTGTTAGTCAGCTGAGGACTGAGAGCTAGCCAGGGGCCACTGTGCTCAAATGCTCCTCACTTGAGGGGGGGCTAGCAGAGAAGGTGACTTACAGGATTATTACCTAGATTAATGTGTCAGGGGCCTTTACTCTGAGGGATTTTTGTCTAGGTGCTATAGGCATTAGTGACTATAACATTTACCTTCTATAGGTAGACCCCTTAGTTAAAAAGTGTCTAGATAAACCAGTGGGCAGGTTTTTACCATAGTACCCACAGTATCAAAATATTTTATTTATAGTTTTTACTCTCTAGGCCCTCCAGTGTACATCACATATATTCCTAGTAGAAACAACAGTGGGTACATTTATTGAGCACTTATTTGCTCTATGCAATACATTAAATGCTGTGTTTGAAATTGCCTCTCCCTGCCGAGTGTGTGTGTGTGTGTGTGTGTGTGTTACTTTTAGATGGTTTTGCCTACCCCTGTTCTCATAAAAAGGAGATGTTGGTGTAGTGTAGTGTGCTCTTTCATGTAGTAGTCAGCAATACCTGTAACGCCTAGACAAAAATCCCTCAGATTAAAAGCCCCTGACATATTGGTCGGTAAGACAACCTCATGACATAAGCACCTCCACAAATCTACATTTTTACCAACATCTAACAAACAGTGAAGTCTGTTCAGCAGCCAGGCAGGAGACAGGGTTAATCCGAGCACTGAAGAGACGGAGGCAGGAAGACAGCAAAGTGGAGCCTAGTCTTGACTACACAGCAAAGCCATCTGAGAATAAGGGGGTCGGGGGAGAGACTGAGAGTCAAGCTAGTGCCATGGAGACCCCGCAGCTCACACAACCTTGAGAAAATAAACCTAAAACACTGTCCTCATGACGTTCCATGAGAGTAACCAACTTGTCCTCTTTCTGGTGCTACAGTCTATACAATCATGTAAATTAGTAAGTGCGTGTGCGCGCACACAGACAGACACACACACACACACACCTCTCACATTTTCCCCAACAGGGATCTAAGATGACTTGACTTGTCACACTACCCTAAGTTAAGTGAAGTACGGAGCATTTTACTGTTTCTCTCTATCCTGAGCATGAGTGATTCCAGACAAGCAAAACAGAGAGTCCTTGAGCTCTCTGCCCTATGAACTCTCTTCACTCCCAATCCACCCTGTGTTGTCCCTCAGTTCTCCAGGGTCTTAGTGCCACACCTATTCAAGAAACTCTCTGATCCCAGAGACTTACCCTTAAAACTTGGTGCTCCTAAAGTCACAGAGTGGGTACAGTAAAAATGGTGGCAGAGGGGAAGAAGCACTATCCTTTCCACTTAATTTTCCAAGAAAGTATGGAGAAACCTGAGCAGAGAGGGGAGAAGTCCAGTATCAATGTAGCTGACGGGAGACTCCAGGATTCAAGACACACAATTCCTCCCAGCCAGGAGAGGCAGCCAAGCAGTGGGAGAGCCCCTCCTTGCCAAGGACAAAATAAAAAAAAAATCCAATACATGGGAGCTTCTAAACAGTCTACTCCACACTTAGCTGTAAATACATCTCTAACACATACGTCGTTTCTGCTTTAAAATTCTATGAGCAATGAATACGGTCCACTGTGATAAAGGCAAATATGGGTCACTCCATTTTTCCTTAAAATATGTTTTCAAACCTATACTAGTTCATCCAGGGGGGCTTCAAAATTTTAGCCTAATTATTTGGTGAGCTAAAGGCTACAATCTTTACCCTACTTGGGTCTTAAGCATCCTTATGTCATGACAAGGCCCTGCAGAATTTCTTGTGTGAAGCTATCACTATATTTTTTAGAATACTTACAGTAGTAGCAAGAAACTGGTATTTAGTGGTATCTAAACTGTGAACTCTATTATACAGGCAATCATCAAGGCTTTTCAAACAACAACAACATCAACAACAAAAGTTTTGAATGCAAATCTACCCTCTATTGTTAACGCGAAAATGCTTAGCTCAGCATTTCCCAGCCAGAAAATCCTGGCTTTCGTTTAGAATACTTTTGTTGATTCTATTAGTGCACCATCTGCCACAATTAGAGTTAACTTCTTTATTCTCTATGAACTTCCTCCTATTCCCACAGGATAGAGCACACAGACGAGGGATCAGCTAAGAGAAAGGTCAACTATCAGGAAGTAAAATTAGACGTTCCTTTGCCCTGCAGGTTTCCAGGGTCAGCCCATAAAAACCACACAAATGAACAAGGGTGGTGTGCCAGTGTGCTTGGAGGTGAAGTGTTTTGTTTGTTTATTTTTGTTATTTGTTTTGTTTGTTTGTTTTGTGCTAGTCTCTTGAATTCTTTCTGGTCCTCACAGGAGACTCAGTAGCCAAGTTGGAGTTAGCAGTCAGTTTGTAAGAGAGTACACACAGTTTAGTGAGGGAAGGAGGACGCTGGTCACAATTTCTTTGGAAAGAAAAAAGAAACAACTTTCAGGTGCAGGCCACCTAACCATGAGGTGCAGCTGGCCATCTGTCATTTGCCCAGAAGCTCACACACCCTACGGACTGAAACACTAAGTGTCTCGACCTGAAGAGAGACTGCACAAAGCCAGGGATTTACCAACAAACATGTAAAAGATCCTGTCATGCTGACTGGCTTGCTATTGTGCAAGTAATCACACGAGTTGTGAGTTCATGAGTGTGACGGCCCTCTCTTATCCAGAAGGTATTGTTTTGCTTTGGTTCTCTCCAGTCTGTGCCTCTTAAAATCATTCTGACCCCTTTTCACAATGGCCCCCAAGCATTGTGGGCAGGAGTGTGATAGAGAAGTCCCAACTGTAACACAGCACTCAATAGGCTTTAGTCTCTGCATTTTAACCAGATGTGAGAATCTACATTAACAGCCATCTTCTGCATTGAGATACTTCTCTGATGAGGTCTTGAGAACTATACTCATTGACAGGTATAGAAATATTAATTCAGAGTGTAGCTTACTCTGATGTCTACTTACAAAATAATAGTAGTAGGCTTGCCCCTAGGGTCAATGAACTTCCCAATCATGAGTTTTTAGCCAGTTTATATAGTACCAGGAATATGTTTCCTCCTGTGACTTGGGCCTTAAATCTAATCAGGAAGGAGTTGGTTACACCTATAATAGTTGTACCACTGTTGCTTTCATGAACCTATTCTGCCATGCTGGTTGTTAATTGCAGCGCACCAGGTTCATCAGTGGGTGAGACTGTTGGTAACTTTCCTTCACCAGAAGCCTACATAGCACCATCTGGTACTATTGAAGGCTGGTCAGCAGTAAGACGCTTCCTGATTAGTACCAACTTGATTTTCCACATCCTATGGTCAAAGTATATGGGGGTTTCAGCAATAGGGTTATAACATGAGGTTCAGGTAAGTAACCAAGGGCAAATGGCAATAACATGCATTGTTTTGGGGTGTCATCAAGACACTGAAGTCCTCAAACAACTCAAGGGGTGATATCCTTCATCTGGCACTGGGCAATATTTTTGGCATTTTATGGCCTCTGAGAACAATGTTATCCCTTGTGTAGGGAAATTTCCATTAAATTCACAGTCCCCTTCCACCATTTGAGGAGCTACTGACAGTTGATAGCTTCTGGGGGGAGAATTGTTTTTTCTTAAGGGGTTGGCCCTGGCAAATGGTCTCCACACCTATGGAGCAGCACAAAGTGGACCTAGTGAACTATTTAAAACAAACAAACAAATAAACAAACAAAAGAGAAGGCCTGAAGTTGGGAGAAGTTGGGAGGATGAATCTGAGAAAAAAAATAACTAGAGGGAGTGGGAGATGATCAAAATATGCCTATAAAATTATTAAATGTTACTAGATTTTTTTCTTAAAGTAGAAAAATAAATTATCCTTCTATTTTCTCTCTATTGTTCCCAGGGAGAGTCTAGTCAGCCTCCTCCTGAACCTCCATCTTGAGATTCTGCATCCTCAGATTCAACCAACTGCACACTGGAAACACTGTTGCACAGAGTTAGTGTATCTGTACAGACTATGTACTTTCTTTTTGTTATTATTCTCCAAATGATACAATGTAGCAACTAGAGTACTTCTACTAAGTGTCAAAGTGATCTAGAAGTGATTTAAAGTATACAGGAGCCTGAGCACACCTGTCATTTTGTTTAATTAACAAATTCATTTGCTTTTTTTTCCCCCAAGGCAGGGTCTTACTACGTAGCTCAGGATGATTTAGAACTCAACATCTTCCTGAGTATCAGGCTTACGGGTGAGTACTGCAGGCCCATCTCATTCCATTTTATAAAAGCACTTGAGTATTTGTTGCTTCTGGTATCCAAGAGAGGGTGGGGTTCTGTAATGATTACCAAGTAGTTCCAATTCCTCACATCCAGGGATTAGCATGCTTGGCTGTTGAGCTATCAAAAGACTACAACTAGGAAGCTCTGAAGGAAGCTCCTCACCTCCCTCCGTGGTACCCTACTTCTCCATCACCCAGGAAACAAGGGGCTATGAGTGATACGTGGTACCAAGTTACTTCATTCCATTTGGACTGAACTGTGCCAGTAACAAAGGATTTATGAGAACTTATTTCAAACTCAAAAATCTGCTTAACATCAACACACCAGCCACCAAAACCACACTTGAAGAAGACACTAAACACACTGGTGACACGAACTAGGTGCCACATTAGATTAGAAACAAGTAATGGCAATTAGAATCCTATTTCTTCTGGGGGTGAAGAAGATGCTTAACATAAGACAGGGACAAGGAGTAGAGATGCCACACCACTCAAAATACACTGAGCATCATCAAGAAACTGTGTAAACTAGATATCAACAGCCTTTAGGACCATGTGTGACATAATCCGTGTCAAGGAAGTCTTTGTTTCTTTGTTATTTGAACACCTCTGCTGTGAAGTGTGTGGTCATCCCATACCAAATCCTTCACAATCATACAAAGTGAAGAAATAACCCTCATTTGAATAGATTAGCCAAGTGCATTAGATGCCTCTTGGCACCTGCTTCTCCCCTGGCTCGGGAAGGGCAGGCAGAAGAACCGAAGTTCATTCATCCTGAAACCTCTTCTCAATGGGAATCTGTGAGAGATTTCTACCACCCACCACCAGGACAAGTCACAGCTATAAGTCACATAGAAAAGGAGCCTTTATGGAAGACCTACTATGAGCCTCAATCTGAAGACCTACTACTTACACCTTACTTTGTACCTCTCTTCATAGGGAAGAAACACTTGGAAATTTTTATACTTTAATTTTAACTTGTGTGTGTGTGTGTGTGTGTGTGTGTGTATGCACACACAGGTGGAAAGGCCAGAGAAGTCCCTTAAGCTGGAGTTATAAACTGTTGTGATCTATCCCACATGAGTGCTGGGGACCAAACTCAGGTCCTCTCCAAGAGCAGTTGGCATTCTTAACTGCAGAGTCACCTCTGCCCTCTACATACACACCTTTTTTTGTTGGTTTTTAAAAAAACTTTATACCTGGAAATGTTTTCAAATGAGAAGTAGAAAAGTTGGAGATTCATAAAGAAGTGCCGAATAACAACCAGTGATTCTTCTTTTGTTTATAAATTCTACTGCATCACTATTTGGCATATGGCTATAAGGCAGCCCATTAAATATCATGTCTCTGATACCTGAGGGGAAAGGAAACCAGACAAATGATGCCTTGGAGAGATCCTTTCCCCCTCCCCAAAGCATTAAAAGACTGATGTCAATGACACAGAGTGGGATGTTTATTCTGGTACCTGGGACTGCTGTGGTTAGCACCTGCTGTCTCAACATAATGATGAACAGGGTTCCTGGGACTCTTCATCCTTTCTTGATATGAACAGTGAGCAGAATATGATCCTAGTCAAGTGTGGAAGAGACAGAAGCATCTGACCATGCTGCTAACATGTCCCAGGTTCTGCTTTGTGGTTGGCTTTATAGTGGTCCAACAGAGAAAGGGCAAGAGTCCTGGCTGAGAGGTCACCCTTAGAGGGGCAGGGATCAGCGAGCTAAAGTCCAACGCATGTACTTTAGAACCAGCAGAGTGACTTCTGTGTCTCTTCAAAGATGCACACCTCGCTACTTTCTCTTCGTACATTCTGATGCATGTGCCCAGATGAGGAAAGTCCAGTCTTGCCCATCTGCCTACATTGTATGGGCTCCTATGGAGGTAGAAGCCCTTACACTTCATAGAGAGTGACTTAAGGTAACTGACTGGAGTTTAAAGGCAGTGTTTTGGATTGCTGATCCTGCCTGGACACCAAGCCTCAGCCTTGGGCCCAAACCATATGACTCAATGGCTAACCCATCTGACTGCTATCTGTGGCTTGGACATTCCAGTGGGCCTGGCCTGGCCTGCATGCTTGCTTTTGTTTAGTGTTCATGACTACGAGTTGTAGATGCTGCAGGGCATGAGTTTCTAATTGGATTACAGACACTGGCTTTTATCCTGATGGTCATGAGAGAGATCATTTCTCCTTGCTTCTTTACTAAAAGATAAGTCTGGCCAAGGATGCAGAACTTTCATATTTAGGGAGCAGTCCTTCATCTAGAGCTGAGAATTACACAGCCAAGATGCTATCACTGCTAAGACAACGGGGGTCCAGTCCCCAGTAGTGTCTCCCTCCCACAATTAGAGAGGTCTAAGCCAATTCTGATGATACCCAAATTCAAAGCTGGTTGTTCATTTAGATTCAATAAACTGGCAGGGAGAGGCTGATAGCATTTTGTTTTTCCAAGCTGGTAAATGGGGTCTTACTGTGGTAGAACAAGAAGCCACCCATGGGAATGACTGATAACTGGCTCTGTGCCACCAGGGCATCTGGCCCAAGCAGATATTTAACTCTTGTATCTATCTTGTCTATTAAACAGCACGGAACCATATGAAAACAATTGATTAGTGTCTCTAGTGGCTCAGGGACATTTACATCAATACAAAGTATGTACTGTGTTCTGTACCCCGCTTCTATACCACCTCTTTATCTCTGCCCTGGTATATCTGAAAGGCAAGGAGCAGGAGGCACAGACTCAAAGAAATTGCAAGGCAGGATAATGCCTGGGTTTTGGCATGTTTGGGGCAACAAGAGCTTGTGTGGTTCTATCGGGAAACCTGAGAAGCATTTCATGACCTCAGTTTCCTAAGGTGACCTCTGTGATGGATTATGCTGGGTGTATGCTAGATAAAAGAGCATCCGGAATCCAGTGTCAGAAAGGCATTTCCCTCAGGGGCTTAGGCTCGTGCTCCAGCACAGGTACACTGAATAGCCTTTGCTTAATGCCCAGTTTGAAGGAAATGGGGGCTTTTCCTGCTACTGCTGACCTGTTGCAACATCATGGAGACCCAGCTGTACAGGAAACACACACCACAGGAGGGAAGCTGCCCCTGTCTGGATGACACTCTTACCACAGAGCTCTGGCATGTGACCAGACAACAAGTTCCTGGTGAAGAAAGTCCGGTTTGGTCCTCCTACCTACATTGACTGGATGGATGATAGAGAGGTCACAGTTCTCAAGGGCAAACTATCTAAAGCCCTATAATAATTTGGGGTGTGTGTGTGTGTGTGTGTGTGTCTGTCTGTCTGTGTCTCTCTCTGTGTGTGCATGCGTATGTATGTCTGTGTCTCTCTCTGTGTATGTATGTCTGTGTCTCTCTGTGTGTGAAT
>NW_021604630.1:11686048-11691473 GCF_004785775.1 Grammomys surdaster | reverse complement strand
CTGTGTGTGAATCTGTGTCTCTGTGTATGTGTGTGTGTCTGTGTACATATCTGTGTGTCTCTGTCTCTCTGTGTGTGTGTGTGTGTGTGTAAAGGAACAGACACTATCTGACCAACAAACCAGGAAGAAAAACTAAAGCCTGTTTACTGACTATGGCCACCTGGCGGATATGTGACCAGAGCTATCACCAAAACAATGAGCTTCAAGCAAAAAAGGCCTGTGGCTGATGCGTTAGCAGCTTAGAGTCATTTCATCTGAGTTTAGAAGCAGCCTCTTTGCATTCTAGTATGATAAATACATATAAATAACCCCCCCAAGCCAACAAGATGTGTCTTCTCTAGAATATGTAGCATACATCCTGTGTGAATATTTATTAGCATGCGTGCATTCCCTGTCAGACCATTTGGGGAGAAGGTTGTAGCCAGCTCACAGACTTTTTTTTTTTTGATGAAAGAATCAGAGCCCCCTGAAAAATCAGATCATTATAGATTTTCTGCAGGCTTTTCTGATTTAATGGCCCCTCACTATCCTTTGAAGGAAAGCCCACTTAATTCAACAGTGACAGTTAAGAACTCACTTGGGACAAGAACGAGGCTCAGTTGAACCTTAATACCTTCTCAACAAAGCTCTGCATTAATGCTATCGGCAGAGGGGCACATACTTTTGGTTATAAATACCCGAAAGTAGACTAAAACCCAAGAATCTATAGATTACATTTTTAAGTGAGTAAACTGTGTGTGGTTTATGAATTATACATCCGAAAAGCTCTATTTTTTTTTTATCAGCAAAGTTAAATACCGCACCCAAAAAGAAGAAAATAAGCTTCTATTTTGCTGCTTGAGATAACTGACTTCTCAAGGTTTATGCACACACTGTTAAACCTGGCTTTGAGTTATCACAACTAACAGAGCCAGAATCTGCAGCAAGAAGCAAGGACCAGTGGGATGTGGAAACTCACTTGGAACAAGGGCTGATCACAGTCGGTGTAGGTGGGTACACCAAAGCCACATTCACTCGCTCGCTGCCATTCTTGGGGCAGATGATCTCTGCCACCCCTTCTGGCCTGGGCTGGCTCAGCAACTCCCCTGCAAAGAAGAGAGGAAAACCCATTAGGAAATAGGCCCCAAAGCACGGGATTAATTTACACAGAGAAAAACAGCACTTTCAAAGGAGTGAGGCATATAGCAAGGAAGTCTTCCTGCGTCATGATGGCGAACCAAAATGTAACCAGCATGGTTGGACTGTAGAGTTCTAGCTTCGGTTGCTGGGATGCCCAGCACATCACCACTGAGAGAGTTCTTATGTCATGATGCTGGTAGTGGAAAGGTGGACCCTCCAGACAAAGGAAGCTCTTAGCACGATCCTGCTTACCTGCTCACCTCTCTTTTCAGACTGATTCCTGAGATCAGCCAGGCAGGACTACCAACAAGGGGGCTCGTAAATTAAATTTAGGCCTATGGGGTCTTGGCAGAGCTAGCAGGCTTAAAACCAAGCTCTGTGCAAACGATCCAGACATTCGGCAGGCTCAAGGTGTTTACATGGTAACCAGCAGGACCACAGTCCAGCATCCTGGAGCAGGAGAATTTCCCAAGTGCTGATTCTAAAGCACACAGGATTATCTCATGACTAATACAGGCCGAGTAGAAACAGGTGACTAACTTAATAACATTAACTCAATACCTAAAGGAAATCAGACACTAGGGACACCTGCACATCATCTTTCTGCAATGAGATCATTGACTCCTTGGGAGGAACAGTGACTTCCTCCTTGTAGGTCCCTCATCTGGGAATTTGTCCTTCCTCCTTCTGTCCTCAGGCCCAACCCCACAGGCTTTGTTATCTAGAGGACTCAGTGGGCAGGATCAGCTCATGATAGTTCTTGTTTCTGCCCAACAGTCCTGCTTAGACATAGAAGTAAATCACTCAAACCAAGGATACAGAAAGCATGGAAAATTGGGGAGAGACCTACTGACATTCATCAGTTTGGATGGTCATTTGAAGCTCTAGAGACTCCAGAGTCTGTGCTGACACATAATGACAGAAAGTCCTTTTGCTTAAAACTCTGTAGTTTGGACCTGCAAAGTGGCTCCTCTGTATTTTATGTTCTTCCAGCTAAAGCCTGATGACCTGAATTCAATCCCCAGAGCCACCTCCACAAGGTTGTCCCCTGTTTTCATATACCCACCATGGTATGTGCAAAACACACACACACACACAAAACTCTGTATTTCTGAACACTTCACCTTCAGCTGAGCTCACAATGAGGAAGCATGTGCCCACACTGAATCAGAATCCTGGAGCGTACACCGCATCAGTGCTTACCATGTGCCACTGAGCGGACAGAGCATCCTCGCTTTGCAAACGAAGAATCTGCTGTCTCACTTAGGGTTTCTATTACTGTGTTAAACACCGTGACCATAAACAAGTCAGAGAGAAGAGGTTTATTACAGCTTACAACTCTCAGATTACACACCATGGCTAAGAGACATCAGGGCAGGAGCTCAAACGGGGAAGGAACCTGGAGGAAGGAGATGATGCAGAGGCCATGGAGAAGTGCTGCTAACTGGCTTGCTCAGCCTGCTTTTTAACCAGGCCTCAGGACCACCAGGCCAGAGCGAGCACTGCCCACAATGCTGGGTTCCACAGTGGACTGTGTCCTCTACATCAATCATCAATCAATAAAATGGGCCACAGGCTTGCCCAGAGACCAATCTGGTGGGGACATCTTTTTCCCAGTTGAGGTTCTCTCTTCCAGAATGACTATCTCTCAGGTCAAGCAGACATGAAACAAGCCAGCTCAGGGAAGTTATGAGATGTACCCAGCAACAGGGGTTAACTAGTGGCAGACATGGGGAAACCCTCTGCTACCAGACTTCAGTACCTCCCCAAAACAGGGACTGCTTCTCTAAGAAGGATGCATTTTTCCTGAAGAGACTGCCTCGCATTACTGTTTTAAAAGGAATTTAGGCACTGGTGTATTTATACTTTTAGAAGCACATTAATTCCCCGAGCAGAACATTTTTCTGCGTCTTTGCATAAGAAGAACTGAATCTAATTTTAGTCCGCTCACCAAATTACTGCACATATCAAGCTATTGCAAACGTTAATTTAGCACCATTAACTGGTCTTGTGGATACCTATGTGTCAGAACTGTGTGTCCTCCAACACCAGCTAGGAAATGATCAGAAGCAGAAAGATGCCAGCTACAAATGGAAACATTAAATGGTGTCAAAGGAACATAACGGACCCAAGTAAGAGCGAGTCGGGGCTGGCTGACACCTGGAAGCCATCCAGTCTAGCGGCACTGGTTCAGCCAGATGTCTGTGTTTTAACAGAGTTGCTAAGAATTGCTAGTCTGGGAAATCCAAACATCTTACAGTGACTCACAGTATTAGCGGGGTCTTGAGAACAGAGTGCTTTCAGCTGATCCTGGCTCCTCTCTGGTATTTTTTTCTTTTTTTTTTTTATATTAAGTTATTTATTCACTTTACATTCCAAATATCAGGCCTCCTCTCTTCCCAGTCCTCCCTCTCCATGGCTCCTCCTCCCATTCCCTCCTCCCCTTCACATCTGAGAAGGGGAGTCACCACCAGACCAGGTATAATCCCCTCAGGCAGGCATGTCAGTCACTACAGGACTAGGTGCATCCTCTCTCACTGAGGCCAAAGTGGCTAAGTTAGGGGGAACAGGATCTACAGGCAGACAACAAATAAAGAGACAGCCCCCACTCCAGTCGTTGGGGGACCTGCATGAAGACCAAGCTGCACATCTGCTACATATGTGGGTGAGAGGCATATTTTTTCATTTAAAATCCTCAGATCAACCCCAAAGCCTGAGCACGGCCTGGGCATCCTCATTTTCCCACTGGAAATTCTTTTCTGGTTGATTGATTGACATGCTGTACAGGCCTCCGGTTTCATCTGTTCCGGGCTGCCTGAGTACCCAGATAAGGACTGCAGGTGCCAAGCCCTCTCCCTTGCACGGGTCCCTGGCACCAGCCACACACAGCTGTTTTATTGTTGGTGATATTGTAGCCTTTGGTGAGCGCAAGGCTGGTTTCTGCAAGACAGAACTGAAATAATTCAAATCTTTTTAACCCTTGGTTACCAACTTCTATAAAACCAGCAGCTTTTCTGCCCTCTTGATAGAGTCAGGTAGATGGTTTTGTTTAGAGCTGGTGCCCCTCAGGGGTCAGAATGCGGTCCCCAGGGTGACAGGTCTGGTAGGTAGGTAGGTAGGTAGGTAGGTAGGTAGGTGCTGCCGGTCTTTAACATTGAGACCTTGAGACATGCCAGTGAGATTGTGGACCCTGAGTCTTCTCTTCCCCTGCTTGCTGGCTGGAATGTGAGTGCCTACTCTCTCGTGTGCTCCTGCCATGGTGTGCTGCTCTTGTGCAAGGCCTAAAGTAATGGGCTGCCTGCTCTTAGGTTTGACTCCAAAATTATAAGCCTAAATGAATCTCTCTTTACTTCAAAGGTAGCCCATGGCTCTTTTCCATGACACCAGCTAGGCTGGTGGTTCTCAACCTTCCAAATGTCGTGACCCTTTAACACAGTTCCTAATGTTGTGGAGACCTTCAACCATAAATTTCTTTTTGTTGCTACTTTATAACTGTCATTTTGCTATTGCTATGAACCATACTGAAAATATCTGGGTTTTTTTTTTTGGGATCATCTTAGGCAACCCCTGTAATAGTGTTGCTCAAGCCCAAAGTGGCCCCCACAGGTTGAGAACGACTGCTCTAGTTGGTCAGCTGCATCAAGAGGAAACTGAGTATCTCCTTCTCCACAAGTGGCTGTCAGAAACTCATTAAAAAAAATGTGAACAAAAATGTCCTACTTTCTGTGAGAAGCGTGTGGTCACGGAGGTAGCCAGTGATGCTCTGGGTGAAGACTGGAGGGGTAGGAATCTGGTGGGAATGGCAAACAAGGTTTTCCCAGAAAGTAGGGTGTCTAGACCCATGGCAGAGTGTGCCTAATGCTGAGTAAGAGGCATTCTTGTTATAGACCAAGAGCTGGAGAGAGGAAGCACAGGTCTGCTTGCGATGCACTGTGGATGCCAATTGGAGTGTTTTCAACTTGGTTATTGTAAAAGGAGAGAAGCTTATTTTCCTGGACCAGTATGTACGATTGCCCCTTGGCGGTTGATGCTCAAAAGAACTAGCAGAATTCAAAAGCTTCTCAATCTCTCTAAAGAAGAAAATATTGGCCAGTAGTGTTAGAAAGACCTCAAACAAGGGCCAGAAGCTCAGGGCCAGCACCCCTAAGACTCAGCACCTCGCCCCTCCACATGTTCTGAACACAAGCAGCACCAGCATGCTGTTCTCAACAACAATGCACAGAGAATAAATAAAAAGGACACTGCAGAGTATGCTGAACTTTTCTCCAAGAGAATGAGGAAGGCTAAAGAAAATGCCTGGAACATA
>NW_021604630.1:11547121-11684621 GCF_004785775.1 Grammomys surdaster | reverse complement strand
TCAGATATCACAGGCAAAACCTTCCTCACCAGAAACATATAAAATTCAAGTTAAAAAAGTCTGTTACACATCTGTCATCCATAGCAAAGGAAGCTAAAGTGATAATTCCCAGAGTTGGTGGGCACTATTAAGAGTTACATTTGCATAGGACAGTATAGCAACAGATTTAGGAAAAAATTTACACGCAACCTGGTATAGTTCCACTTTCTAAAACTTGCTTATGGGGATGGAGAGATAACTCAGATGTTTGTTTAGAGAGCTCCCTGCTGTGCCAAAGGACCAGAGTCTGGGTCCTAGCACTCACCCACATCAGGCAACTCTAAACACCTATAACTCTAGCTCCAGGGGATCTGACATATCTCTCTTCATCCCTGTGAATCAACACACACACACACACACACACACACACACACTGACTCACATACTACACACAGCAGACAGACAAGCGTCCTTAAAAGAAGGCAGCCTTTTATTTCTGATGAAAATTATAGCATTGCTCTATTTATAATATGGAGACACGTGGTAGCATCCTCAAGTGTCATGCTATGCTCCAGCACACTACAACAGAGAAGCCGTGCAGAGCCAGAAGGTTATGAGGCTGGCATTTCCATGGACACATTGAAGCTTCATCTGATGTGAATTCAGAGTGAATGGGTCCTTGGGGACTGCATGGTCTTAATCATTTACTCATCTCACATTTGGTTTTAAAGGATGGTCTTTCTTCTTTCTCCAAGAAAGTGTGCACTGGGTGTCATTAGGGAGGACACAGATGTCCCCTGAATGAAGCAAGCTGTCTACTAAGGCCACCACGCCTCCTCCTGTGGGCCTCAACCCTGTGAAGAATTGTTTCTTTACTCAGGCTCGAGATTTGTGCCAGGAGTGTGACAGCCGACTCCTAACAACTGCCTTTCCCTCAGTCGAAGAACAGAACACCAAGTCCCGTTAGGACATCTAAAATATCAACAGCAGATCATTGAAATGAGCCTCTCCCCCACCCCCATCAATCTCTCTACTATTGGGCATATTATGCAAAACACTAAACATTTATCGTAACAACAATGTAAGCCATTGTGTTGAAAGTCAAAATATTTGCTCAGTACAAACAACTGAACCTAGATTGAAGATGCCAGTTATAAATATCATGCAAAACAACAAAGCTGTCCAGAACTTAAATAAAATTTACACAGATATCTGGGGAGAAAACAAGCATGTGGACCATAAGAGAAGAGATTGAATGATTGAAAGGCTCAGTTAAGGTGTAGTATGGGGGGGGGGGGCGTGGACAGATGGCTCAGTGGTTAAGAGCACTGACTGTTCTTCCAGAGGTCCTGAGTTCAATTCCCAGCAACCACAAGGTAGCTCACAACCATCTGTAATAGGATCTGATGCCCTCTTCTGGTGTGTCTGAAGAGAGTGAGAGTGAATTAAAAATACTTTTTTTTAAAGTGTAGTCTTGGGACGGCCTGCACAGAGTCCTGGTTTGTAGACATAAATGTTATCTACATGCAGGATGAGAAGACCATGAGAAAACATTAAAGGATGAAGAGAAATATTCAGGGAAAGAAACATGGCACGGGGGATGGGGAGGGGTGTGCTCCAAGAGACTGGGATTGTGGTCCCATTAGACAGTGTATGCTACAGGCCTTGAACTTTGGCTTTTTCATTTACCTGATCAGAATAGTCCATGGTCAGCTGATCAACTAGCAGTCTGGAACTGTCCTCTGTTGCCCACATAACCTCACATAAGTTGTCTTTGTGGGAGTGGGAACAAGTTGAGAAGTGTTATCCACTAAAGGAAAAATACTCCTCACAGGCTCCTAGGTTTGAACATGTGGTCCCCAGCAGGTGGCACTATTTCGACAGGCTGTGGGATGTGGCCTATTTTTGAGAAGTAGGGCAGACTTGGACCATTAGGGGCCAGCCTCTAGGGGTTTCAGTCTAGCCCTGATTGGAGCCACGTTCTCTCTCTACTTTTTGTCTGCTGCCTCAGAGTGACTTGCTGCATTACCCTAAGTCTGCATTGGTCAGGAGGTGGTCTTGCCATCACGCCATCCCCACCTTGATGGGTTATAACCTGCCTAAACCATAAGACCAATGCTTACTTCTGGCAAGCCTTATGTCACAGTGACATAAAAGTAATCCATACAAAGAGTGAGCATACTGTGGAACTGTAGGAATCCCAATGGCGCACTAAACGGGGTCCTTAGAAAGCTACTCGGCACTCTGGAGAGAGCTGCTGCTGGGCTCTCTGGGAACTGGCTAGGGCACATACAAATCAACAGAGATCTGCTGCCCTATAGTTAAGTCATCTCGACCACCTATTCTTCTAAGGAGTTCTGGGACTCAAAGACCAGTTTCTAAACCTGCAAGGGGTAATACTGTTCCTGGTCACAGGGTTTGGCTCAGATGGCTGCTTTTGAAATTACTCAAGTGATGGGTAGTGATGACGCACACCTTTAATCCCAGCACATGGGAGGCAGAGGCAGGCAGATTTCTGAGTTCGAGGCCAGCCTGGTCTACAGAGTGAGTTCCAGGACAGCCAGGGCTACACAGAGAAACCCTGTCTCGAAAAAACAAAAAAACAAAACAAAAAAAAAATTACTCAAGTAAAACTTAATGGTGGGACACATTCCGAAATGGGAATTTTAAAGGCACCTGCCAAACTTTACAGTATCAAAAAAATGGTTAGCTTCTAACTAGGCGTGGGAGCACTTCTCTGTGATCCTAGCATTCAGAAGGATGAGGCAGAGGGATTCTGAGTTTGAGGCCAGCCTGGTCTACACAGTGAGATGCTATCTCAAGACAAATAAAGGAAATAAAAGGTAACAATCAAAATCCAGCCAAGAAACAACAACAAAACAAAGTCATGACCGTCTTCTAACCTAATGACTTGACTTCATCACGACTCCTTGGACTCTAGTCAACATACAAGGGTGAAACAACTGTTCACTTCTTTTCTTTAATTCTCATGTCTATTTCGATTCTGAACTGTTCTATCTCCAGTGAGTGTTTACGATCTGGTTATCAGGAAGCACTGAACTAACTTTTCAACTGCTTCAAAACATGTTCCAAAGTGCTGACAGGTGACAGTTACAGGTAGAAGGAGAAACAAAGATCAGAATCATGGCCTTGTGGGTGGCTCATGCGGCATCCCCACCCTCTGGTCTCAATTGAGCAATGCCTTGGGTACACGTGGCTGCCAGTTTGCTGGTCCTTCTGTAGCAGGTGTCCCATCTGGGCAAACGAGCTCAGCTTTCCCCACACTTGTTCACTTATTACACAAGGTTCTCTTCCTCTCTCAAGAGACACGAAGAAAGAGACACTAAATATCTCAGGCGCACTAATCAAAGAAGAGCTCCATTTGGTCGATGGAGTCCCTGGAGGTAATTACCCAGGGCTCTTCTAGATTAAGGAGGGGTGAATTCAGAAAAGCTCAAGCCAACTGTAATGTTGCCCTTCACAAACTTTTATCTGATGACAAGGTGTGAAGGAAGCCATGACAAACAGGAAAATGCCATGTAGAGATCACAGAGAAGAGCTGGTGGGAGGTAGGATGGAGAGCTGTAGGCTGGGCTAGCCTAGGCTAAAGGAACGCTCCATTTGGGTATGAGAAAATGCATGTACCCGCATGCACAGGGCACATGTGCCCAACTCCATGTTTCTGAGTGAATGTGGAACAGTGGTGCTAATTTCGTAGTCAGATGGGTTTGCCATTAACTGTGTCACTGTCTATGTGACATTTTTTGAATCACTATCCGATGTCAGCACATCACATGTGAGCCTCTCTACCTCAGGGGCAGGATGATCAACTATTGATGGTTTTGTGCTAGGTGTTCCCCAAATGAGATATCTAGACTACAGAAATGATTCTATTAAAAAAGAAGAAAAGAGGAAACCTTTCTCTCATAAATAAAACAGAAAATATTTTTTTCTTTTGGAGACAGGGTCTTACTCCATGACCCAGGCTGAAGGAAAATCACTATGTTGCCCAGTCTGGCTTAGACTCACAATGGTCCTCCTATCTCATCCTTTTAAAGCTAGTATTAGAGGGTGAGTCATTGTACCTGCCTAAAAATCTGTTTTCTACTTTTAATGATAATAAAAAGAATAGAAGATGAAGTTGAAAATATAAATAAAAGTACTCCAAACTCTGCCAGCATTAACATAATAATCCCTTTAGAGGGGTACTTACAAGAGTATTGAGTATTTCAGGTAAATATGTTTTAATGTAAATGTTCTATATAAAATTCTAAAAGATAAATATATGCATAGATAGATAGATAGATAGATAGATAGATAGATAGATAGATAGATAGAGACTTAGATACATAGAGACTTAGATACATAGAGACTTAGATACATAGATACATAAATATAGATACAGCGCTGTACCCTTGGATCTGAGACATTCCTAAACTGTGTGGCAAAAACTTCACCCAGGAGAACTAAGGAGCAAAGGTCCTAACAGAGTCTCTTTCCAAACTCTACCTGAGGTTAGCCCCTTCCCTCATATCAAACTTACCCCTTCTCCCAATACCCCCTTTCCTACTTTTGCTTCCAAGCCCCAGAGCTTCCCTGTGCTTGGTGATATGAACTCTCCTTTCCTTCACACACAACAATGGGTCTTGTCTGAGCATCCCAGAATTCCCAGGGATGAGACCCAGGTGGAGACTTCAGGACAATTCCACTTTGAAGTGCAAGGCTCTAACACATACAAAATAACAGTGCTGGGGCCAGAATAAACATCTCGGGACAGCAGATGGATAGGACTCCTTCTGAGCTTATGAATGAGCCAGAGAAAGAAAGGGCTCAAGGGAGGTTGTCGGAGGCTGAGTCACCCATGAGGAAGGGCTTCCCTTTGGGTTCAAAAAGTAGGAAAAAGCAAGAAAATGCAAACGCTTTCACCTAGCTATCCCCAGCCTCTTCCCTAGTCCCAGACTAGCCCAGACTCCATACAAATGATATGGCTTGGTGAAGAACGAAGACCCTCCTTAGATTCTACAAGAGAATTCTCTAGAGTCCAAAAGAATGTCACCTTATATCCTAGAGAGAGTAGAGCCAGGGGAAACACGAAAAGAAATCTTTAACAACCAATAGCAAATATAAATGACAACCTCACTCTGTCCAAGGAAGAGGAAGGGCTAGTCTAATAGTAATAGTAACAACAACAACGACAACAACAACAACAAGACTCACAAGTTCATGCAGATAAATGAACATGGCGACTGAAATCTGAGGAGACTTAAGGCTTCTCCAACATTGCTCTCCACAGTGTACAGAGAGCTGTTCCTTCATATGTGCAGCCTACCATCCACAGCAGCAAGCGTGCATACATGGGGCAATGTCCTAGAACCCAGAGCCCTGCTCTTCCCTGCCCCTACTGTGTCCTTGAAACATGCAGAGGGCATACCCTGTTCTCCTCCTTGGCCCTTGAAAGCCCCAGACACCGTCTGACCTTAGTTTATCCATCTGGGGGCAAAGGAGTAGAGGGCCCTTGCCTCTCCCCACCATTCACACAGTCCCACGTACCTCCCCTGAGCGTGTGCCTGCCACTTGGCTCATTTTCAGGACTAAGGGTTTATATAAATACAAATCCACCCAAGAAAGGAAAACTATTTCTCTTTTTCCTGCTCTGGCTAAAGTTCCAGCGCGCTTGGCTGAGGATTAGACAAGCAGCTCAGATCAAAGTGTGCTAAGGGGCTGGGGAGGGGGAGGGAAGAGCAGAGCCTTCCACCCACCCCTCAGCCTTGCAGTCTCACACTCAAGCGAGATCATAAAAAGCCTGCACTGCCTGGGCTGAAGTGCTTTCAAAGGTGACTCTTCATTTACATAGCCTGTCACCTACGTCTGGGAAAAGGATCCAGGCTCCAAGAGAGACTGTGATGCATGCAGCCTGCACAGAAGAGTTCAGACTCGAAGATTCACTCTCCAGAACTAGCTCTCGGTAGAAAGTAAGAGGAAGTTTTATGGCCTACAATCTCAACAGCTGGCTGTGGGTCTTATCAGCATTGTTCTGGTTGTGCAATAGGAAGAGTGGGGGCTGGGAACTCTCAGGATGGTCGGAGACATGCAGTCACTTCTTGTCTCCTAACAAGGAATCAGATGAACTCCTAAACTTCACTCCTCCTTCCCCAGAAGAGAGGAAGGGAGGGAAATGAAAATTGGGTAGGAGATTCTTAAGGGTTTGGAAGACATAGAAAAACCACATAGACACAGAGCTTCAAGGTGAAAAGGAACCTTCATCTACATCCATTTCTCTACTTTGCACAGGAATGCCACCCACATATGTAAACAGGCTGAGAAGGGACATATCCCAACTCTAAGACTCCTTAGCTTTGACAGCTGACGGCTACTGCTGTGAACAAGAGTGAATTTTCTTTTTGTTTGGTTCACTATGTAGCCCAGGCTGGCCCTGGAAGTAGTGATCCTCCTGCTTCCATCTCCTCAGTACATGGTGTGTATCACCATGCATGCCTCTTTATTTCTTGGGTATATATCAGGCAGCAAACACGCTGTAGGCATCCAAACTAAACCCCAAAGCCATACATATAAGGCTAAACGACAATCAGGAAAGCACTTGAGTCTGGAAAGCGGTATAGAGGTCCCCAAAGGGGCCTAACTTCGTCAAGGATGAGAAGCCACCTGTTGGCAGAGACTCCAATTGGGTCAGAACTCTCTGTTCTACATTGCTGTACCTTCCCCCTCGCTGAAGAGGGGTGGGTAGCTTGCTCAAGCTTTTTAATGAGGGTGTTCATTCCAACCTCGAGGGCAGAGCCCTACGGCTTAACCATTTCTGAATAACTCTGCCTTTCAGTATCGTAGCAGTACGTCTCAGATCCAAACATGTAGACTCGAGGAGACACCAATATTCAGAACATAGCAGGCACTGTCTTCAAGAACGTCAAACACTTGACAGATTACAGAAGGAACACATTGTGTCTACTCTTCCCCAGAAGTTCTACACTACGGAACTGGGGCCTCTCCTAGGTCACGTTTGTGGGAAGGCAGGACTGCCACACAAGTACATATCTTTTGATTTTCCCCTGAGGTTCTTCTGCTAGCATCTATTTATGGCTATTTCATTCAGGGCTTACTGTGACTGTTATAGAAGAATGCCCCTGCTGAGCCAACCCCAAGTCAGAGCTGTACAGTCACGTAAGTGGCTCCAATATCAACAACCTGGTAGCTAATAATGGAGGGACAACACCATTTACCAATGGCTATTAAATGTCGTAGGTCAAAGGAGTTAAGGATAATTGATGGTTGTAAGTTCTGGGGTGCGGGGGGAAGCAGCAATATAGATGTGTATCTAATAACTACTGCTAAGGGCAAATGTAGAAGAGGTGGTATTTAGGGTAAACAGCTCACCTACCTCAAATCAACTCAGGGAAGCCTATTTCTCCCCCTATTCTCTCTCTGACACCCTGCCTTTCACAAGTTTAACGGTACTGTACCTTAACCGCGAACCATATTCTACCAACCTTCCAGAGAGCAGAGAGCAGGCGGGTGGTTTAAGGTGAGGACACTGGCTTCATTTTTATCAAAGCACACGAAGAGTTAGCATTAGACTAACAAAATTAGTTCAAACGGGCACTACTTTCTCTCCATCTGCTCTAGAAATTATAGCATTTCTGAGAAATTGAATTGGAAAATGAATAACTACCATAATAACTACCTTAATGGTCCCTATTATCTAGTGGGGAGCTTTCCCTGGCTTTTATGGAAGCAAAAGTAATAATAAAATAAAAAGCACTTTGTTTCCCGAGCTGAGAAACTGTACCAAATTACACTCAAGCTCTTCAAGGAGAGCCTGTCTGTCTCACAGAGGGTCAATCTAATGAAGCTATCCGAAATGAAAATGTTCAGCCCGTCACCAACAGATGTTTGATTTTCAAACAGTGAATGACCGTGTTCTCCTCAGCAAGTCTGTCTCTGATGCCTCTAACAACATCGCCTAAGTGGGGCCTGGTATCGGGGGTTCCAGCTCAATGTCTTGGCAGCCTCAATGCCCACAAACTCTGCTCCTGTGCATACATGGGAGGGTGTTTCTGTCCTGCTTATTCTTGCTGCAGCTCCGTCCTGCCTTGTATTCTGCTGGGGACTGAGGGTTCGAAGGAATTATGACCATCAGTGTCTTTCAGAACACTGTGGGCTTTTTGGACCAGTCTGGAGGTCGAACCAGAGTCAAGGTTATCTCAGAGCTGTATCTTCTGTTTTAGAGTCAGTGGACCGAGAATTTTAAGAATGCAGCCCCAAAGGTTAAAAGTATTTCATATGATCCTACATCAAAGTCGTTTCTGAATACTGCACAAAACTATTAAAAAGGAACCTGTAAGACACCAAGTCACAGAGTCACGTGACAACTTTAGGTGAAACTGATTTTTATACTACTTCATTATTCAATGAATCCTCAGATATTTTCATAATACAGAAATTTCTAATTGGGGTGAGGTATGTGTATACGTGTGTATTGTGTTTGTCTGTCTGTCTGTCTGTCTGTCTGTTGAGAAGATGGTTTATATTCCTACCCACTGTGGAACTCAAGGAAATTACTGGGTCCTTAAACCTTGGTTTTTCCAACTGAAAACTGTTAGCAAAAAGTGCCTAGTATATATCTCATAGGAATGCTAAAGGAATTTAAACGATGTCGTTAGACCCCGGCACAGAGCAACAGTGTGATAAATCCTTCCTTAGATTCTAGTACAACTAAAATGTAAAAATCCAACTTTTAGCAAAAGTAACTTCTGGAAAGACAGTAGTCCCTGCAAGTACTTCAACATTCTTGCTTACTTCTCTAAAGTAGCACATGTTCTATAAAGATTTCACTCTTCCATATGTTTCCTATAGGCGAACTTTGGCAATTCTACTTCAGAATATGTTCTGAGGGTATGCACAAACACTGCAGCACACTCTGAGCAAACAACTGAGAACAAGTGGGTGACAGGATCCCATGCAGAACGCTGGTTGGATGAAACCACTTCTCACAATGTGGTGACATCAGGTGGGCAGCGAGGAAGGACTGGCAGGCGAGCTCTCTATGCAGCAAGGCAGTGAACAAAACAGTGTTTATAATATGCTACCATTTAATTCTCTCTCTTTCTCTCTCTCTCTCTCTCTCTCTCTCTCTCTCTCTCTCACTCGCTCTCTCGCTCTCTCTCTTTCTGTCTCTCTATGTGTGTATGTATGTGTGTACATGTGTGAAAGAGACCACACATGTCAGACACACACACCCACACACATGCATGCACGAATGCACACACGCCTCTGTGTACCTTGTGACCAGAGACAAGCCACAGTGGCTGTTCCAGGACAGGGAATTCATGGAAAGGAGAAATTATTGTGTTCATTTCCTCATCAGACTTTTTGTACCATTTACAGTCTGTACTACTAAAAATAAAGCTTGAAATAACGACACTGGGTGTGACAGCACACTTAATCCAGCACTAAAGGCAGAGCCAGACTGGCAGATTTCTGTGAGTTCGAGGCCACCCTGGTCCTCGGAGTGATGGACAACTGTATGAATTTTACTGTTTTCCGTGTCTTCCCTAGAACAGCACTATGGTTGGAATTGATGGGTCCCCCCACTGGCTCTCATTTTGAATGTTTGTTCTCTAGCAAGTGGCTGGCAGGGAGCTCAGGGAACCTTTAGCAGGTCAGCTTGGCCACAGATGTAGGTCATCAAGGAAGAGCCTTTGACCCTTATCCCTGGCCCTGCTTCCTGCCTTGTTCTTTGCTTCCTGGTCGACTGTGATATAAATAGCTCCCTCTCTCTGTCTCTCTCGGTCTCTTCTCTCTCTCTCTCTCTCTCTCTCTCTCTCTCTCTCTCTCTCTCTCTCTCTCTCTCTCTCATATTCCACCATCAATCATAAACTGCACTGTTCCACTGTGCCCTCTTGGAGATAATAGGATTCCTACGAGAGATAATAAGGAAAATCCCCTAAGACCGAAGCTAACATACACCTTGTCCCCTTTAGCCTGTTTCTGTCAGGTATCATAGTCATAAACATGTGAAAGGAACTAACATAAACAACTTGGCTTACATTTTATTTATTATTCATTTTTATTTCATGTATATGGTAGGGGTGTTTTGCATACATGAATATCTGTGTATTCCATTCCTGGCCAGTGCCCACAGAGGCCAGAAGAGGGTACCGGATTTCCCAGGAACTGGAGTTACAGAGAGTTATAAGCCACCATGTGGATGCTGGGAATTGAAGCCAGGACCCCTGGAATAGTTTCTAGTCCCTTAGCTGCTGATCCTTCTTTCCGGGCCTGTTGCTTAGCTTCTAAATATTTTATGATAAAGGTCTATTCATGAGTGCTGGTTTTAATACATAAGTTAATATAGCCAGAGATCTTTTTTTTGAAGGATGCATTCACTTCTCCTTTCCCCCCTTGTTGTAAATTTGCCCTTCCTTACTTGTCTTCCCTTTATTCACTCAATGATATTTTGTTAATTTTTCTCTCTTCTCACATGTTCCTACTGTAACATAACCGAAACCTCTGTGTCTTTATCTGGCACACTGCTGTTAACAAATTATACATATTATTCTCGGCCTCTATCACCTAATCTCAATGTCTTCCTCCAGCCATTCACACAAACAGTTGTACATACATGAAGTTGTCCTGTTCCCCACCCTCATGTAACCCCTCCCCCAAACTTCCTAAACAACAGCCTCCCATCTCCATGGAGCCAAACACTCACATTCCCAAGACAACCCCTATGGTTCTCTCCTGGCCCTCTTTCTTGGGTCCTGTGTAGGGGCGGTACTGATGCTAAGGTCCTGTTCCCCAATTGGTTCTTAATCTATCAGTAAAGAAAGCCATGAGCCAATTGCTGGGCAGAAGGTACAGGACTTCTGGGTCCCTGAAGGAAAAAAAGAGACGTGAGGGAGGTGAAGAGAGTTCGCCAGGCTTTGGGGAGAGAAGAACTAAGCAGCCGCGTGAGATCTTGGGAGGAGCCACCACACAGGCCACACCTACAAGCGGGTGGTCAGGGATGTTTAGCAGAGACTAGATTTAACTGAGTGACTAAAGTTTGGGCAGGTGGGAGGTGAGGAGCTAAAAGTATTGATAAGGTCACGCTTTTCTAGGCAGGAGATAGTAGCGCCCAGCAGGCAAGTTGAAAACAAACAACTGTGTGTCTTTTATCCTGGTAGCGCAGCCCAATCCCGAAGCTTAGGCGGGGTAGTAAAAACATGCAACAGTCCCGCCCCTTCTCTTAGGATGGGACTGCATTAGTGGCTCCCATGGCCAACCTCTAGTCTCTGACCATTCCTTTAAATGGTGGCTCTGTGCAAGCATGGACTATGATTCCAGGCAAAGACCACAGTACTGTCTGCATCATGGAATCAAACGACCCAAAATAAGACTCTGGAGGACTTTAGCAACCCAAACCATACATGTGATTAAGACAAAACAGCACGGGTAGTAGAGAACCTCTTGCAAGCATCTAGATGCTTCCAGTTCCATTGTCCTTCCCTTCCCTCCTGCCTCTCAAAGCTGGCACACATGAGAAAGTCAGCGAGTCAGAGCAGTGACAGTAGCTGGCCACAGTAACAGGGACACTCACTCTCCACCTGCTGGGGTCTGCAGGCCCAGCTGCCACTCCCTGCCCATCCCTTGGGTGTGCAGGGGCAGATGCCAGATGGAGACAGAATGAACGCGGGGTGGGGGAGGGGGGATTAGTGGTTTCTGTGGAAGCTTACAGATGCGCTAAGGCTGCCTGGCAGCAGATCCCAGAATCTTAATAAGGAGGGGTGGGAGAAATGGAAGGGCGCTCACACTAAACCTATTTCCACCCTGCATTTCTTGGTTCTTAGATTTCAGCAGGGCAGATCTGCTGAACGCAAGTACTATCTAGACAAGAAAGTTGGGGTGTAGAAATGGCCACCTCCCAGACAGACTTGTGATCTTCAGGCCCCTCTGGATGCCTGAGGTAGGAAGAATACATATCAGTCACCACTGATCAATTATGCCAGAGCCCCGCATTTATTTTTTTAATAAGGGATGCAGCTTTCTAAAATCTCACTAGACAGTACCAATGCTTTAAAACTTCCTTAGGTGTGTCTCTGGGATCTTACACTATATAGCAGAGATGCCCCCCTCGGCACCCAAGCTGGAGAAAACCGTTGGTGAGTAGGAGGTAGGCCCCAATCCAGGTTTCTTAGAATCACTTAGGTGCCCAAAACAGTCATTTCTCACAGCACCGCCCCATTTGACTTCCGGCAGTTCCAGTTTCTCCTCCTTTATTTGCAATCCAAAAATGTCAAATGGGAAAGTCCCCAGATAAGCAGTTGCTAAGTTTTATACTGAGTATTGAGTGTCATGAGAAACTTCTTCACTGTCTGATCTGTTCTTCCAGGGATAGAATTTACCCATTCATCAGGGTATCCCGATGGTATGTGTTGCCTGACCATTAGTCATGTTAGCAACAAACCCTGGCATCATATTGACAGGTCATGGTGCTTATGTTCAAGAAATCTGTGTTGACTCTACCAGGGGTCCCAAGGCCTGCTTTGCATGTTGATGCTAAGCAGGCACCTAAGCACAAATGGGCCAGATAAACTCCAGCTTCAGATGGTACTGCAAGGCATACAGGAAGGGGGAAATCGTATTTGGGGGGGCCTGCATCATCAGAGGAGTACTAGGGGCATTGTAGATCTTGGAAGGACAGGCACCCTACAGATAAAGGTAACTGCTGGAATAGCATCTGATGAACTTCAGATAACCCTTGCATCAACAGGATAGTGTAGTAACATCAGCCAAAGGTGATTGATTCAGTGTTCTACTACGTTCTGTCAGTGGGTCCCTGGCCATGGGTTTGACAGCTCTGACCTGAGTTTCTGACTCTCTACTGCAAAGCTCATCAGGTTGTTGCAAGGTCTGGATGGGATCAACACAGACAAGTGTTAGCAGGAGTTCCCAGTGACCCTGCTGCAGAGCTACAGTAGACCACTGTGGCAGCAACAAGCTGGGGGGGGGGGGGGGGGGAGGTGAAGCAGGACAGCCACACTGTTCCCAGGGGAGTAAGAAACTGAAGTGACAGATAGGATTAATCTGGGGTGGTGGGGGAGGGCAACTAGAGTCAAGGGTCAGGAGGAGGTATTCAGGTCCTATACGGCTTCAGAGAGCTGCTTGGGGGGAAAGGAAAGAGAGCATGTTCTCAGGGAGTGACAGAGATGATACCACAAGATGGCCATGCCTGAGGCAAGAGCCAGAGAGAACGCAATGGAGGCAGAGGACAGGACAAGCCTAGCAACTTAGATGGAAACTGGGTCAGCTGTGAGCAGGGGACGGAAGACAGACATGGAGAAGGGTCAGTAAAATTGGGACAGAGGGATGAGACGAGTCAGGGATGGAGGGGAGCGAAGGACCAAAATGAGTCAGTGAGCCACGGTAAGTCAGGGGACTCAGCCATGGACAGGGTGCTGGGATGGCGTTGGGAGATAAGGTCACGTGGATTCAGATGGTAACGGTGGACCAAAGTGGATCAAGATGGAGATAGAAGACCAAGATGGGAACAGCTGAGTGGCCAAGATGAAGCCAGAGAGTTAGACGGGGACAGGCTCTCAGATGGGGTCGGGGCCTGAGATAGGAGACTGACAAGTAAAACAAGAAGATGTGCCTACAACTGGAGCACAGTGGAGGCAGACGTTGGATCTGGAACCAAGCACACAAGGAAGAGGAGTTGGGGAAGAAACGTGAGACACAAGCCAAACCTGGGGACAGCTAGGTTTTGCTTCCTGTTCTATGATTCTCTCTCCTCCCCAGAACCCTGGTTTCCCACCTTAGATTAGCCCACACTCTCTGAGCAGACCTCAGTAGTTAAATGCAACTTTTACAGAAGTGTACCTTTCTTGATAGCTGTTACTACTTGCAAGTTATTGTACAGCTCCAATAAAATATGACAAAAATTTCTTGAACCCCTGGCTTTAAGCTGAACACGTTTTTGTTGTTTGTTTGTTTGTTTGTTTGTTTTTCTACCTTGAGAATCCTGTTACAGAAGCCTGGGAGGAAAGGGCAGAAGCTGGGCTCTAGTGCTGGCTTGCTACTCCTCTCTGGCCTCAGTTGTCAGCTCTAAAAGGAAGAGACTAAACTGGTTTATCTTGAGGGTCATTTAGCTTTAAATAGTCAGTGGTGGCTGAAAATACCACGCAGGGAGATTTGCTACCTAATTTTCTAGGTGCATCAAGTTCAAACCCGTGCAAACTCAGTGTGAAGTAGAGCAACCTCCAAATGGAGCACACAAACACATCCTTGGCTGTCCTGAGCCACTGATTTGCTGCTTCCCTCAGTCTCCATTGGCGGCATCCTTTGCCAGTCAGCATCCCAAGAAGGCTAACCTGTGACATTTCAGCAGACCCACGGTGACTGTGGCCAGGTGAGGAAGAAAAAGAAAAATAAGAGAAAGGAAAAAAAAAGAACAAAACAGAACACCAGGGATGTCTATCATTTTACTACAGGTGGTGCATCAACCATGTGGTGCTTACTGTCCAAGCTGAGTGCTCACACAGAAGGTATGCCTCCTCCATCACAGCAAAATACCCCCAGAGGGAAGCATACAATAGCAAGCCATAGCCATCTCCATCAGGAAAAGGTGAAATTTAAGTTTGCACAAGAATAAAAGCACTGTGTATGTCTGTATGTTTGTTTTAGCCAAGTTCGGCAATCTTCTTGCCTTGACCTAGTTAGTGTCGGGATGATAGGAACAAGCTCTTTCTGTGTAAGCACTTTTCATTCCCCATTTAGCATAACAGGGCCCTCTCAGAGCTCACCACTCCAACCTTTGAGCCAGACCTAGATATTTACATCAGCACTGCTCTGGTCTGACTCCTGACCAGCCAGGATACCCACTTCTTGCTCCAGCCCTACTTCCTGGGGAAGTAAACAGTAGGCAGGCTCAAGAGGAAGGCTACCTCCTGGAGGAAGCTGACTGCTCAAATCTCACACTCTGTTCATCTTTAGTTACCCTGGCTGGGCATGTAATCCTGGCTGGCTCCCCTCAGTGCACAAGATGCCCCTGAAAAGCCTTCATTAGCCCCAGAGAAGATAACGGTCTCCTTTAATTTAGAATGCGGTAGGCTGTGGCAGGGTCCCTCTGGCCTTGGCTCAAACCAGACGGCTGGAATGAGGGTTTGAAGGGCTATGGTGCTTTGTAACACATACACACACACACACACGCACATGCACACGCACACGCACACGCACACGCACACGCACGGGGGTGGGGGGGAGAAACAGAGACAGAGAGACAGACAGACACACACACACACGAACACAAACACACTATACACCTCCATACATAAGCGTCTTTCTACACCACTGAAATACATGTGGAATCCCAGCTACTTGGGAAGCTAAGGTGGAAGAACTGAAAGCTTGAGGCCAGCCTGGGCTATACAGAGAGTACAAATAGAGCACTTGCATAGCATGAATAAAACCTCTGGGTTTAAGAGAAGGAAAGCAGATAGGGGAGAAAAGATGCTTCCTGGCACTGTGTTATGAGGTGACTCTGGGGGACAGGGACTATGGCTCAGTGGCTGAGGACTTGCCTAACACATTGAAGACCCCCGTTTAGCTCCAGGGTAACTCACAATGGAGGATCTTGTTCTCATATCTCACCCACTGCAGAGATATGGACCATCTCTAAAAGACAAAGCATCTCTGGTCAGGACAGATTTAACAAGTCAGAAGCCAGGCGAGGACTCTGGAACTCAGGAGGGTACCTATGCATTACGAAGCTAGGCAAAGCTGATGGGTAGGCTAGAGGAACCAGGGAATCAGCATCCAGGCACTGAAGAAAGGCCATGCTGGCTTCCCACTGACAGAGCTTGCTTGCTTTCCTGCTCCTAGACCACAGTCAGTATTACACAGGCTAGACTCCCTGTGAACATCAGGAAAAGGGACAGAGGAGGCAGCCTGGATTAGTGCTGCCCTGGAGAGCCAGGAAAACATAGTACTACCCTCCTGAGTTAGAGATGCTTAGTGGTACAGCCCATTGAGCATCCTATGCTAGGCCATGTCCCATCCTCATGCCTACCCCATCTTCCAAACAATACATTACAAAGCAGAGAAGTTCATGAAGAACCACCCTCCCTAAAGCAGGGAAGGCTAACACCTTGAGCTCCCGTGTCTGGCTGCTGTGAAAGTCTGAGGCCGCAGAGCTTAACGGATGTTCAGTATCTCACTGGGATGAATACTTGGCAGGGCTGGATTCCCTAAGCCTCTCTTGCTAGTTGGGAAACAGCAACTTCTCTGTCTTTCTGTGTGTCTGGGGAGGTGTCCTCTGTGTTTAATGTATCCCATCTTCAGTTATATGAGGAGAACAGCCTTACTAGATCCGGGGCCATCCTAGCCTTCATTACTTCCTCAAAGGTACCCTCCCCCAAACACAACCACAGTCTTCAGAACTGGAGCCACATCTTCAACATTTGGAGGGATGCAAAGGAACCCAGCACACAGATTAAGAAGCCATTTGGGCTGCTGGAGTTCTTCTCTGGCAGAAGAAACTGAGTCTTCCCTCTTTTTGACCCCTAGGGTTGTGAGCTTAGCAGGAGGCAACTCAAAGGTAGAGAAAACCACAGACACACTCAAACGAACATCTCATTGGCCAGCTGAGGCTAAAGATACACCATCCATGACTCTGCTTGGAAGAACTGGCAGAGCAGCTGCACCCTACAGGTTCTGGTCATGGACTGATGTCAACTTCCTACCAACTTCCTTCCTTTAAAGTTAACACATATTCATTGTTGATAGTAAAGGTGGTTGTGGGTTTGTGTGTGTGTGTTTGTTTTAAATCTCAGTGGAAGAGAACAAACGATATAAGGAGAAAAATAATTATCTTCCTTTTGACTGGCAGCCATTCTGCAAAGTTAACTGCAGATCCATTTCTTCCCTTCTGTATAGAGCGTCAATAGACACAGATGTAAAGTTGCTTGGATCCCAGGCCTTCCTGCCTACCCAGCATTCCCTCTCGTCTGCCCTCTTCCATGCTCACTGAGCCTTGAATTGTGTGTGAAGACAGAACACAAGCTTACATAAAACTTTTGCTCTCGGAGATTCCCTTGCAGGTCTAGGGAGCCCTGCGGTAATTCTAGCCAATGAAATCTAAGTACAAGGCAGCTGGGAACTTCTCAATACTTTCCTGCTTCTTGATATAAGACATACCCATCTGGCTACTTCCTCCCCCCAACCCCCACCCTTGCACCTTTATCCTGCTTGAAAGGGCAGATGTGAGATCTGGCAGAATGTAAACATCTGGTTGCCATGAGGACTGAGGCCCATAGAATCTGTACTGTAGAACAGAAACACAGCAGGCAAGTCAGGGACAGCACAGAGGAGACTACACCAACCTGCCCAGCAGTGATGTGAACTTCTATTTCACAGGGAAAATACACCCACTCTGGGTTTGCTTTCTTTTTCTTATTGCTCTGCTCTATTTTTTTCCCATTGTATGTAATACTGAGATACACAAGGACATTTTCATGCGAATATAACTCTGACAGTATTGTGTTCTTTTTATAGCTACTATCTTCTATACTGACATACCATCTTCAAAAATTTCTTTTTTAACACACATGCTATAAAGCCTGAGTCAGCCTTTTCACCCAACGCTGTGAATCTTTCCTAAGTAGTATGACAGAAAGAGAGAACTGTGCTATGTCCAATACTCCTGCGCTGTGTGCACACAAGTGCTTCGGTTCTTTGCTAAGAGTCCCAAATGCATTTTGTGCTTTTGTTACTGCAGTAACAACAACCGGAGTGGATACTTTGTATACCACTAGACTTGGCAGCAAGCACCTTTGCCCACTTAGCCGTCCCACGGGCCCTCAATTGCCCTTCTTAAACAGCGAGGGCTACTATGTTTCCCCACTCTCACTTCTGGAAAGGCCATCAGCCCACCTAGCTCATCACTCTTTTTGATTCCTAGTATTTATTTCTATGCAAAAGCAATTGGCCCTCTGACATACAAGCTGACAATCTTCCCTCCTCCCAGAAATTGTTATTTGATTTCACTCACAGAAGTTTTCTCCAAAGGATACTTTAAACTTTCATGAGACCTTTCTTTTCCTTTATAAGGTCTGTGAGTTTTGTTAGACTCAGGCAGAAAGGTATCCTCTACCTCTTCGCCAAGCTATATCTAAGGTTTACTTCTCTCATGACTCTTACAAACTCAGTAAGTCTAAACCTTTCAGGCAGATAAAATTTATTGCTATCTAAGGAGGAAACACTTTCTCTTTTTCCAATAGCTACTTGACTGCCTCAGCCACCATTCACTGCAGAGTTTACCTCCCCACCCTCTGAGGGCAGTGTGAATGGTGGACCTCTGAGAGGGCCTGACTTAGGTCCCATCTCTACGGACTTTCCAGGTCACGACTAATGAAAATATACACGGGAGCTTCTGTGTCGTTTGTCTGTCTTCTAACCAAGAGAATGAATCAACAGGGTAAAAACAAACACTGAAAACAAAGACCTCAAAAGACTAGAGAAACAGGAAAGGTCTCACAAGCTGCTACCTAGGAAGAGTCACTTAAACTTCACATCCTGGAGCATCTGATCAAAGGCATTGGGTGTATCATGGGAAAGAAAATCTGCCTCAGGATTTTACCAGTAGCTTTGACCAATACTTGTCTTTAAAGGAGGCAGTCCCAGATCTCACCATAGACTGACTAATCTGAGGCAGATATCTTACCTCACCCTCTTGGGTGCTGGTATGCACAGGTATGCAATCAACATGCCCAGAGTTTTTTGTTTGTTTGCTTTATTTTTGTTTTGTTTGAGATAGGGTTTCTCTGTGTAGCCCTTGGCTGTCCTGGAACTCAGGCTGGCTTTGAACTCAGAGATCTGCCTGCCTCTGCCTCCCCAGAGCAGAGATTAAAGGCCTGGGCCACCAAGAGCAGCTTGTCAATGTATTTTTACCACAGTAACAGAAATGAAACTAGAACAGACAAGCCATAAATCATTTTGTCTTCATTCAGGCTTTAAAATAGCCAATCAAAACCATGTGGTGGTGTGGTGCATGCCTCTAATCCCAGCACTTGGGAAGCAGAGGCAGGCGGATCTACAGCATGGTCTGGAGAGCTAGTTCCAGGATAGCCAAGAATACATGGCGAAACCCTGTCTTGAAAAACAAAAACAAAAACAAAAACAAAAACAAAACAAAACAAAAAAAGCAGTCAATCAAAAAGAATATTGAAAAATGTGTGCAAAACCAGCAGTGGATGATTCTCAGTTTATACTGTCCAAATGCTTCAGAAAAGTCCTGATACAGACGCAGGTTCTCTAGTTCACTGTGGGCATGTTCATGGCTGTTCCTTCCTTAAGCCCTTCACTTGATCTTTCTGACATGTTACTTTGCATAAGCTTGACTGTTGATTGGTTAATAGTTTTCCAAACCAAAGGCATCAGGCCACCTTCCCTAGGAATGGAAAGACTTCAAGCCTGGGGAGACATGGAACCAATTTATCTATCACCTGTCTGTTGGGGTCCAGGAGTCGCCTCACAAACCACACAAACACTGATCTCATCCAGACAGGGATAGTTTATTGAATATTTGCCCCAGGACCAATCCACCAGGGCCACATCAGGGCCACAGAACAGACTCTGGAGCTGGCTACATCCATAAGCCAGGATCCTACAGAGCTTTTAAGCCTCAAATCCACAAACATCTGTGCCAAGTGACTAGTAATATGTTCAAATCAAAGAGACCAAACAGTGAAAAAATATATAAACACAAGAACAATTGGTTAGTTGGTTGGTTGGTTGATTTTTGATAATTGGGTTTGGGTAATTCAAAAGGTAAAGCCCGTTTTTTTTGTTGTTGTTGTTTGTTTAAAACATGGCTAAAACATATGGAACAAAAACAAGCCTCAAAATGTGTCATAGGCACAAAATAAAATTAAATAAAACCTTGAAGTATATCCTAAACCTAAATACAAAGCTTCTAAAAGAATACTCAGGTGAAAAGCTTAGCCTTGAAATAGGACAAAAGGAGCATTCAGTAGGGAAAAATGATAAAAGCAGTTTAAAAATTTAAACTCTTGTTCTTCAAAAGAGCGTTCAAAGTAGGGGAGATTTAACAATAAGCACATTAAGCCAATGAGGTTATTTGTAAAATAAAAATAACTCCCAAGAAACCCTCTCCATAGGCTTTGGAATCATTCCAGGCTGGGAACAGCCTAGAAGCAGAATGGCGACGGCCACCCCAACAAGGAGCTGTGCTCACAATGGTTAGCAGTACGTGAGTCATGCCAGAGAAACATTTGTTATTAGTCTTCTAATGTTCCTCTCGGTAAACATGAAGAAGGAAGTGAGAACTTAAAACTGAATTCTAAACTTTCCATACCCTAACCTTTTTATGAAAACACATTTAATACACTGCCAATTTAATTTTAAGCATTTTAAACTATTAATAAAGCTCCTCTCCCACACTCCCTCGGGACAGAACCCACCAAGTAGGATTTCACATAAAGAATTTAAAAGGCCCCTTAACCCTCTAAGAATATCTGGGGCCCAATAATATCATGTAGAAAAACCACTGGAGGATGCAGTCAGTGCTCATGAACCATGTGTGGAGATAAAACTCTCCATGGCTTCCTGGAATTATTCAGAAAAGCTAAGCCAGGCACATACACAATAGAAATATTTACATGGAATTTGAAATATGAGCTGTTCTCTCTCTCTCTCTCTCTCTCTCTCTCTCTCTCTCTCTCTCTCTCTAAGATGGTGTCTCATATAATCAGCTGAGCCTCAAACTCTCTATATAGTTGGAGACTATTTCAATCTTTATCTTACATTATATTAATATATTATATTATAAATTATATATCAGTGACAATTTCGGGTATTCTTCTCGGCTTTGATATCAAAAGTAAAAATCGTCTTGTAAAAGAACCTAATACAAAATTCCATACAATATACATTTTCCCTTTTTCCTTTCTGAGTGCTAGTTCTTTCCATACATTAGAAATCTTCCTTGTGAACATACATGGTATGCACTCACTGATAAGTGGATATTAGCCCAAAAGCTCACAATTTCTAAGAATCTTCATATAGACCACATAAAACTCACATAGAAGAAGGAAGACCAAAGTATGAATGCGTTGGTCCTTTTTAGAAGGAGCATCAAAAGTTTCAACCAGAACTCCCAAAGTCTAAACCACCAACCAGAGAGCACAAAGGGAGGGACTCACGCACCTGTATAGAGAATTGAGGGTGACCATGTTAGACTCCAGTGAAAGTGGAGGGCCAAGGTCCCCAAAAGTTTGGATCCCCTACTGTGTTGGAATTCGAGAGCAGGGAGATGGGACTGGGAGGATGTTTGGAGCACACCATCACAAAAATTAGGAGGAAGGGGTAGGGGATAAGGGATTTGGGGGGAGAATGAGAAAGGAGACAACATTGAAAGGTAAATACGTATAATACCCAATAAAAACCCCACACAGATAAAGGATTTAAAAAAAAGGGAGTCTATTTATTTTAAATTAATTTCAAAAGTTTCTAGGAGATGCAAATTGGCTAAGATACTATTTTAAGCTCTCCACAAAAGAATTTAAATCTCTGTTCAATATTCTCAAGAGAGAGGTAAACCCTAACTTCCTCAACAGTTAATTGACAAAAGAGAGGTAATCTCACAAAAAGTAGAAAAAGCTATTTCTAATCGATATATCATATAGTCTGATTAATTGTCAGTGGAGCTATAAAAGTCCTTTGACAAAAGATTATTAATATAGATTTATATATCCTTAAATAAGGCCTTCATGACTCTCTGAGTGTGGAAGGAGCAACTGTTGGCGCTTCTGCCCTGATTTTACAAGAACTCTGAAAAATTGGCTTTAAAAACAAAAGAGGGGGAACGGTACCCCCTCAGAAGGAGTCCCCCTGAAATACTCTCAATCATGCCTTGTTCACTTTTCTCTCTCTAAAGCTGAAAGCTCATGGCAAATCTCTTGCTGACCATGTTGGTGACCTCGGGCACCACCAAGACCAACAAAACTTTGCCACAGATATGGGGAAGGACCCTCATACCCATAAAGGGAATGCCCCAGTCCCAGTTCCCTTATGGAGCCGAGGACTGATATGCCTGCCCAATACCACAGAAGGCACAGCTAACCGGCTACCACAAATATTAATGGAAAAAATAGATACCCTCACAAAGCCAGGCCCAATCATAAATACGATGAATAACAATTTACATCCAGGGAAGAGAAATCTCCCTGAGAATCCCCTTCTTTTTTCTTTCCAGGTAAAATTGAATCACCCGTGATGCCTGCTATTAGAAGTTCTAACCCAGATGGACCAGAAGCCAGGATCCTCGCCCTTACCCTCACCCCCTACCTTTTCCCACCTGCACAAGGTCCCCTGAAGCTGGGCAACTGCAAGATCCTGCTTGGCAACTGCAGATAGACTCAAAGCAGTGTACCATATCATCTGAAGAATAGCAGGGAGACCATAACTCAAGCAGTGTACCATATCTTCTGAAGAATAGCAGGTTGCAGTCCTCCTCGCCCCCACGAATAACCAGGACCCGCCGGTCGGGTCAAGTGGCACCCAGATGTGGGGCTCGAGGCACGGACCCATCCGGACGGACCCTCATTGAGAGGATGTGCGCACGACATCAAGATTGAGCAAGACAGAGATCATCGCCCATGACCTGTCGTCCACGGAACCAGGTTGATGCTGCCATCAAGAAGGCAGTTGAAGTTCATTACCATCAGCTGAAAATTGCAGAGGATCCAGAAGTGACTCCGCAGGAGACTGACACAGCTGTCAGCTCCCCTGCCTCCCCCTACGGTCGACCCCTAGACTTCCACGCTCTCCAGAAGGGTTCCTGGTATGCCTGGCTTTGCCCTCATTTCTCTCGCTAGAGAGCTTGGCCTCTTGATCACCACAACAAAAATTGGCTTTTTCCTAAACCAAGGCCACCCTTGATATGGCCGCTAACATTGGGGAGCCTTCCTTTATGACAATATTACACCCCAAACTGACAAATGGTTGGTAACTTGAACATTTACAAGAGACTAGGATGGCTGTGAGTTAGCCCAATGACGGGATTATTGTAGGTCCACTTCCCAGGGGCCCACCCAATGCAGCCGAAAAGGAGTGCGTGGTGCTGGGAGTGGGTGCAGCCTACATGGCCTAAGACAGGGCTCTCACCCTCCTTTCACCCACATCAGAGTCCCTTGACGTTGCCCATCGTCGACAGCCTAAAGCCTTCGACCATCGATGTGACTCGTCTCACATCAGTGTTTTGGGGTTGTGAACTTGTCTAAGACCCCCCATAATTAGACATCCAAATTCAAAACTCACATAGTTGGGATTGAACATAAGACGCCTTCTCTAACTAAACAGAGAAAGGGGAGATGCCAGAAGCCAGGACCCTCGCCCTTACCCTTACCCCCTACCTTTCCCCACCTGCACAATGTCCTCTGAAGCTTGGCAACTGCAAGATCCTGCTTAGCAACTGCAGATAGACTCAAAGCAGAGTACCATGTCTTCTTAAGAATAGCAGGGAGACCATAACTCAAGCAGTGTACCATATCTTCTGAAGAACTGCAGGTAGATCATAATTCAAGGCAGTGTACCATATAGACCATGACATGTTTCAAGGCACAGGCCAAGAAGATTTTGTACTTTTCCACCACCTGGACCCTCTTACCCCCTCCCCTTGTAAAAACATGCTATAAAAAAGCATTTCATGTTCAAAAAAAAAAAGAAATTAAAAAAAAAAAGCTAAAATAAACTTAACATTGTAAAATATGTTATAACACAGTCAAACAAAACTTTGAGTTATCAGTTAATCCTGCTTCTATAAAAACTCTTCCTTTAATATGTTCTCCCATGACTGTCCACTATTTGAAGATGGGTGTGAGAGGAGAAGAGTAGATCTTAATGAAAAAAACCATAATAACGTATAAATTGAAAAATAGTGTTTCAAGTATATATACAAAGTTTATTCATCTTTTATAGTTACATGAGACAAATATCTTATATTTCACTCAATATTGATCCCTTATACATTCTACCATGTTTATAGTCTTAAGTGTCCAAAGTAAAATGTGTATGTGAATAATTAAAATATTCTCAAAGCTTCTAAGATCTATTCTGTATACTATAAAGGGATTAAGATGCCATATACTTTCCCAATTAAACTTTTATGTTGTTAAGGAGAATTAAAATGACACATGAACAACAATATATACCTGTCTTTAATAAACATATCTACTTGTTGGTAACTAGAAAAAAAAATCAAAACAAAAGCAATTATTTTTTAAATATCACCTTATAAGATTGTCTTCTGACCAAACATGTAGCACTCAGAAGAGTATCTGTCCAAGCAGGAGGAAAAGTTTTTTTTTTAAAACAAAACAAAACAAAAACCACAACACGTGGTGCATCTTGTAACTAAAATATGTGTGCAAAAGATATGTGAAAGTTCACATTTTTTATTTTAATTTTTATGCTTGGTAAACTTTTACTTTGAATGAAAGTCTTATTGGGACAATACCAAATGATCTTCAGGGACTAACTAAAAATTAGAGTTAACTAAAAATTTAGAAATAAATGAACCCTTTTCCATCCTATGGAACAATGACTTGGCTGAGTCCTGAGTCATAATTGGATGTCATGTGAGTCCACACATATGATGGTCAGTACAATGACTAATTACAACAATAAGAGCTGCTAAAATTCATACATCTTATCATAATTATAATATGTTACTGGTAAATGTTATAAAATACAAAAGTCAAAAATGCTATTTAGTTGTATTTAATAAATATGCAAAAAATGTATTAAAATGTAAGTAAAAGGTTACTTTTAGCTTATGGGATAGGTATTATACACATAGTACATGGTGTCTCCTAAAGTAGTTTTAAACTTATGTTTTTTGTTGTTGTTTTTGTTTTTGCTTTTGTTTTGTTCAGAGTAAATTTTGTATTGTTTCATTTTGCTTACCTTTAAAAAAAAAAAAAAAAAAGAAATCTTCCTTGTTCTCTGGTGTAATAAAAATGCAACCTGAGCTAAAGAATGGGGCATTTCAGGATATACACAGGACATGCTTGATGCTTGAGGTAGACTTTAAGCCAATTACAAATTGTTACTTACGACACAGTAAGATCTTCTCTCAAACAAATAAACAGGCAAACAAACAAGTTGCTATCTATATAGACAAGTGCCAGCACAGCATGGTGGGTAGCTCATGCCTATAATCCCAGCCCTTGGTAAGCTGATGCAGGAGGATGACTGTAAGTTACGAAGTCAGCCTGAGCTACATGTAGTATGATCCAAATAAGCCTAGGCTACTGAATGAGACCCTGCCAATTAATTAATTAGTTAATCAATTAATTAAAATCCAGACAAATGCGGCTGTTTTGTTGCTGGTCTTTTCAGCCCTGGGAATCAAACCTGAGCACACCAGACCATCACTCTACCACTGAATCAGGCCCCCAGCCCCTCCCGAGAAAATGCTATTAAGAAATGAGAATAATATTGACAACTACAACACTAAGATTTATGATACCCGGGCTGGCGAGATAGATGACTCTGAGAGTAAATACCACCAAGTCTGACAAGCTTGGTTCAGTCCCCAGGTCCCACGGGTGGAAGGAAGGAATGGACAGACACCTGACCCACTCTCTGACCTCCATGCACACAGCAGTCTGAGTGCCTTCTAACCCTTGTAACATACACAGACTAAAGAAATGCAAAAGGTTAGTCTGATACCATTTCCGGTAGGAACTATCTGCTTTAGAAATCACTGTTATTAAGCCATACTGCCATAACAAGGAAGACCAGAGAGGACCCTTTGCTAAGCAGAAAGCAGGTATCCTAGTTTGAATCCAGCTCCAGAGAATATGAACTGAGTCCCTTCAAGCAAGCCCATGCCCAAGCATCTCGAAGGCTTCCTCTGGATTTCTAGTGAAGATGCAGGAACATATTATGCAAATCAACATGGATCTGTCAAATAAAGGCAGTGTTGCTGATGCTTACTGAGTCTGGTTTGAATCATTTCATCCATAATTGGTTATAAACATCAGTGGAAAAACTTCTATGATGTCCATTTACCATAACTCCAAGGAGTAACAGCCACCTCATGGAATCTAGCCACTACTAAGAAACATAGAACATCTCACTTGGTGTTAATAGAGACCGGGTAGTGATAATGCCTACATATGGCCTTTCCCGGATCTTCTGGGTAACTCAGATGTCAGCTCAAAATAAGCATGAAGGAAGGAAAAACTTTATTTAGACTTGCTCGTGTTTGGATTCATTTTCTCGTGGACATAGTATAGGAATAAAAAAATGTACATGTGTGTTTGCATGATGTAGCTCAATACTTTTAAAGGTCTGCTGCCCAGCACACCATACCTAAGCCTCTTTACCAAGAAGACTCGGTGGGTGCAATAAGATTGGCACCTGCACCATGGTGTTTTGGATTCTGGCAGTCATGATTTCACCAACCACTTATGGGCCCTTTGATGACACCATCAGCAAATTTACCCTTGACATAAAAGCAATGACTCTCTCAATTCTTATGAACACGGTCTTTTAAAAATATTCCTTTAGGGGAAATGGTAGCAGTCAGATGCAACTGGTACTTAGAATCCCTGCCCGCCCCTCAAATTCAACCCACGATATTTCTACATGTCAGGAGCTTCCTAGAAGAGGAAGTAAAGAAAAGAGGGTGGGTGTAAAGGCTTCCCAAAAGAGGGTGTAAAGGCGGGTGCTCTAAAAAGTCCTAAAGGCGCTCTCTCTCTCTCTCTCTCTCTCTCTCTCGCTCGCTCGCTCGCTCTCGCTCTCGCTCTCGCTCTCGCTCTCGCTCTCCCTCTCCCTCTCGCTCTCGCTCTCCCTCTCCCTCTCCCTCTCTCTCTGCGTATAAAGAACATATTAGAAAACTTTGTAAAATGATCTACATCTTATACAAGTATATTTTCACTTTGCATATGCTTCAAGCAAAGACTAAGAAGTGTATGATTTCAGAGTTGATCCAAGACGATCTGGATTCCAAAGACTGCGTCCAAACATATAAACATCTTCATGTGAAAAACAAATGATGGAGCCTATGACAGTATATGTAAACTCAGATAATAAGGAGCTCATTACACATGCCATCTTAAATGTCTTCATGTAACCCCGGACAACTAGACAGCAATTGGATGATGGGCAATTACAAAGCAAAACTCCCCAATAAAGACCAGCAAACTACATATGCAACATCTGACATGTATGTGTTATAAATACCAAAGCAGGCTAGGGATGCAGTTCGACGGCATGGCACATGCTTAACATGTGTATCTGAGCTCTGGTTCCCACAACATACAGACAACAGGGCAAAAAAAAACAGCTCAGGGGTGGGTACTGCACTCTGATGTTTTTTCTTTTATGTAGGAAAGAATTCAGCTCGGACAAACCACAAGTGTCCATTTCGTTGACTTTGCTTGTTGTCGTTTGGTTGGTTTTTGTAACCTTTCTTGAATACAAACTGTGATCATATTATTTCTGTGGTCAAAGCAATCCTTTAGCAAGCACACCTGAACGTTAAGAGCCCTTGTGAACTCACAGCCTCTTGCCAGACAGTCAAATCGAACAAACTGTTCATTTGAAAATGCTAATGCCAAGGCTTTAGAGAGCTCCTGGGGGTTGTAGAAACCTCAGAGGGAGCAGGCCTCACTTCACAGCCCCCAATGAAACCTGGCTTATACCATGCACCCAGGACTCCCTATGTGCTGAACAAGACAAAAGACAATCTCACTGCACTTCCCCAGTATAAACTACTTCTTATACTGCTTCATATTTTTATGAAATATGCCATCCTATTTTGACAACTCCGTATGAGGTTTTATGCATTTTTTTAAAAAGATGGATGTGTGTTCTGCAACGGTAGAAATTAACCTCGCCCCAGTCTCAGCAAGGCGCGAGGCTAAAAATAACTAGGGCTTGCCTCTAGAGCAAGAATGTGTGGCAGAGTGCAAAGATGCTCTTCCCCTGCAATGACCCGACCTAAGCCAGGGGACTGCCCAACGTAAGTCTTCAAGGGAAGCCCCGAAAGGGGAAGTGCACCCCACCCTCACTTCTGGAGTGGCTACAATCGAACAATCTAATTTTAGATGCTATCACTTCCTCTGTGAACAGTGAATCATGGCTTCAAAGTGACCAGGAGGCAGATGTAAATCCTACTAAATGTTTGCATGGCAGGCTGAGATACTTTCACCCAGTGCTGCTCGCAAACTCAGTCCTGGAACTGTGGCCCTGGTCCTGTGCTTCCCCTCCCTTCTCCCCACCTCTGCACCCCCACCCCCACCCATTCAGAACCTCCATCTGAGGGAGCTAGGGGAGTACAGTAAAAGTTTGGGGGTTGTTTTCTGCAAGGGGTGTGTGTTTGTAGCATATATGGGTAGCACACACACAGTAGAGTATAGGTATGCATGTCTGTGTGTACATGGAGAGGCCAGAGGAGGATGCCCAGCGTCCTGCTTTATCTCTCCCTGACTCATCCCTAGGTGATGAGGTCTCTCACTGAATGTGAAGCCAGGCTAGCAGCTAGCAAGCTCCGTTCTCCACAAGCTGGAGGTCACAGGTATACATGCGACTGCAGCTAGCTGGTTTTATTTATTGTCTTTGACATGACAAGAACTCAGGTCCTCCTGTGTGTGCAGCAGGTGCTCTTACGCACTGACCCATCTCCCCAGCTTCTCTTCCTCTAGTAGCACAGTGAAGTTTGAGAAATGCTCACCAAGCTTGGTAACCCCTTAATACATCCCTAAGCAATCCCAAGACAGTGGCTGACAGCCTTTCTCCCCCAGTTCTCTGAAGATGCCTTGTGCATCCTCTCTTCATTTCCTCCCTCGTACTTCTCACTGACAAATTACTAGGTTTGACTAATGGAGGGGAAAGGAACAAACAAATAAACAAACAACCCCAGAAAGCAGGTGTCTAATGTGCACCAAAGAATAAGAGAAGAAGGCAGGGGAGAGAGGCTCTATTCCAAAGAGAGAACTGCGTACGCTGTGGGTGCCTCAAGGGTAGAAGGTGAGAACAGGACAGAGGTAGAGGAGGGGCGAGGTGAGGCTCACCCACCCATCTTTCCCCTGTGCCCCCCAACATCAGCTCCCTCATGCATACATTCCCCGCCTTAAATGAGATACAGGAATATCTACTAAATTTAACTGTCACACCAAGATCGGTGAGGATAAAATCGAAATGGAAGGCAGAACTTAAGAACTCTCCGCTTTCACTATCTCTGAAGCGAGCTGCTGGCCCAAAGAGACAAAAGCCAGAGTGCAGAAAGCTCTTTTATATGCAGCAGTGGAGCCTATTTCATAAAAGTAAGTGTCTGCTCTCTCTGGGGTCCTAACAGCATGGGTGACACTCATGCTGAGTGACAGGGACACAGAGCCTCTACCACAGTAGATATCCTTTCACAGTCCTTCCTGGGACACAGACAGGGCTCTCAGTCTCAGTCTTGACATCCAAAGAGGTGGGAGGGATCAGCCAGGGGAACCCCCAGAATCTTTCCTACAGCCTAAAAACTGTCTGACTCTTAAGTCAAATAAATGTCACTGTTTCATTATCACTATTTCTCTTAAAGCCAGAAGAAAATGTCCCAGTGATCCAGCTGAGGCAGGAGGCTTGCAAGTTTGAAATGAAAGAAACCAAAACCCAAAAGCTCCTAGCTGATGATAGCATACATGATGACTTAATCATGCCTCTTGCTCGTTACAGCACAGTCTTCGTTAAAATGTGATTCTCTTCGTCCTTAAGCAGGTTCCGTTACAAACACACAATATATGCCTTGGCACAGCGCCTATCATTGTTTAAAATTAGCCCGACTTTGTAGTCACATCTTATCTAAGATCTGGAACTACACGGCATTAATATGTGTACCTCTGAGGAGGCAGGGCTGGCGCCTGGCAGCCTGCTACATCCCAACCTGGGAGCGTCTGTGCAAACACAGCCATGTGCTTTGGGGGCCTCTTTCTCTGCTCTTTTCCCACATGGCCCACCACCTCTGTGCTCTGACTCTCCCTTGCATATCCTCAAGTTCATACCGCACTCTATGTCTGATACTGGATCACCAGCCTCCCTTCCTTCCTTGAAACCCTGGACTCTCAACTCCTAAAGCACAGAACCATCCCTCTATATTTGTCTCAGAGGCAGCCTCAACCCCTCCCACTGTGCCTGACACTAAAGCTGCTCGGCCATTGACTGAGAAGCAAGAATAAGTGCTAGTATTTGGCATTTAGGTTATTGGTGGTTGTTGTTGGTTTGGTTTGGTTTGGTTTGGTTTGGTTTGGTTTGGTTTGGTCTGTTGGTTGGTTGTTTTTTTGAGACACGGCTTTTCTGTATAACAGAGCCCTGGCTATCCTGAACTCATTCTGTAGACCAGGCTGATCTCCAACTCAGATCCACCTGCCTCTGCCTCCTCAGTGCTGGGTTTAAAGGTGTGTGTCACTGTGCCTAGCCGGGTTATTGGTACATTTTAAGAGTAGTCCGAAATACGATCTGCACAATGAAAGAAATTCATAGTGAAAACATGAATAAGGGCAAGAAAAATAAAATCAAGAAGAGAAATACTCATTTTAATCATACCAAGAAGGAAAATACGAGATCAGATAAAACAGACTAAGATGTACTTCCCACAATATTTGAATACAAAGATGCTCGCTCTTTCCCTTAAAGGTAGAGATAGATGTAATTGGCCTGCTGGCACCTGCAAGGAGAATACCATGTAGAGTTCTTTAAAATGTTTTTTTGGGTTTTTTTCTTTTGTTTTGTTTTTCAAGACAGGGTTTCTCTGTATAGCCTGGGCTGTCCTGGAACTCACTCTGTAGACCAGGCTGGCCTCGAACTCAGAAATCTGCCTACCTCTGCCTCCCAAGTTCTGGGATTAAAGGCGTGTGCCACCACTGCCGGGCTTTGAAATGGTTTTAACTGACATTCTTTATCAGATTGAATGAGCAGAACCAATAGCAGAATTTTCCAGATCACTAACACAAAAGCAAGCTTAGAAATAACAGCAAACAGGCTGGGGAGATAGAATAGTGGGTGAGAGTGTTTGCTATACAAGCCACAGGTCCTGAGCTTAAATTCCCAACAGCTACATGACTAGTCTGGCATAGCCACACACCTCCTGTCACCCAGTACCATGAGGGTCAAAGACAAGAGGACTGCTGGGGCTGGCTGGCTGCTCAGTTCCAGGTTCAGTGAGTGAGAGATCCTGACATCTGAGAATGAAACAGGCAACGGCAGAGTAGGATATCCAACATTGTCCTCTGATTTCTCACTTGTAAGAACCTACACGTGAATGCGCACACGCATGCACACACGCACACATACACACAAACATACACTTGCACAGGACATATACAGATGCACTTATGCACAAGAACACTCACACACATGCACTTGCATATGCTTCTACATGTGGACACACACAGATGCACTTGTGCACATGACCACTCACACACATGCACACACACACTCACACACTTGAACGCACAAAGATACATTCTCACACGTGCACACTCACACACACACACACATGCATGCAGGCGCACACATGCACACACATTCACACATGTACACATACACACATGCATGCATGCATACATGCACCCACACAGGGACACACCTACACCCACAAGGGTATAAGTAGCCACATAAGTAAACCACAGTTATGTACCCTCACATAAACACATAGTCAGAAATAGTCACGCATAAAAAAATTAAAACTCAGGAGCTGGCATTACAGATCAGTCGTAGACTGTGCACTTAACCATGCATGAGACTCTGGACTTAATTCCCGGTGCCCAGTACAAAACAAAATTAGAAAGCTTTTTAAAGAGCTTTCAAGGTGACTAATCAATATTGATAAAATAGTGATTGATCCATATATAAAGCAGAACAGTAGTCCAGACTCCTGTTTGGTAACGTCGGCACTAGCACACAGTGCTCCAGGTAGCCATGTTTACACTAGGGTACATGCTCAACTACTGCCCCAAGCAGAAATGAAAGGGAGCGAATGACATCTGTGGGTCTGTGTAGGAATGGGTTCATACGGACACTCAGTTTCATAAATGTGCCTTCCAGCAAGCTGGTGTGTCCGACTGTGGAAATGTGTTCTCCCCATGTTGCCTTTTCTAGCCTTGACCCTGTAGTTTTCTTTCCTTGACTTAAGTTCCCTGTCTTCCTGGGACATAACGGAGCACATCTTATCTCCATGGAAACACAGTGAGATGACTGAGAGAATACTAGCTTTCCATAGATACTGCAACAAAACCCAAACAGGCCTCACACTTAACTTCAGATGTGCCACTTTCGATCTGATCCTCCCCAGAACACCAGCCTGCTCTTCCTCAGAACACCAGCTAATAAAGGCAACTCCTTCATTCTGGCTGCTCTGGCCCCAGATCTACTTGTCTTTAGCTTTATCGTTTGTTTGTTTGTTTGTTTTCTTGCCTGACCCAGAACCAATACAGCAACATGTTCATTGACTCCATCTTCCAAACCAGCCTAGAAGATGGCTTCTCACCTACTCTGCTGCTGTCAATCAGTCCAAAAGCACCGTGGCTTCTTGCTGGGTCCCGCAGGCCTCCTACACAACCTCCCTGCTTTCGCCCTGCCTGTTCACTCTACACAACCCAGGGACCTTTCAAGTATTCCACTTAAAATATTCTCAGGCTAGCTGTGGTGTCACACATCTATAAAGGCTCCCATACTGAGCTCCCCCTACTCCCCACATCAACCAGGAATCAAGAAAATCCCTCCACACGCATGTGTTAAAGCCAATTCAAGAGAGGAAATCCCTCAGTTAAGGGTCCCTCTTTCCCAAGTGTGTCAAGTTGACAAGTGAAGCTAACCATGACATCAGGTAAGAGAAGTCACTAACAGCTTTCATTTGGAATTATATTTTAATCAAAGTTTGGATAGTGAACAACCTTAGACAATGGAGATAATTATCTTCCTCTGGAATGGATGCCAGATGTGGTGTATTTTTAGAAAAATATATCTTCCTTCAGGACAATCATCAGGCAGGGCCTACCACCCGTTATTAAAAACATTCTTAAATGTGGGTTTCTTCAATACAGGACAATTTAAGGTGGAGAGTCCGCATCAGCCATTTGAGTCATGGGGGTAGGGGTGGGGGGCAAGAGGAACCAGTGTAAACACCAAGTTCATACTGAGAGGGAGCCCTGGTACAGAGCTGCTTGTCACTTGTCTAGAAAACCCAGTCAATGCAAACAGCCATGAGACGATGGTGTACTAACTTATCAAGATGAAACTAAGGTTAAACTCGTCATGGTGTGGATACACACAGTACCGCAGTCTGAACCAAGACTCTCCTGTCACACATGTTTAAATCCAAATGCAGTGAACCCTTTACACATCGAGATTAGATATGGTTTCTATGGCTGTGATGAAGCACCATTGAAAGCAACTTGGGGAGGACAAGGTTTATCTGGCTTACATCACAATCCATCATTGAAGGAAGACAGGACAGGAAGTCATCTAAGAGCCATGGAGGGGTGCTACTTACTGGCTTGCTCCTCATCCTGGATTCTTACAGAACCAGAACAACCCATCCTAGCGCCCACAGTGGGCTGGGCCCTCCCACACAGATCACTAGTTGAAGATATGCCCTACACAGTTTGACTACAGCCCAACTTTCTTAACTAAGTTCCCTATTTCAGATGTATCAGGTTGTATCCGGTTGACATAAAACTAGTCAGCACAGCAATTTAAATTCAACCTTACTATAAAGAGTGAAAAGAGTGTGCCCCACATCAACTCTTTCAAGTAGTAACTATTTACAGTCAAATCACTGGGCAGTGGTACGCTCTGCCAGATCTTCTAATTCCCATAACGTTTAGAATTCCCATTTAACAGTTTTGCTCTACGAAAGCAGTCTTGGGTGTACAGAAAGATTTCAGTGTGATGGTTTTCAGCATGACATTTTAGTGGCAAATTAAAGAAGAAGGGACATCGGTGATCAACAATTTGGGAAGGGTCAAAGCACAGAGTGGCAGTGGGAACAGGTGTTGACAATAACGCTTGACAAGAGTAGAGATAAGCTTTACAGACTGCAGCTCATAGTAACTAGTGATCTGCGGATGATGAGAAGACAAAGGACTGCAACTCATAGTAACTAGTGATCCATGGTTGATGAGAAGACAAAGGATGTGTATTATTTCCAGTTCTACGCAATGGAAAGAAACATACTTTACTTTGGGAGCTGTAGAGATGGCTCAGAGGTTAAAAGCACTTAGTGCTCTTTCAGAAGACCAACCTTCAGTGCCCAGAATCCACATGGTGGCTCAGAACCATCCATGGCTCCAGTTCTACGGACTCTAACACCCTCTTCAGACCTCTGTAAGCAATGCATCCATATGGTACATGGGCAGAATATTCATAAAACGTAAATCTAACATAGATTTCATTTTTATAATTTTTACAATTTAAATTTCTGTTATGAAGACATCTCAATAGGCTCTAGGATCCACAGCAGGAACAACCACATGAGCTCAGAAGCAACTCACCCCCAAAGCCCTGTGAAATGAATGCACCATGACCCAAACATAAGCATGCTGGCCACTAGATGTGATGACCTGAACATGAGGTCCCCATAGTCTTGACTATTTTATCTTCAGCTGGTGGTACTATTTGACAGGTGTATGTGATGTCCCCATGGTCTTGGGCATTTGAATACTTGATCCCCAGTTGGTGGCACTATTTGAGGAGGTGTAGGGGAGACCTTGTTGGAGGAAGCATGGCACCAGAAGTGGGTTTTGAGCGTTCAAATACTTGGTGCGATTTCTAGTTCACTCTCTTAGTTTTGCACTCCCTCTTCAAGATGTGAGCCCTCAGTTTCCCACTCTTGTCCCCACGCCTTCTCTCAGGCATGAACGATTCTAACCCTCTGGAAAGGCAAACCTAGACCATCTCTTTCTTCTATAGTGTCGTGGTCACGGGGTTTTTATTGTAGCAACAGAAAAATAACAAATATACAAGGCCTCCCTAGAAGGGGAACACAAGACTTTGGGGTTTTGCTTCCAATAAACTAGTTAGAATTATCTGGAGAGACAAAGATTCTGAAGTAGAAGGCATTTACTCAGATTGTAGAATAAGGCATATGAGCTACAATACCTGAGCCAGCTGGTGGGTATAGACTGAGAAATGTAAACTACTTGTGCTGAGACCCACTGTCTATTAACATCTTCATGAAGGCGCATTACATACGCAGCACGAGGTGGTTTGCTGTAAATTCCTTGCAGATTCCACACCTTCAAAAAGCACTACTAAAAGTCCACATTACTGTCAGTGCTGAAAGATGAATTTCCACTTCCTACTGCCTTAACCATTAGTATGCCAAGCCATGTTACTAATCAGTGGAATATGTGTGGAATAATCAATACTTGCAGAAGCCCAATGAGCTGAGTGAGTTCAATTGCCTACCATATTTAGGCCAAAGAAAGCAGACATCGGTAAGTGCAGTGAACCTGACTGTGATACCTAATGTTCAATGTATGTACATACAAATATCATTCTAATCTAGATTCTGGTTCACCATGCCATGCCAACACATAAGAAGGAGCAACACAAAACTAGACACAGGATAACAAGCTTCTGGGAATGGCACTGTGTGGCACACGCCCTCCCTGGACTGCACTGGCTAATCCCCAGCTTCTGTTTCTTCAAACTGCCACCCACAGGATATCCCACCTGGCACCCAACGACCTGAAACTGCCACTCGTGCCCTGCAGAAGACTCGTCTTTAATCATGCCTAGCAGATTTACCATAAGAGAACTCCCACTGGTCTTCAAAGAAAGGAACATGACCTTAAATTCACACACAGCTGCACCATGCTGGCCATTTTGAAGTAGTGACTCCTTTCTGTTTCATAATGAGTGAGTCTATTAGGATTCTCCTAAAAAAAAAAAGTCCCCTAATTCATTTCCTTCTCCACTCCAAGCAAAGGAAGAAAAGCAAAAGCCATTAATACAGAGACAACTGTATTAATGTATAAAAAGGACTCATGGGGACGTCAACATCACGTCACTGTTTAGCCTCCGTGAGGATATTAAAATGCTTACATTGGTGAAGGTTAGCTTACTGACATGTCAGAAACTAGGCTGTATTTAAACAATAAGTAAGTTATTCAACAGAGAAAGGACAAAACTTTCGGTCTTCACATGAGCACTTTTCTTTTCAAAGCAAACAAAAGCAGAGCGTGCCCATTAGGAAGGCACCAGCAGGCAGGGTGGCTTAGCACAAAGGGACAACTGTCCACAGCACAGCTCTCAATAGACAGAGCCAAACAGGCTTCCTGTAATACTGGTTTAGAAGAGGGCAGGCTGAATCAGATCATCAGGGTCCCCGGTCTCCGGCACTGAAGGTAGGAGAGAGATTTACTCTGAACTCCAACCACCACTATTATACTTATTTCCTCTTAATTGCTAAGTGGCTGGATTTACCCTTCCTCCCAGGATCATGGGAAAGGTACAGAGCTGAAAGAACAGTTCTCTACAGTAATTAACCCTGCAAGCCCACAGTTCACTGACTCTCCTTCACCAGCCCAGACACGTATGTGTGTGTGTGTGCATGTGTTTCATGCCCGGAAGAAGAAGTCAGGGTTATCATAATGTTCTTTCTCTGGCCCCATTTATTTCTCTGCAGCTTCCTTGCTATTCAGCCCAGGTCTGGCTCTGACACTGCATTCCAGTAACCAGCAGCCTAGGTGGCGGCTTCATTGTGCTTCTGTGTCTAATGATACCTTTTGGAAAAACAGACAGATAAGGGGAAATAGTTTTACTTTCTAGCAAGGGCTACCAAAGTCTTGGGAGACCTCATGGCTCAAAGCCTTCATTGCCTGGTGTGACGCTGGGAAAATTCCATTTTGATAAAACGTACTTTCCTTGAAATACGCAGACAGAGAACATCTAGATCTTCACAGGGCCTACTGGACTTCTCTCGGGATGATTGAAACCTTCCAGGAGGATAAAGGAAATGACTTAACACTCCCACACTCTGAAATCTTTATGTCCAACAACACGGACAGCCAATACTGTGTCTTTTCCAGGGAAGACATTTCTATTTTACTTGAACTATTTTGTCTTGATTAGGTTTAAACCTACCAAAGCTAAAAGTCAGACTGGAAATGCCTAGCTCTAGTGAAAACTACAGGCTAGGAACCTGGTTAGCCAAACTATTAGCTCTAATGGTTGGTAAAGGTAAATTTAATAGTTATTTAAAGTCAGGTATGGTCGTCTATGCCACTAACTCCCAGTTCTGGGCTAGCCAGGTCTATATAGTAGATTCCAGAACAGCCAGGGCTATATAGTGAGACCTGTCTCAAAGAGGAAAAATGTCAAAGGCCAGAAAGTCTGCTTTGGGATTACATCTTCTAGAAATGAAAGAGATGCTAACAGGCATGAAACCTCAATAATATTGCTGCCTAAAGAAGACTTGAACAGTGATGATGCCAATATGGATACTAACTTGGAAGAGGGAAATCTCATGGGGTACCATCCCTGGGCAAAGTATTGTAAGTAATTAACAATCTGTGAAAAGAAGAATTAACCTTCCTCAAGGATCAATTCCTAATTGGCTACCCAGTATCAAGTAGAGAGCCTTGAAAGCATATACATTCAAGAATTCAAGAGCACTAAGCAGACTCATCAGATCATATTTATACATAATACAACACACACACATACATATGGTTATTTGCAACATATATATATACATATATATACATATATATGTATATATATATATATATATATATATATATATATATAAATTCAAACAAACAAGCAAGCAAAACATGAGATATGGATTCAAATAAACAACTCTTCAAAGCCTAGATAAAGTTGCTACCTAAACATGAAAAACAATTTGGCTGTTTAGACAAATGTATCAAACCCTATTGTACTATAAAGCAAATGTATCAAACCCTAAATGTATCAAACCCTATCATACTGTAAAGCAAATGTATCAAACCCTATCATACTGTAAAGCAAATGTATCGAACCATATTGTACTATAAAGCTGCATTATCAGGAGCCGATCAACAGAAACCGGAAGTTAAAGATCAACATGGGCCATTGAAAAACAGCTAAAAGCAATGCTCCGCTCTCTAACGGCACGCCCCTTCCTCCTGCCTTATTTTTCTTCTTCCATTCACCAACGCTTTAACCAGAGAATGTGCTTAAGCAAATACTGGAAGTTAATCCCACCACAACATTTGTGGTGATATTCCACTAAGATAAATGGGAATATGGGAAGATCAAGGCCGTCCATAAATCAAGGCTTCCTGGTTTGTAAAAAGCCATGATGTCTTCCATTCCCATGCTTGATAATAAAGTTTTTTTCTCTGGGCAAAGAGAGGCTTAAGGAATGAACCCTACATCCCTAAGCAGATCACTAATAAGGACCGGGTGATCCGTCATACAGCAACACATGGCCCACTTTGGGAAGTACAGGGGGTGGCAGGTAAGCTTTTACTACGCAAGATGACTTCCAGCTCAATGATAGTCACATCCACCCAGCCAGACAGCCTATCCTCCAGGGAGCCGAGGTTCCAGGAGCACTTCAAAGCCAATGAAAATATTTATTTCTGTACAAATAATGGGTTTTCTAGCCACCGTCCCACCCACCAAGGGCAAGATTTCAACTTCTGAGGATCCTGGCCACTGATGCTGTTCATGAGCATGAACTGGTTTTAGTTCTGAAATCCAGAAAACAAACATTTTGCTTCTATTTTCCTTACTAGAGAATGGGCAACAGGGCACACCTACCATTTGAAGCTCTCCTCTGTGGGTTGTCGACAGAGCTGTATTGGTATGCTTCCTAATGCAAGTCTAGCATTGTTTTTAGCCCGAACAAGTCAATTTTACATGCTAGGAGAATGGTCTGACCCTCCAACACGTGAAGGTCAGAACTGTTTACAGTGCCACAAAAACATTTATACCCAGCACATTTCAGAGTCTTCCACAGCGAGTGGGAGACGGCCTAACAGTGGAGTGGGGGAGGGGAGCAGAATACATAGGAGATAGAGGTCCTGACTATTCTCAACAGCAGCTACTGCCTGAGTCAGCTCTGTCCCTTATGTCCCCACCTGCCTCATTTACTAGTATAAAAACCGAGGTAACTTACCATCATCCACTCATGCTAGCTGGCCTACAGAGTTTATGTGTACCAACACACACATCCACACATCTTCCTGCACACCCACACCCACACCCCCACACACATGCACGTGCAACAGCACCAGGGAGAACACAGGCTTAAAGCACCCCATGTTGCCACAGTGTGTTCCAAGGCTGGATCTCTCTAGTACAATTGATGAGACACTCTCTCCCTCTGCCTGCCCTGTCCCCCATCAGGAATGGAGGAATAAGAGTGGATATTGTCAGCCAGGCATGGTGATGCATGCCTTTAATCCCAGGAGAGGGAGGATCTCTGTATTTGAGGTTGGCCTGGTCTACAGAGCAAGTTCCAGGACAGCCAGGGCTATATAGAGAAACCCTGTTTCAGAAAACCAAAGTCATAGATAGATAGATAGATAGATAGATACCCAGACACCTGTTTCGTTAATTGATCAGCACAGTCAGAGTTGTCTGTTCATGTAAACACCAAACCCTTGTACTGCAAGGGCCTGGAAGAAGACAAGAAGCACAGACAACTCCATTAAATCAGGTCCTTACTACACATTCCGTGTCAAGAGCATGTAGTTGCTACAGGTCAAAGGCCATCTTCCTTTAATGCCTGTGAAGTATGGCTATTATGCTATTTGCAATTCCCACCCTTCCTTCCATAGGACAGCCCAAGTCTAGGAAGACCTTGATATGTCTTAGCTGGGATATATTAAGTTTATACCTTCTTCGGATATAAAGATATAGTTTCTAAGTAATGCACACTATATAGCGTTGCTATAAATAAAAATAAAAATGTAGGATGACCAATTAAATCTGAAGACTTCATGAAACATACTAATACTAAAAAAAAAATAATTCATCATTTATTTGAAATACAAATTAAACAGTACATGCAAGCAAGGGACATACCTACAATTAGTAACTTCGTGTGTATTTATCTGTGCATTGGATATTTGTACTGGAAATGTTTACACTATCCTAGCAGCTGTGAAACAAAGGGGAATTAACACTACATCTGGCTCTGAGAAGCTCAATGCAGGCATGAGAATCAGACCTGAGAATAATGCAGGTTGAAGCCTCAGTGCGTGAGCCATAGAGGGTTCAAGGCTGTCCCCAATCCCGCCCTGTTCCACAGAGGGGATGGGATGAAGGGAAGGAGATGTTAAGTTCTAAATGAGGTGCCCACCAATGAAATCCGTCACAGGGAAATAAGCATTTACTTTAACTTGATTCTAATTCAGAACATTTCTTCCCCAGCTGTACTCCAGCCATCTGGAGACACAAGCTCCAAAGCATGGCTGAAGCTTCTAAAACTTCCAGGACAGAACTTCCCTGAGACTCATGTGAAGACAAGACAGAGCTGTGGTCTGCCTGCCGTGGTTGTCTATAGGGTTCATCTGGGTCAGAAAAACAGGGATTTACTAATGCTACACCTACTTCCCATACAAGCCCCCAAACCTAAGTAACAGGCCTTTTGCCAGTATCTGAATCAGAAGAGAGTTACTGTCAAAGTCATGGGAAGGGAAGCAGAGAACACCAGCCATTAAACAGACCAAAAAAAGATAAGGATAGGGATGGTCAGATGACTCAGTGGTTAGCGTGCTTCTAACTCCTCTTGCAGAGGACCTGAGTTCAGTTCCCCAAATCCTTGCTCAGGCAGCTCACAACTGCCTATAATGCTAGCTCTGGGTGGGGCGGGGCAGGGCAGGGCAGGGCAGTGGGGAGATCTGATGCCTCTTCTGGCCTCCATGGCAACTGCAACCAATGGTCACGCAGACGCACATACATACACATAACTAAAAGTTTTCCAAAATTCTAAAAACCAGACAAAATGGGTGCAAAGTAAACCACTTGCCTGCCTCGAGAGCTGGTGTGTATGGCCTGGACGGTACCTGACGCAGACACATTCCAGAAGTCAGTCTCCATCACTTCCGCTGAAGAAAGGGATTCCCCACGTATCTTCTCGGGTGCATGGCTCTGAAGGAAGATTTGGGCCCTACAGATGGGAGCTCTCTAGCTATTCTTCACACCAGTGGCCCCGAGAGCTGAGCAAGGCACCAGAGGATAGTGGTCAGGCAAGGTCAAACAGAAATAATGCTGCCATGACCACATTAGTCTTTGTCAGGATGCCAGGGCAGGCGTAACGTACACCTGACACAGGAATAACTGACCAGGAAAGCCCTGGGCCTCTCAAGGAGCCGCATCACACCACCTTGGTTTGGACATCATTCTCTAAAATGCAGGTTTCCTCATAAGATGTCAGGGAAGAAAAGAGGCCAGAGTGAGGGGTAGTGTGTACCTTCGGAATTCCTGCTGGAGCTTCCAGGAGCACAGAAAACAGGATAGCCAAGATCATCATCAGGCAAGGCTCGAAATACAAAATAAGGACTACAGCTTGAGTCTGAAGACTTTAAATCGAGTAATTAGCTTGATACTATTTTACTAACGAGATCTTGCTTGGGAGTATATAAATACTAACTTAGTATGTTCCTCATATATGGCATTACTGTGACACTGAGCACACCACAAACATCCAACTGATGCCAATGAATGGTGTGCACAAAATTTGGACCCTAGAAGCCACAGCCTTCATCAGCATAAAGTAGTTTATTATTATACATAGAAAACTTTGCACCCACGTGGTTGTTTATACACCGTCCTTCCAGCCAGTCAGGTTCTCTAATGGATAAAGAGAAGAATACTTCAGTTCTCATCTTTCAGGGACCCAACACTACAATTCACTGCAGACCAGATATTTTATTTAAAAAAAAAATCACCCTATGCATGCATATGTGTGAGAACCTTTTTATAATTTTATTTGAAAGCAATACAAAGGAAAACATCTTGGAAAGCAATAATGAATTCTAAGGAGAACCTTTAAAAGCCCCCAAATTCAGCCCATTTTAAACAATGCAGGGGTAGGGGGGAGTCACCAACTCAAAGGAGTCAAGTTTAAATAGAAATCTCATAAATGATTAACAAGTAAATTTCAGCTGTGGTCCTCTTGTCTTACTGTGATAAAGTCAAAACAGTACTCTCTGGCTGACCAATATAGGATAATTTGAGAGTAGTTCCAAATATCTGACTCCAAAATGAGACAGCTTCCAGGCAACAATAGGCCAGCTTTTTCTCCTTTGAAACACAGCCAAATTCCTGGGCTTAGGGACATTCTCTTATTCAGCCACAAATCATATAGTCCAACCACATTAGTCTGCCTGTATGAATGTATGTGTGTGTGTGTGTGTGTGTATAGTTTATAGTACATAGATTATATATAACATACAAATAGTATGTGTATAAATTTTTGTTAGATGAGTACAACTACTAATTGAGATGAACTTGAACTTTTTAATTAAGTCCAAAAACAGTCTTGTCTAAATACACTCGATATATAACTACCTGTTTAACAGAAAGCAGCTTTTACACATTGTTGTTTCAAGCAGCTAGGATTTAAAACATGCTTCACTGTACGTGAAAGCTCCACCTGCTGACCTGTCCCCCCACGCCTCTCCAACACATACACACACACACACACACACACACACAGACACACATACACATACACACACCATGATCCCCATTCACCAGCACCCAATTCCCAGAAGTCATCATGATGAAGACCTGGGTGACAGGGCAACCCACGAAACACGAAACAAAATACTCCAACACAAGAGCTAGTATGTATGAGGAGTCTGCAAGTCTAACGTCCATAGCTGAACTAGAGGATGGGTAGGGGAACAGGCAGTTAATAAGCCAGGAAGGAAAGCTAGGGAGATGGCTCAGCAGTTAGGAGCACTGGCTGCCCTTCCAGAGGACCTGGGTTCAATTCCCAGCAGCCACATAACAGTCAAGGGAGTCTGATGCCTTCTTGTGTCTGTGGGCACCAGACATGTAAGTGGTGGACAAACAAATGTGCAGGCCAAACAGCAGAACACATAAAGCAAAACTAATAAGGAAAGAAGCCAGGAAAGGAGGGAAGGCAATCTGTTAAATGCTCACTACATGGTAAGCACTGTGTCATGCATGTTTACACAGATTATTTTAGTTACTCCTTATAATGACACTATGAGATAGACTTTGGCTTTTTAAAACCAAGAAAGTGGACTTGGCTGTCGTTGTATTACTGAAATCTAAATATACAAAATTATTATTTTTGTACTTCTATTTGATAATTTTATTAAATGAAAGAATGCTTAAATTTAATATTTAAAACTCTATTAAATATAAGAAAATGTAATTAATTACATAGCACATCCCAGCTATAATGGACAACAGTGATAGATTCATTTTATTTGAATCTACAGTCACAAACTAGGGCCTACCCAACTAAAAAAAAAAAAAAAAGATAAAACTACATTAAAACTATTTCTGCCTCAAAAGATAGAAAAATTTACTTCACAAATTGTTCTATTTTATAATCTTTTGTATGTTTTACCACATTGCTCGGAGCTGATGTTAGATGTGGCCCTGGAGACTTTTAGTGTTCTTATTGTTATGGTTGTTGTGTTTCCTGTAGTGCTGGACACTGAACTCCGGAACTCAGGGCCTTACCAATGACAGACAAGCACTCTGTCACTGAGAGGCACCCCCAGTCCCAAAACAGTTCTGCTGAATTTCATGACTGTGTGTGATTTCATTAGAAAGAACTGTGTGAAGGAGAGACATTTAAATCAAACTTTCTGCAGTGTCAACTTTTCCAAGGAGGTAGAGGATGGTGCAAGTTTTCCTGAGCAAAAGATAAGGATGGAGAAAGAGAGGATACATGCTTCCTCTACCTTCTTGTCACACACAGAAGAGACTTTGAAATATATATATTACAACATATATGATATAATGACATAAATATATGATATGTTTTATATTTTGCATTTATAATTTATATTTTTTCTTAATTTACCAAGAAAGATTTTGGGTGATATGAACTATAAATTAAGAATAATTTGTACCCCAAGACTATTGTTGAATAGATACAAGAAAGGGCTCATATGACTTCAGAAGGACAGCAGGACAGAATTTCTCTGAGATAAAAGATCATTCTGTACTCCAAATGTAGTAACGGTTACATGCATCTAAACATGAGTTGAACTCCAGAAGTATAACCAAAAACGGTCAATTTATGGTATGGTAATATATAAATAATAATCTAGTTAAGGGTGACGTTTGGTTTGGTTTGGTTTGGTTTGGTTTGGTTTGGTTTGGTTTGGTTTGAGCAGTGGTAGAATGAAATCCAGGGACTCACACTGCCTCTCACCTGTACCACTAGCCCTTGGTAAATTTTCCTTCATTTTGTGCTGCCAAGGGTGGAAACCACAGCTTTGTACATTCTAATATACCTATTCCTATTTTCAAATAAGAAAGCCACAATCCAAAGAGATTAAATAATTTGCCCAAGATTATATGCCTTAGATAGCAGATATAGGATTTGAAACCACATGTAACTAGTCCCAAAGTTTGCCTCGGAATGCCCCCTTCTAAAATAAAATGCCTCTTGAAATAACCAACCTAGGAATGGCTGCTCCCTTGCAGAGTGTAAACCATAATCAAGAACAAGGTCGCATCAGAGGGAGCATGCAGGCAGTCCATGAAGCATCCCAAAAAAAGTGTGGAAACCAATCCCATCGACATAACATCATTTCTTGGATACCCTCTCTTCCGTGGCTTGTGTCCAAAGACAAGTTGCTGTGTACTGCGTGTGGACAGTGTCACCTAACTCCTCATCGAGACTGTGACACATACAGATAATAAGTACCACCTGTGTGTGTCCCCAGTCCTGCATATAGTTGTTAGGAAAAGAGAAGGCCATACACCACAGTTGGGGAGGTAAAAGCATGCATCCCACCCGCTTCCATTTTACTAGAAGGATCTCTATCAGAGATCTAAGAAAACATTGCATCAAGCTGTCCAGAGTAGACACACTGAACTCTCTAGAGTATGCTTCCAGTCATTTCTGGTTAAGCACAGCCTCTGCCATCACCACAGCAAATAAGGTTTAGAATGAAGTGACAGTCAATTTCCCAAGATCGTTTTCCCTCCAAATGAGATGGTATGACGTCATCTCAATCATTTCTCAGGAATAATACTCAGTGTGTTCAACCAGTAACCAGAGGAGGAGCAGGGTGAGGTCATCCTCTGATGATGACAGACCACACAGACTTTGCTGGAAAGCCGAGAGCAAAGTTCGCTCTCAGCAGACTGTTTTAATTTTCATGCGAACTAAATCATCAATCTTCTTTCCATTTCTTCAGGCCCATGTGCACACATGTTTATGCAGATGCATGCATGTAGATCCAGAGCTGCTAATTGCTTCAGTCTGGAGCCCGAGCAACCCTCCCAAGAGAAGCAAACACACAATGACTGAGAGCTGACTTTCACAATGGCTTATTAATAATCACCAAATCTATGCAAGCCTTTTAATCATCTAAACCTAGGGGTGAGGCAACATCAAGTCCATCTACTGGACAAGTAGAATACCTTTACAGTTACTTGTGTGCGCACATCTGTGTATTTATGTGCGTGCATGCATGTAAAATGTGTTGAAGTCTACTAAATTTAATAAAGAAAAATAAAATGTATAAAGTGCAGCAAAAAAACTGATGCCTTAAAAAATATCTTTGAAGCCGGGCGGTGGTGGTGCATGCCTTTAATCCCAGCACTTGGGAGGCAGAGGCAGGTGGATTTCTGAGTTCGAGGCCAGCCTGGTCTACAGAGTGAGTTCCAGGACAGCCAGGCTACACAGAGAAACCCTGTCTCGAAAAAAACAAAACAAAACAAAAACAAAAACAAAAAATATCTTTGAAACTCCCAAAACTGGGCTAAAGAGATGGCTCAACAGTCAAGAGTTCTGGCAAAGAACCTGAGTTTGGTCCCCAGGACCTACATTGAGAAGCATATGGCTAGTTAGCTCTAACTCCAGGGAATTCAACACCCTCTTCTGATCGCTTCAGCACCTGGACAGTTATGTATGTATGTATGTATGTATGTATGTATGTAAGTATGTATGAATACCAAATGATGATGATGATGATGATGATGATGATGATGATAATAATAATCATAAGTCTAACATTTAACAATTACTAAAGTCACAAGATGTAAGGATTTTGCTAAGTCATGGCAATGAATTAAAAAGCAAACAAAAGCTCTTCCACTGGTTAACGTCCTGAACTTACTATTTTTGTGGGTCAAATTGGGTGGAAAATGGGGTCAGCAAGTTTTGGAGAGCAAGATGGCTCAGCAGGTAGTGAGGGTTTGCCCTGAGTGACTGCTCATCTGAGAGTTCTCACATGAAGTGAAGGAAAGAAATGAATCCATGAAGCTGTTGTCTGACCTCCGCACGCACTCCAATGTACGTGTCAACAGCACATAACAATGATAAATAAAAGTATAACTTTTTTGAGAAACAACTGGCCATCAACAGTTCCATTTCCTTAAACCTAAGAGAACAGTCACATGATCTCAGATGGGTAGTCTGGCTTTGTCTTTGATAACAGTGTTCTATTGGCAAAATCTTTACATAGGAAGGTTATAGAGACAGAGACAAAAACCAAGTGGATGTGTGGGGAAGAGGAGACACGTGTCAGAATACCTAAGTAAGTTATCGTCACCAAACTATAACTTACATGTGATAAAACTCAATAAATTTTAAGTGTAGAATCTGAAGAGCTTTCACAAACTATCTGGTCTTACAGTTTCTAACACAATGATGACATATAGTGCATCCATGTACCCCAAAGTTCCCTGTGCCTCTGGCAGACAATACTCTCCCTGCATCAGCAACCCCTGAGGTGCCCTCTGTCACTACAGTAGCTTCTCATCTGCTAGAATTCCACAGGAGAGCGCACGGAATGTGTTTTTTCTGTGCGTGCTTCTGCCTGGGGGAGCATGATTCTGAGCGGCATCTGGGCTGTTCATCAGCTCACCTGTCTTCTCATGACTGTATAGGCACAGTGTCTAACCGTTCAACAAACAAGCCATTTCTGGTATATGATTATTAAAGAAGAACAACAACAGCAAAACGAACAAATCTTTTAGGAATGCTTATATAAAGTCTTCTTTGAACACAGATTCCCTCCCCTTAGGAGAATACCTAGGAATGAATTCCTGGGCTATGTGGTACATGTAGTTTTCACTTTGTGGGGAACTAATGAATACCATCAAAGTGGCTACACTATTTTCCATTGCCAACATCACGGTGGGGAAGTCCCAGGTGTCAGCATCTCGGCCACAGAATACTATGCAGTGGCACCTCTTAAATCCACACTTCTCCAGTGACTCATGATGACATGTTTTTGTACGCTCACTTTCCATTGCTAAATCAGACTCGGGGACAAGACTCTTCAGATCTTTTTGGCTCTTTCTAACAGAGCCATAGGTCTGCTTTGTTTTTTAAACCAGGTATTTTCAAGTATATTCTCTCTAGTGGAGGCTGCCTGTTCATTATCTTAACATTTCTTTTGAGGGCCAAAAGCTTTTAATTTTAATAACTACACTTTTTTCTTAGTTTCTACATCTAAAAAACAAGCATTGCTGTTAGGCAGGAGGGATGGGCTGAGTTCATAGAGTTTCCAGGGCAGGAAAACCATTCTGTAAACAGTGGATACCTATTGTACATTTTTCCACTGTAAGTAGGAAATATATTTGAACTGATGCCTAAGATGAATTATGAAATCACGATGACAATGATCTTTTAGTACAGGTTCCTCAGAGTAATGGTCCGCCCTGGATGCTGCATGTTCAGGGACATTTGAGCACATAAGAAATTACTGTGCCTTCCACTCCATTTTGCTGTGAATCACAAATAATTCTAAAAACTACTGACTTTTTTTAAAAAAAAAAAAATCAAAACAATAAGTTTTGCCTATACAAAGATCACAAAAAGTTCCCCCTATGAATTCTTAGGAAGACTTATTATCTCGGAAGCTTTACTTAGATCTATAATCCATGTCAAGTTTGTCTGAGTGTTCACTATGGGACAAGGTTTCACTTTATGAGTACAATTGCCTGCTTTAGCTTTATTGGTTGAAAATGCCCATTCTCACAGAATACTTGTAATGTTGTCCAGATTCAATGGGTTACATATCTTAGGCCTATCTGTCTATAGTCAGTTGAGGCAATAGCATACTGCCTTGATTACTATAGCTTCAAACTAAGTAGTAAAAACAGGTAGTGAAGTCTCCAACTTGGACCTCTTATTTTTAAAGCACTTACTGACTACAGACTTATTTCCAGGGGGTCATTCTCTCTCAGTGGGGGTGTTTCAATATGGCTTCCAACTGATGCAACTGCTCCATCATTGACTGTTCTTTTTATGTTACACATGCCAGTGGGCATTCAAGGGCCTCCACCTATCTCTTGCTTACCTGAGGTATAAAAAATTCCTATCTACTTGACATCACATATATTTTTAGTGAATTCTTTTTCTTATCCCACTAGCCGTAATCTATATTCTGGCCATAGTTTTCTCTTCTTGTTCCAGCCACGCCTCATCAATACTTACTCTCTCATCTTTGGATTTTTTTATATGATATTACTGAAAGGTTTCTACCCTCTGTTTTGAGCATGAGAAGCATATATTTCTGACCTACCTTCGAGAATCACTGCCCCAGAATGCTGGTCTTTAAGTTAGACTGTGTTGTTACTCGGAGCTAGGTCTCACCCAAGCCACTTTGCCAAAAAAAAAAAAAAAAAAAAAAAAAAGAATGATTGAAGACCTTTCCAACTCAAACCCAACTAAAACAACCTGTATCTAAGACGGCAGCCTACTTCCCAGCTCAGGAAGTAGTAAGATTGCCTTGTATCTGATTTTGACTCTTTCTTGTCTTAGTCACTGTCCTATTGCCATGAAGAAACACAATAACCCAGACAACACTATAAAGAAAGCATTTAACTGGGGGCTGGCTTACAGTTTCAGAGGCTTGGTCCATTATCATCATGGTGGGGAGCATAGCAGCACTTAGGCAGACATGATGCTGGGGAAGGACTGAGAGTTCTACATCTTTATGTATAGGCAGAGAGATGGGGGGAGGAAGTGGGGGGTGGAGGAGGAATAGGTCCAACATGGGCTTTTGAAACCACAAAGCCCAAACCACAGTGACATCCTTCCTCCAACAAGCTACACCCTCTAATCCTTCTAATCCTTTCAAATAGTTCCATTCCCTGGTCACCAAGTATTAAAATATATGAGCCTATGGGGGCAATTCTCATTCAAACCACCAGTTGTTTTTTTTTAATTTCTTTGTCCTAAAATACTCAGATATGTTTATGTCAGCTTCTAGAAAGCCAAAGGACAGTTTTGAAACATATGTAACAACTACATCTCAGAACTGAGGTCCTTAGGTCACTTCAACAGTCACTAGTGTAAGCTCACCTACAAGCTGGCTATAGTTTGAATGTAACTGTCTCCCATAAGCTCTGTGCTTAAATATATGATCCTTGGCTGGGGTCAGGGAAGAGGAAGTTGGTACCTAGCCAGAGGAAGTAGGTCACTAGGGTTAGGCCTTCTCTCTTGTCACTCTCTGTGAGCTGATGCAACTTGCCTGGCTGGTTTATGCTTCTGCCCTTAAGTTGTTGCTTGTGAAGTATTTTGTCCCAGCAACTAGAAAACTATCTGATAGAAGACTCTAGAGAAAGAAAGAGAGGGAAGAAAGGGCAGACATACAGACAGATGGAGAGACTGAGAGGAGGAGGTGTCATATGTACTTATATAACAGCACTGACATTTCCTCGTCTAAAAGATTACTTGAGATCTCTTGCAATTTTATATAGGAATCACATGCTACTATTAAAAAAGGATATCCAGTTTCTAAAGAAATTAATTAGGATTCCATCTCAGTTAAAAAAAAATATCTAAAACTATAGAAAGAGAGTTTTGTTCTCAAAATGAGAGGCTGACAAACTATAGCTTCATTTTGTTTAAGACAACAAGCTTAAAAGACAGAGGTTGAAAATGTTGAGATATGACAGAAATAGACACGTATCTACAGGTTCAGGAGGCAAAGAGAAGGAAGGCTAGGCTAGCCCTAACTCACACAGACTCCACTTGAAACACCACTCAGGAAAACCCTGAGTCACACCTATGACACATGATACATGACGTGAGTTCAGTTCTATCCGGAAGCTTATAGTTTTAGAGAATGACTACCAGGTACATTATTATAGTACATCCCTGACAACAGAACTCAGTTACTCAAAGGGAGCCACCTGAAGTGTCCCTGAAATTTCTAGAAATTATTAGGAAAATTAGCTGCTTACTGTTAGACTGCCTGGCCACTTAGTCTACCTACTTTGTGTTCCCAAATCTGATAATTCAGTATCTTGGGAAATTTTAATTTTCAAAGGCCAAAATGTCAGAAGGCTGCTTATATAAAACATTTGGAGTTCTATTATTTGACTCAGGAAGACAGAAAAACTAGGGCAGGGATTATTCCTACCCCAGAATAGAGGTCCCCCACCCGCCTGTCCCGTCTGCCAGTTGGCTCTCTAGACAGAAGAGCCATGGGAAAATCACCCAGCCACGTCAATCTGAAAAAGATGGTAATGACAAAGAAAGTTAAACTCCTATTCCCCGGGGTCTAGCTAGGCAGTTTGGGGGAAGGTTTAGTTGTAGCTAAAGTGATGTATTATTCTCCTTTCTCCAAGCTTTATGAATACAGGAAAAGAATCCAGGAAACCTAGGTGGCTCAATGCCCTTATGTAACACTGGCCCATGGTCACAGTCACCTGGATGTCAATCCTGCCACAGGTGCCTGTCCCTCACTATTGGTGACTGACGTTTCAGAGATAAGGCTTGGACAGTAAAATGGAGGCCGATAGAGACAATGATGGCTACCTTGCAAGAAGTAGTCTTATACCTGGCAGGAAGGTCCATGCTACTAAATGACCAGGGAGCCACCTTACCTTCACACAGCAGGGACTACCTCACTGACCATAACCGCAGGGGTGAGGGGAGAGATGCTATCACTACCTGGATCTCTCTCTTCTTAAGAGCTCCCCTAACAAGAAATTACCTGGAACAGTTGGTAAATAGTCATGATATGAATTTAGGAATCAAGAAAGTGGCTGTTTCTATCTTAGGAGGATGGGGATATTACATCTACAGATACAGACACACAAGGCAGTTTGTGTAAAGGATGGGTATACACCTTTAAAGACAGATATACAAGACAGTGTGTAAGGCATAATCTCATCACTTGTAAATAATATAAACACAGGAGAACAGAGAGATGATCTGGTATGGCATCACTAGTGTAATACAGAAGGAGAGACGAAGCATGTCTTTGAGTTGAATAAAAAAAGAGATGGCAAGGCAAATAGATTGAGTACTTTAAGACTAGTCTCAAAGAGGACACACCTCAACAAAACCCATGGCCATTAAAATCACATTATTAGTGCACAGAGACCTGGTAAATTCTTTTCCATCTCAACACTCTGCTATATTTTAATAGCTCGTGTTAAGGATACAATCCCACACTCCTGAAAGTGGGCTTTTTAATATTGCTAGGATAGTGACAATAAGCATTACTGATACAAGGTAAAGATTAAAGGACCCATTCACTCACCTCACCATGCTTCCCTTAGAAAATCATTTTCAATCACCAGTATTTCTACTCCTTTATCATTAACAAGCCCAGGATTTCAAATGTAATACAAAAGTTGAGTGAGCTAATGATAACTCAAAAATAGCAATGACCGTACAGTGTTAATGACAGGTTAAAAAACCCAGGGACTCAATGGTTTCTGTAGAAGAAAAAAGAGCATTTATTCCCACAGGCTCTCTCCAGTAATCCTCAGAGCACTGGTTTCTCAGGCCCCCTCAACTGGAAGGATTCCTGTTCCTCTGAAATCTCCGGTACTTGGTCTATTGACTTCCTGCACTGTGTCATAGCCCTGCCAGCCTTGATCAACCTGAACCCAGGTCCTTGAAGGCAGGTCTCAAAGATGGACCTGCTAATGGCCGGTGACTGGAAGGCCACAGTAAACACTAGCTGAGCACAGGCCTGAAAGAATCAATATCCCCATGGCTACAATCTGCCCATTTAAAACTCTGCGTCTGATCCCGCTTTCTATATTACAGGAGCAGAATGCTACATCACTTCATCAATAAATTAACTTAATTATTCTTACTAAGATTTTTTTAACCAAGTATGAACCAGAACTCTTTAAAGGCGTGCCAGAACATTTTAAACTGATGCTGAATGATTACAGTATTGCTTTGACAAATGCCTCAGAACCAGTCCCTGGTAGGCGGATGATACTTCTAAAACAGAGGTGGCCCACAGATTGTGGGCTCCCCTTAATTTGAAGTCACTTTCAACAACTTGGATCTTTGATTTAGACCATGTTATGGGAGATGGGACGACACCACACCCAGGATGAGATGCAGGGGTGGGGCTCTTCCCAATTAATTACAGAGGACGCCTGCATCAGCCAGCTGGGTAGTAGCTTCCCCTATAGAAAGAAGGAGTGACTAAAATAAGCACCGACACAAGCGGATTCAATTTACAGTGCTCGCCGCTTTTGTGTGGGGAATGCTTTAAGCCTTTGGTGAGTCACATCACTTTGAGAGCAAGAATAAAGCAAAGAGAAGCAGCCTGGCTCTGCTTCTGTACTTCACGTATCTTAAAATCCTTTCTAACTTCACCCAGCACGTAGAGAAGAATGGCTGCCAGAGTAGACCCTGGATACATTTCTATCCATTTTCTCCCATTTGTTTCACTTCCTAGGTGAGAAGATAGTTACAATCCGACCTGGTTTTGCATACAGAATACAGAGGTTGGTCAGGGCACAGGGGAGAGTTAGAAGTTCCTAAGGGGTCATGAGCCAAGGAGCATGCCAGGTCTGGAGTCTATCATCAGCCCAACCCACAGCTGTGAACAGCACATGGCCCCTCCTCCTAGCCCACCCCAAATCTGATGATGGAAAAAAAAAAACATAAACATAAACAAAAACAACACGGTGACTTAGCAGCCCAGTGATCCTACCCCAAACAGACCCCTTCAATGCACTTGATGTGAGCTCATCTTTTACAAGCACCAGGGCTGAAAATACGCTAGAACAAAAGACTGGCTCTGGGCAGCCATAAAGAAGGCAGCGGCCTGCTACATACATAATTCATGATGCTAAGGGAGCAGCCATCGACATCACTTATCCTTTCCATATTTTAAATCGGGCAAAAGTTACCAGATACTATTTATAAACTCTCTTATTTCCATAGGAACCTGCCAATTTTGAGAAATAGGACCACTTACAAACCTAAGACCGTAAATCTTCTGGAGTTTATGCGCCATCCATCAGAGCGGGGAGGCTAATAACCCTAAATAAACCAATTAGGTCAGCAGTCCTGTTGAGACCAATGTTATCAGATCACTTCCGCTTTTCCATTTTAAAAATAAATGGCCCAGTTCTCATCTCACCTCAGTTGAAGTTGATCCTGAACTGTACGCTCAAATCAGAGGGTCTGGCATTTGACATGACAGTTAAGGTCAGTTAAAGAGAGGATCCCGGCTGTGCCCAGGGTCAGAAGATTCAGAAGAACTCAAGTCTGCAGGTCTTAACATCCTGGACTCTGTATCCTTGGTCCCCAGAGATGCTCTGGGGCCTTTTTTCATTCATTACATCTGAATGAGCACGACTGGCCACTGGACTTCATTCTCACTCCTTTCTAATCCATCTCCCACGCAGCCGCTGTCAGAGCATCTACAAAATGCAAACCCAGCAGTTCCAGTCGACTGTTCAATACCTCCTTCCACTCACGGGATAAAAACTACCAGGTCTTATTTTAGCATTATATGGAGCTGCCAAGTGTTCTCTTCTAACTAACTAAATAAAAATACGTTCATACCACGTTTACATCGCATACGTGTTGGAGACTGAATCCTTAAGCTCCTAGCATCTCTGCAACCCTCGTCCTCTCCATAGAGCTCTGTGAAAATCTGCAGGCAGGCATTTTCTGGAGGCCTTTTCCTGCCCCACCCACCTGACTCCAGAAGGATGCTTTCCACGGGCCTCTCACGTCTCCAAAGGCCTTGGAATTGATTTCAGAGCACCGTGGCTGTTAACTGCCTACTCTTCTTCCCCGGCTGCTGCTTTACTCTCCTCAGATACTGTATGACCTGCCCTGTGCCTATCATTACAGAGCCCTAGCCCATGTCACGGTCTCTACAGTGAAACAACCGTATGCATTTCTCACGTCATTTCGTTCTTCGTTCAATCAATCCCCACTTTTGACAGGTGGAAGCTCTTGTTTTTTTCCTATCACAAGAAATACAGATTGTAAGCTCTGGGGGCCAGCCTGGCTTCTGCTATGGCTGTATACCCAAGGTATTTAGCCCTCTCAAGTGTCAGTGTTACTTATCTGTGAACAAAGATCATGGTAATCATAGCCTACATTTATTGAGTGTTTGCCATGTAATAGACACTGTACTAGAGACCGGGTGCCTATTCGTTTATTTAATCCTCACCACCTCTCAGGACATAACGACACAGGTACGAAGGCTTAGGAACTGAAAGAATTTTCCTCTAGCGTTTCCTCTAGCATTTCAGATGAAGCTAAGACTTGCGGATGCCAAGTAGTTTCCTAGAGGTCCCAGATCACGGCTTTGGACTTCATGTGAACAGAAAGGAAGCAAGGAAGGGCTCTTTTCCCTGGTGCTGCAGCGTTAGCACAAAGCAAGAAAACTGTACAACAATCCTCATCTCTGGCTGCAGTAAGAGAGACACTTGTTCTGTGTCAACTTCCATAGGAAACCATGTGGACTCACAAAGATCAGATCCTTTACAGAAATGATCTGGGTCACAGGATGGGTGATGGCCAGAGGGGGGGATGAAGCAGAAAGCTATTCAAACCACGGATAGCACACAGCCAGGCTCCAGGCATAAAACGATCCATGGAGCACATGCTTTAGCATCCTCAGAGGCGAGAGAGCATGTGTTTGTGCACGGCTATGAACAAAGCCACCGACACACCACCAGATTCTTCAAAAGCAAATATTTGTCCACTGCCAAAGAATGGGATTCTTTCCTAACAAAGAACAATGGGCACCATTCTCACTCCTCATCCTCCCTCTCTGGTTCTTAGTGAGTTACGATCTCAATGGAGATTCCCCCATGAATAAGCGTGTCTGGCATCACAAATGGCACTGTAAATCAGAAGGTTTATGGACTGTAAAAGATGGCTGGTTTCAGTATCCTGACTCTGCTGCAGCTTCCTGCCTGAAGAACACCTGAGGCTGGAGACACAGCAATTTATCTGGTTCTGGAAACATTCACCTGTTCCGTTTTGGTTTTGTTTTTTTGTTGTTGTTGTTGTTGTTGTTTGCAGGGATTTGGGGGGGAGTCAGGGTTTTTTCTGTTTTGTTGTTGTTGCTGTTTGGGTTTTTTTGTTTTGTTTTGTTTTGTTTTTTTTGTTTTGGCTAGGAGAGGGAATTTTAACCAGCCCTCCTGTTTGGCTAAGCATGACTGCAAGTATGTTCTGGAGATGCTCAGCTGCATCCACAGCGCTCACGAAGAGGCTGTGAACTGACTGTTCCTAGAAGAGCTAACTGGCTACACTGAAACAGAGCCACAGCCAGAAGCCACATTCCTGAAATGACCAAACAGAAAACCAGTACCCTTGCCTTCCCTTATACCAAGAAGAGAGGTCAGAAAGAAACATAGTAGCTCGGGAGAAGCCAAGACCTGCCTGCTTATATTTGAGGAAATGCAGAGGCTTTAAGACGTGGAATAAGTTGAAAAGGACACTTGCTTTATCCAAGAGCGGGATGGTGAGAGAGACAACCAGGGCTGTGCCACTCAGGAGCCATCTGGGTACCAGCCATGTCAGGGAAGGGGACAGATGTATGCTACCGAGGGCTCTAAAGCTCCTTTTTTTGTTTCTGTATCCTAGGGCACAAAACAGCCAAGCTCTCAGCAGACAGTGGAGCCAGTTTTGGCACTGCAGTATTTTGGAAAATTCACATTTCTTTTTTTAGTACTTCCCATGCAATTCATGAGAGATACTTGAATCAGAGTCACCTCAGCCATGCCTGCATGTAGCGCATCGCACTGAATGTATATTTTAGTGACATGTTCAGAGACTATGTGAGCCACCCACCCTGGCCCTCCGTACTATCTACAGTGATTTGTGCACTGTTCAGGGAGAGGAGAAAGATTTCTAAAGAACATATGGTGAAAACCATTTTTTGAAGAAGCCAAGTCTGACGTTGTTGGCTTCCGATGATCTTCGAAACACAGGAGCAACAAAAACAGAATTTAATTCAATTTAATTCCATGGCAAACACACTTGAGTGCACTAGGTTAGACCCATTCCAAACCAGATATCCGGTACTGGTTCTATACATACTGTACCAAGCATAGGTCTAAAAATATGATGGAGAGCAACTTGAAAGGCAACGTGAGGGACAGACTCAGCACCCTGCCACCAGTGGAGAGACAGAAGCAGTGTTCTGAGTCAGTGGCTTACCACCAATTATTTTCCATTGATTTCTTACACGGACCAAGCATTATTCCTGGTGCCACAGCCTTATTTTGATCAGTAATCTGCGTATTTATAAACATGCAAGATTTGTAATTATGGCTATGTCTAAATACCGCATCCCACAATAAGAGATGAATTAAGCTATGAAAAGAGTAATTACGCTCAAAGCAATAGCGTTCCAACACGCATCACGGAAGTCGGTTAGAAACATTACCTCCTTTCAAAGCACAAAGCTGAGCTTTCCGAATTCCCAAGCCTCTCTCCTGTCCCGCCATTCGGACTAATTGCGCCTCCAGAGTGTTCCGAACACAAAGAAAGCCTTTAAACTAGAAAGGTTGTTTTTTTTTTTTAAAGAAGCTCACTGCTAAACCTCCAAAAGGGAGAAAACTTCTTTAGCTTAAAATCTTGAGAACAGCGTGGAAGAGACCAAGGGTCTGTCAGGACTGGTTGACTAAACAATAGAGAAAGGGCCAGAGAATTATGAGATAAGCCATGGACAATATGCAATGTGCATATGTGTGTGATTATTTTCAAACTGCCACTATGGTAACATTACCCAAGCACAGATTTGTTTTCAATAGTATATATGTGTAGGTATGTGTACTTGAGTTCACATGTCTGGAGAGGTCAGAGATGTTGCTTCTACCCAGAGTTGGAGTTACAGGTGGTTGTAAGCTGCCTCATGTGGGTACTAGGAATTGAACTCAGGACCTCTGGTAGAATCTTATATGCTCTTTCTTTTTGAGCCATCCTTCAAAGGGGGGCGGGGGGCGCCCCCGAAAAAAAATTCTGTTAAGTGCTCAAATGCAAGGTGCAGAACCTCTTTCAGATTAAACACATGCAAATGAATGTGTTATCATCCCTGAAAGATACCACAAGAAACATTGTACAAATCAAAAGATGTGAGGTGGACAATGGTGGGCGTGGCTTCTGCTGTTGAATTACTATGTATACTTTCCTATTGTTAATGTCACAGGAGCAAAGAAACATTGTGCAATTTCTCTGCGATAAATTCAGGGATTTTCAGTTCTCTAAGAAGTCAATTATAATGATAAATTTTAAACCTAAATCAAGAATTCTTAGAAAATCAGAAAGCCAAACAAGCGGGGAAAAGGTTGTACATGCAACAAAGACATATGAAGAGTTAATCTCAACTGATAAAGCACTGTGATTTTTTTTTAAAGCTGAGAGCCGGTAAGATGGTGCCAAAAATATATTATCTGAAAACTCAGAAAAAAAATGGCGACATCATCAGGCAGCATGCATGTGAGTGAACAGCCTCACTAATTAGACCTCTGAGTCGCTAGCGAGGTGCTATTTCCCGTTAAATATCAGTGCCTTGTTAGGATGAAGGCCTGTAGAGGGGCAGCCTGGGGAAGGAATCTGGCAGGTAGCAGGAAAGCAGTGCAAACATGCTCTGAAACCGACCATGATATTCTCCACCTGTCACTCCATGATCGAACCTTGAAAATGGCTGCCCAAATGCCAACCTCTTGTAACGTGCCTTCCAAAAAAGCATGGCTGAATTTTGCTGTTTCCTTTGGACCTAGACCCACTTACGCTGGACACAGACCCCAACTGCTACAGCACCACTGCAGTTCCTGCACCTGCCCAGCTGCTGCAGCTACAAAGACCAGGTGCCCTCCTGCATGAATGCTATAGCCTTGCCCCTTGGGCTGCTCCAAATGTGCCCAGGGCTGTCTGCAGAGGAGCATCTGAGGGAGTGCCTGCTGCCCCTGATCTGAATGACACTCACAACCTCAGACTCAGTTTTCACACAACTCTGCTATGTTCTTTTGTCTATAAAGTCTGTGAATGATGATAAAAGTTCATGACCCAGAACAGAAAAGAAAACAAACAAAAACCTTTCACAAAGAAACACAACCAAGCCAGGTGTGGTACCTCAGGCCTATAACCCTAACCCTCAGGAGGCAGAGACAGGGAGGTTGTTGCTGCAAGCTTGAGGACCTCCTGGCAAAAGTCTTGAACACACAGAAAGAAAAGAAAAAAGCACCAGAGAAAAAGAGAAAAGTTCTTCACAGAGTTACGACAATAAAAAGGCAAGTGTTCACATGGTTGAGCCAAAGGAACACGGTTAAATAAACAGCGAAAATGGCCTTCCCAACTATGACGTAAGCACTCACCCTCACCGTGATGGTGCAGTTAGAAAGCCCCTGAAATGTAATGAATAATAGCTTAGATTTTTAGAAAAAAATCAATATTTAGATCATTTATACAATGAGCTAAGCTCATATTTTAAGAGCCTAAGCTTAAAGGAGGAGCTGAGAGAAACGGTGGAATGGTTATGGAACACGCCAGCTCTGAAAACACATGTAACATATCCTTTCCCCATACCTGCTATGAGTGGCATGTTCCCTTTTCCCCTCCAAATTTCTGTTATAATATGGGAGAAATTAGTTTCTGTAAGATTATACTATGTTATACCCTGCTATATATATAAAAAGGAGGAGGAGCAGGAAAAAGAAAAGGAAAAGAATGAACAGGAGAAGGAAGAAGAGTAGGAGGAAGAAGAGGATGAGGAAGAAGAGAAGGAAGAGGAGGATATTACTTACAGGCTTATCAGATTTCCAAATACACATCTGAAAGTTTGTATCTTCTGGAAAATGGCAGTCCCAGCAGCAGTTGAACTCTTCTTTCTGGACAATATATGTGCATTAACTCATCCCTTGGGACCACCCCACAGGACAAAAACTATTGTGACTTCCAAAGGCACACAGCTGACAGGTGCTGAAACAGAGCAGAGCCTAGCTAGTCACAACCAGCTGACCAGTGCATTAGAATGCTTCAATTTTACTGTTATTAAAAAAACCTCCTTGCTTTTTCTTTGTAATTTAATTTTGTTTATTATTATGGTGTGTGTGTGTGTGTGTATGTGTGTGTGTGTGTGTATGTGTGTGTGTGTGTATGTAGTAGCAGCAGCAGCAGCAGCAGTAGATTGGACACATGCTCCAGCATAAATTCAGAAACCAGAGGATGTCCTTGTGGACCTCATTCTCTCCTTCCACTTTTATTTGGGTTCCAGAAACTGAACTCAGGTCTTCAGGCTTGCACGCCAGTCACCTCTACCACTGAGCCATCTTATCAGCCCAGAATGTTTCAACTTTAAAAAGCAACATAAATCCTATGTTTCAAATCAAAGCAGAAAGAATACAAACCATATATCTATATTTTTTAATATCTTGAACTTCTAAGCATTTCAGTCAAAGGGCAAGAGAGTATATTTGGGTCAAGTGAGAGGCAAGATAGGCAAACTCAAGCAGTAACAGAGTGATCGATGCAAGAAACCCTGGCTTCCTGAAGTCAGTTACATCCAGATGAATGATATGCACAGACTAGGGTATTGGGAAGCAAACTTAATTAAAGTCGTACTTTCATTTACTCTAGAATTACAAGCAATACATAAAGAGAGTAGTGATGTAAAGGGCTCACAGCTAAACTATAATTGTGTTACATTCAAATTGCTTTTCTCGAGGGCTGTTATGGTAAGATTTACAACGAGGAAAAGTAATGTCTTCACATACAGTCCTATGGATAACCGAGGCACCCAGCATCATGATGTTGAGGATAGCCAATGGCCCTTTCTTCCTGTCCTCTGATCTGGAGAAAGTGATCACACTTGGACACTGTGCCCCATGCAGATATCTGAAGCTACCTTTCCACTGTCCCAGCTACAAATGTCTTCCAGGGCTCAGGAGAGGTCTGGCCAGTGGTGGCAAAGGCTATGCTGGAACAGTGCTTCAATGATCTAATTCAAGGGTCAGCAGGAGTCACTGCCAAAGATGTCTGGTCTCGAAATGTCATTTAAATCAAGAACCTCCCCCCTTCCTTGTCATAACTCCTAAACTCCAAATGCTTTGAGGACACAATCTACATCATGTCATTTCCACCTAGGCCTTTGGCCTCCTTCACCTACTGAGACCCACTTCCCACTTCCTTCCTCCTGTGGTTACCTGGAAACTCTCTCTAACACTCACTCAGCTGCATAGCAGCCTCGCAGGCACCACCACAACATGCTTTCCTTGTAGCGCACACCCCTGACCATGACCTCTGCTGACTCCACACTGCAGGCCCAACTCTTAGTGATATGGAAGACATTCTCTGCAAGCTTCCTGCTAAGGAGCTAAGCCCTCTGAGAGATGAACAGAAGGCTAGCGCAAACCCAGAGTGCTCTTATGGAACTCACTGGCTAAAGCCGATCTTTAAAAAGAAAACTGGAAAACCGAGGACCTAGTGATCAGTACCTCATAGGGTTAGCAGGGATCTGAATGAGATCACCCACTCGAACTTGAAGCTTCTGAGCATGCTGAAAACTTGGCACATGTTCAGTCTCCTGGTACCCTCCAACCATATCCCTTACAACAATAGATATGATGACGTGCTTACGTGTATGTGTGTGTGCATTTGTGCGTGCGTGTGTGTGTGTGTGTGTGTGTGTGTGTGTGCGTGCAAGATTAGCTGGCTAGCAAATCCCAAGGATCTTCCTTTCTCTACCTCCTCAGTGCTGGGATTACAGCTGCATGCTAAGGTAACTAGCTTTTTACATGGGTCTGGGATCCTAACCCAGGTCCTCACGTTATCCACTGACCTACCCTTCCATCACTTCCACAATCATTCTTAAGCTCTCTATTTTCAAACAAGGGAGGGGTAAAGGGTTGTGCTCCTTACTACCCCTAATTCCCTACTGCTAGTGTATCATTCTAACACCATGTCAAGAGCACATGACTCATCCTGGGACCAATGAGGATCCGAGATAATGCATCCTAGGAGTGGGGAGGATCTGAGATGTTTAACTCTTTGAATCCCTCAACATTTAATGGGTTAATAATAGGAAGACATCTCAGCAAAGCCTCCCTCAACAAAGAAGCCTGTAAGTATTAGCCGCATATGCTTGACCACACCCACTTTAATTGGTGCTGTCTTCGGAGTCAGTCTTTGGAATCTGGAAATGATAGATGGCCTTGATCTTCCAAAGGAGGACCAAATAAATAACCAAGAAGGTGGTGATACTTAGAACAAAGGGAAGTTTCTTTCCCTCGAAAGGGATGAGCAGCTTTGAAAGGTTTCAGAAGACTCGGTGATGATACTGGTGTTGATACTGGTGATGATGGTGATACCATTGTTCTCCTCAGGCTCTACCTGTGATTAACTGCAACAAACGATTCAGACTCCAAGTCAACTGGGGAGAGGGATGTGGGCATTGCTTTCTACCTACTCCTCCTCCTCAAGTAAATTCAAACAAGAAGTCAGTGTCTCTCTAAATGAGCAGACTTTTCCCCCTAGAAAAATGAGAAGCCAGACATCTCACAAACACACAATAATTTTCTCTCTAAATGGGCAGATTCCATAAATGAAGGACCAATCATCACGTTAAGATCCCACTCCCGCGGCCAACATAGTGCTTTTTATTTTATTCTCCTAAAATTCCCAGTCCAGCTCAGATGTCTGTGTACAGCAGGTATTCTAAACTGACTGGTGACAGACTCAAGCTGGTAACTTGTCTTGTGTGGCAATATCGTAGTATTGAAATATTCCCAGTCCTTGCCAGCTTATCTATCTGTGGCCTAAGGACCAAGCACTTTGGGTATATCACTCAAAATGTACAAAAAAAGAAAAAAAAATCATAAAAGTTCTATGCTGAAAATAGTAGTTCCACAGCCTTGTTATCTCCCATATGATCTTTGTCAGCCTATGTGGGTCACATGTGGGTGAGTGCACACACACACACACACACTCACATATACACACACATACACATATATACACAGACACACATACATACACATAGAGACAAACATACACACACTCACATACACATACACACACACATACACACTAACAAACATATACACTGACATACACACACAGACACAAACACACACACACACATACACACAGAGACAAATACACACAGACAAACACACACACACTCATACACATACACACACACAGAGACACAAACACACACACACACTCACTCATATATACAATAGACACAAACACATACACACTGACATACATACTCACACACAGACACACACACACACACACACACACCACCACCACCACCAGATTAAACTCTGCCTGCCATACTCACTAACCCTAACATGAGGATCCCAATATGGCTCTGAGAGAGATGTCCAGTCAATAAAGAAGCACCCAAACCCTTACTCTTAAGCCATGCCCTGTAAAGAAAGTTGGCACCTGGAGCCAGGTGGAGGAATTCTGGAGCAATCCATCCCAGCGAGGAGGCTCAGCCCTGCCTCAGTGTTCCTGTGGGAGGAGATCCAGCCCTGCCTTGGTGCTCCTTGCCCACACAAGCACTTGGCTCGAAGGTCACACTTGCATAGCTCTCTGAAGGTAAGAAATACCAATGAACTGTTCACTTTAAAATGATTGATCTTGCATTTGATAAATTTCACCTTGAGAGGAGGAGGCGGAAGAAGAGGAGGAGGGTGACGAGAAAGGGATGAAGGGGGAGGAAGAGGAAAAGAAGGAGATAGAGGAGGGGGGAAAAAGAAGAAAGGGATGGGGAAATAGAGGGGGAAGAGGAGGAGGTGACTAGAGGAAGAGAAAGGAAGGGAGGAGGGAGAGGGACAAAAGGGAATGGAGGAGGGGGAAAGGGAAGAAAGGGATGGAGGAAAGAAGGGAGAGAGGGGGGAAGAGGAGGAAGGAAGGGAGGAGGGGACACATGAAGCAAAGAGCAACAAGGGCAGCCACACCAAGCACTTGACTCATGAAGCCACCCCACCCCAAACCATGCTTGGCTAGCAAGTGCCTCGGCACAGACTGTGAGAGGAAGTGGGGTTAGCCTGGGTGCCCAAGGCGAAGGTTTGGAGCAGCAGGAACTTTCCAGAAGCAAGCAGGGAAAGCCTCTAGGCATCTGGCATCCAACAGAGCTGCCTGGCCCCTCTGACCACCCTGTCCATCACACCCCACTGCAGTCCTCGCTGGGTGTGTTCTCTACCTTTCCTGGGTGTCCTGTTAGACTATTGCTCAGGGGTTCCTCCCTCATTTCTTCTTTTAAAAAACAAACAAAATCAAAACAAAACAAAGAACCAACCAAGCCTTGGTGTTTCCAGCTAGGACCTTATCCTGAAGAAATAAATGTTTTTGAGCACTCACTGCCAAAAATAAAAATAACTCCAAAATTTTCCTTCTCATTCTCTACAAATAAGTCAGCCTGCTGGCAAGGATATCTGGGAATTGTTATCAATGCGGCTGCCAAGTATGCAATACACATGGGCTTGTCTATACCACAGCCAGCCACTCCACCAGGGTCTTCCCTTGATCTCCAATCAACAGGCTGAGCCCAAGGTGGAATTTGGGGAAGCAACATTGCCGGGAAGAGGATAAAGAGTCTGTCTTCCTGTACCCCTTCCACTTCCTCCAATCATGGCTTCATGCTCCTCCATCACTGAATCTTGCCTCCCTATGGAAGTCAAAGTTAAGGAGAAGGTATGAGCCAATCAGGGGAGGAAGAGCTAAGAGAGCTCTGCGTTGGGAGGAAGAGTCACCGGTGCCCTAGGGAACTAACCATAAGGTCAGGTAGCACAAGGCTTTAGGCAGCCAGCTCCTACATACTCAGCGTGGTATCCTGATCCTCTGTCCTGTCTCCATTTATTTCTGTGAGATTTAGAGTTTGTACACAAAGGGGAAGAACATAAACAAAAACCTAAAATTGCATGGCAAACCTTGACATATACACTTGCAGATAGTGAACACCAAAACCAACCCAAAACCCACTTGCAAGGAATCAAGAGATAACACAAAGTCTTTGACCTCTCAGAAATGATGGCTGTGGAGTCTCTCCCACCTGCTCACCCATTTCCGGTGCTACTCAGCCGGCTGCCATGAAACATCAGAAAGCAAAAGAAGAGTCCCTGAGACACTGTACCATTCCTCAAAGTAGGGGTGTGGTGGAGGGAGTCTCTTAAGTTTCATGAGTTGGTCACATGCATTCTGTGGGTGTCTGAGATGCCTATCAGTCCTTCTGAGGAAAAGGCTGGTTTTCATTAAAGCCAGAGCAACACTAGAGAATGTGTACCAGTGTGCTTTCACTTCCTCTGAGGGAAAAGCCACCAACCCCCAGAGAAAGACAAAATGATGCCCCCCCCCAACTCCCAGCAATTGGTTTCATGTCAGAAAGTCTGAGTCTGTGAGACCTTAGGCCTGGCTGGCTGAGCCTGCCCCAAATAGATCTTCTCATGTACTTCCACAGAGACTGGCATGGGAGCCGCATGTGACAAGAGAGGGGAAAGGCTTGGCCAGCACTTGCCACTGTTTTCAACAACTCAAATAGTAGCCCACTATTGATGGCTACCACGTTTTTCATCAAGGTGTTCCCAATGGGGAGATGAGAATTAAGGACCAAATTGGGGGAAACCACCAGAAACCTCCACTCCAGAACTGGCCCTTCTCACAGACCCTTCCTGTGCAATGGGCAAAAGCTAGCACTTCCTCTCAGCCATGGGGAAAGCATTATTATTCTAGATCCTTGCCTAGCCCTCCCCAAACATCGATGAGGGCACCCGTCCATGTGTCAGGTGTGAGATGAAGTAAACGAGGAAGAGCCAGGCTCACCAGGGAGCAGGGGGAGCAGGGGGAGCAGGGGGAGCAGGGGGAGCAGGGGAAACAGGAGGCTGACCATCACATAAACTGTGGGTCATGAACAAAAAGTCATTTTCTGGGATTACCTTGGGAGTACGCCCTAGAACTGAAGCAGAGACTCCTATGTCTTAAACTAATTTGAGCACTTTGTAGGCCTCCCCAGTCTTCGAACTGTATCCTGCATGGCATTTCTGTTTCCTACTACATTATTAAAGTTTCTTTTTTATTCTTATGCAGAGCAAAGTCCTGTGGAGTTTAATGAGGCCTGTTTATAAAAATAAAAACCCAGGGGCATCAATATTAATACAGCGAAGCTAAAAAGATATTGAATAAGCTTTGTGGAGTTCAAAAACAATGACTAATTCAATCCAAGCAACTAGGTCATGCTCAGATTCCAGTAATTGTCAAATTTAAGATAGAATAAGGCAAGAACTTTGTTTCTTCGCTCCAGTAGTCAAAATGAAGGGCCCATTCAAGGGCAAGCGCTGTGGTCCGGGCCCAGCCAGAGAGCTAGGACATCTGAGTGGGAGAAGCATGCCAAGGCAGGGTCAGCATCTGGTACTACCTGGGAACTTGACAGCACAACAAAGAGATTCTTTTTACAAAGCATCAAACAGGGAGTACCTGAGAGGCTTCCAGGGACCACAAAGCCTCAGGCAGGTCTCTGCTTAGAGGAAGCAAATGAACAGTCTAATCAAGAAAGTATTAGAATATACGCAACCACTCCTGGAACCAGAGAAATATGCTAAGCACCAGACAGATATGCACCATCAGACACTCAAACACACTCAGACGAGCACAGTCAGTCAGACCAGCACACAGTCAGACTGGCACACAGATGGGTACGTACAACAATCAGGTATGCACACACGGTTGGACAGGTACACACAGCCAGACAAACACAGTTAGATGGGTACACACTATCAGACAGGCATACACCACCATATGGACACACACTATCAGTCGGACACACATTGTCTTATGAGCACACATTGTAAGACAAGCAAACACATTCAGACCAGTGCATACAGTTAGACAGGTGCACACTGTCAGACAGGAATACAAAGTAAGACAGGTACACACAGTTAGACAGGTACACACTAGGTGAAAAAGAAAAAGAAAAAATGAAGGAGCAAAGGGTACTTGTGAGATATGAAAAGGCTCTGTGTGAATGAACGTGGCCAAAATTAAAGAAAACCAGATCGTTAAGCTTACTGGATTACTTTCTCCTTGTTTAAAATTACCACTCATAAGTTGGAGGGTAAATATTTGAATATGAGTGAAAATTTATATTCAAAGTCACTTAGACTAAGACATATTCTTCCAACTCAAAACCACAAAAGTCGGCATTTGATTGCTGAAATGTTATCAATGTACAGCAATCTTGCTGCGGTCCAATGTGGTAGCCACTTAGTCTGTCAGGTCAGCCAACCTCAGGAGGCTGATCATTCTGGCTTAAATGATACTGGCAGAAGAGAAGAAAATCATGAGTAAGCAGCCCATCGGAAGAACAGTGCACTCTGGGAATGAAAGCACAGGACCAATTATAGGGGAGGAATGGAAGAGGGTGGTGGATACAGGCGGGAATCGACACCTAGAGAAAACACTAGATATTCAGTGATAGCCTGAAAAATGATTGTGTTTGTGTGTGCATACACAAGTCGATACATGTGTGGAGGACCGTTTGACCTTCTACCTTTACACGGGTGCTGGGGGAGGAACTCAGGTCTCTAGGATTGCAGGACAAGTCCTTTATCTGCTGAGCTACAGCAACATTTAAGCATCTTGCAGACCTGTCTTCAGTTTCTGGAAGAACTCTGGAGGGCTGGTGAAATGGCCCAGCAGTTAAGAGCACTGGTTCCTCTTCTGGAGTACCAGGGTTCAATTCCTGGCACCCACATGGCTGCTAACAACTATCTGTAACTCCATTTCCTGTGCATCCTACATCTTCTTCTGTACAGACAGACAGACATGTAGACTAAACATCTACGCAGATAAAATAAATAAATAACTCTTTACTTAACACACTCTCATATATCAGTCCAATTGCCTTGTATAAAATCTATAATAAGTAAATCTTAAATAAAATCTGTAATCTCATTGACAGTGTGATTGGATCTTGTCCACAAGAAACTTTAAACCCATGGTTGCTGGCTAAGGATCTCCAAAGTTAAAGCAAGAGAATTCCAGCTCTGTATCATTCAGCCAGCTAAGTAGCTCTTGCCAGAAATGCAATTGGGCGAGGTCAGAATGGGTTTTCCATATAAGAACATTCTAAAAGGTTTTAATGGGATGAATGCTTCTGTTGAATGGTACCAAGCAACATGGGAAATGATACTTAATGTCCCAAGGGAAAACAAAAACAAAACAAAAAACCTTAAAAATCAGTTTTTAAACCATTTTATATAAAACTGTGAGTTTACAAGAGAACTTGACACTTTAACTGTAAAAGGAAGTCTCCAACTTTCTGTCCCTAAAAAGCGAATGACTCCATAGAAAGACACAAAGCTACACAGAGACCAAAGCTTCTGACAAACTGAAACATGTTTCAATCACCTAAAGGGATGTCCTCTTATAAATGAACATCAAATGCTATCATTTCTCCTGAGTGACATTCTAGATTTTATTGCTTGTAGTTCTTAGCAGATCTTTCAGAATTATGACAGTTACTAATAAAGGGTGGGAATCACAGAAAAAATATGAGGAAAAAAAATCCTGTTCTTTTTGTTGTATTTGTTGTCATAGTGTAAAGAAAGCCACAATATTGTCAGCCTTCCCAATATTTCTGATCTCTCTGCTACTTTAGGGGTAAAACTATTAAGCCAAAAATTTTGTTCTTAAATAACATTTCTGACATAAATAAGATAGAAACATTCCATGTATGTTATAAAAAAAAAAAACTGCTGGCATGATTCTCAATATAGATATGTGTTCTTACAATTCTTCTCTTTTCCTTTCTCAACTTGGAAAAGTAATGCCTTCCTTAGAACCTGGATTGCCAGCCAGGGGCAGCAATGGAAAAGGGCAAATGGAGAAACAAGCCAGGCACTCTTATTGTCTAGCCATCTCCCTCCAAGCTCCATATGCAACAGAAATGAAAACTTAAGAGAGGCGGTAAGGGTAGAAATCATACCAGCTTCATTGTCCTATCAGCAGAATTCCTCAGCCCCGATTGGTCCTCATTCAATAACCTATGTCCTTCCCTACGGCGTGCATGGCATTGGTTTAATTCACACTCTATCTCTGCTTTAAGCAAGCACTGGTTTCAGCAAACTCTCAATTGAGAGCCCTGTGAATACAGGGCTCCCCATCCCTTTGTACAACTTAGTAACACAGTAAGGAAGGTGTTTGCCTTCCGTGAATGAAATCCAGTGGCATCCAGAGTCAGGGCCGGTTGACAAGATATCGGATAAACACACAGAATGGTTGGCTCCACTGGCTGGTAATCCAATATGGTGGCTTTTTTCAAGCTGAAGAATTAAGCCTAGATCTAGAGCAACAGAAAGACGTTGCCTTCGGAAACATTGGTATCCGGTTCCTTCCGGTACTGTTACAAGTTGCCACTTGGCCAAGACAGATCAGTGTGGCATTCACTCTTCCCATTCATCGCCTCTCAACCTACCCTGGGCAATGGGGGACCAAGGTGAGAAGGCTCGGTGGCCCTATTGTTACAGGATTTGTGCTAAGGATGCTTGTGATACTGTCCACCAGGGGACTGCACACAAATCAGCTGTTAAAGAACCTTAAGCCACGAGGAAACAGTTCCTAGTTAAAGGCTTGAGAGTAATTAATCAGGGAGTGGGGGTGAGGGGGTGGGAAATCTCCCAGACGGAACAGTAAAAAGACCAGGAGTTCCCAGGACTGGTAGGAAGAGACAGATAAAGGAGCACAAAGGACTTTGTTTTTGAGAGAGGTGAAACTACCCTAGATAACACTACAATGATGGACACCTGTCATTCATTACGCAATTGCCCAAATCCACAAGAATAAACAGCCAGAGGGATCGCTAATGTAAGCTAGGCGAGGATTCCCTCCTGAGGGTAGAGGGATAGAGCAAGTTGACTGGTCCTGTGCAGAGAATGATGAATGAGGGTGGGAGGATATGCTTACAGAAAGCAGGGGGCAAGTGGAAAGCCCAGACTTTCTGTTCTTTGGTGTTGCTGAACCTTTAAAACTGCTTTTAAAATGAAGGGGAGGAGGTTGTTTGCTTGCTTGCTTGCTTGCTTGCTTGCCTGTTTTAAAGCTCAAACAACTCAGTCCTCAAATTCTCTCACTTACCCATAACTGTTTACAAAAGGAAAAAAAGAAAAGAAAACTATTGGGAACCACACTCTAGGAGGCTCTTGGGTTTTCTTTTCTTGCTTTCCCTTTCCTCACTTAAAAACCACCTTTGGAAAGCCCCATTTACCAAGAAGCTATCTTACAATGTCTACAGAGCGCAAAATTGCCAGGAAATGTCAGAGGAAACTCCCTTCAGAGAAGTGAGTCTCTCTCTCTCTCTCTCTCTCTCTCTCTCTCTCTCTCTCTCTCTCTCTCTCTGTAGCTGGTCAAGTCTGCACTCTCAAGAGACAGGCATGCGTTACAGACTACTCAACCATCACTCACCCCAATTACAGAACATTCTTCGGATTTCTTGGGAAAAGCCAGTCCTAACTCTGACTTGCTGGTTACACAAGGACTTTAAACAAAAGAATATGACCACCAACACAGACTCAGGCTCCTCCCTCTGATCGACGTGCGTCTAACGCCTGTGAGAACGGAGGCTCAGACAGGTCTAATGTCACACTCACATCAGCCTGAGTGCAATCACCTGAGATTGATTGCCTTCTGCAAATGTGGCTGGCTTGCATGGAATAATAAGAGAGAGTTGGAAATGTTTAAATCTGGCAGTCTGAGTCTCTCTATTAGAAGACAATGATGCTCATGGCAGTATTTCACCTGGCTGATCGCCCTTGATTTACCCTGAAAGGCTTTCCTGGAAAGTCTACAAGACTACAGAAAACAGTCGTGCCCACGAGAAACAAAAGTCTCCCAAACAAGTTTAAGACAAACCATCAGAGAATCCCAAACACCCTCTCCCGCCTACCTGGGAAAGCGTGTGGATTTGGCGACCCTCTCTTAAGGCACTTAGGACAGAGGATGTGCACAGTGTAGTGCAGTCCAGGCCATTCCTGAAGTAGGACATTCAGTTCCTCTACCAGAGGGGTGATGGCTTGCCATGCGGTCCATATATTTGGTAATGATGCATGGCTGGCAATAGACAGGGTGTCTGGCTGCAGGACCCCCTTGGCAGGTCTGTAACTCACCACCACGGGAACTTTCCCTCTATATGCAAAGATCTGAAATTTCCCATCCGACCTGTGCACCACGTGGCTGTTGATCTGGACACTGTAACGTGCAAACAATCCAGGTGGAAAGGTAAAGGGAAAACTATATTCAATCTGCAACTGTTCAGCCACAAAAGACTGCCCGGCTAGGTTGGTGCCATTGATCCAGGCCTCTGCGTGGGGTACCTCATTCTGCACGTAACACGGGAACTTGTACCAGGCTGTGGAGCCATTCAAAGGCTTGCCTTTGGCTTTATTGAGGCAGTAACAGAGTCCCATCTTCTCCAACAACTCCAGCAGGAGCTGCAAATCCTGCTGGGCCTGGACATGGGGCTTCAGCAGCAACCGAATGATGTGGGCTGGCAGAAGCCCATGCAGCAGAAAGCCTTCCACGTAGTGATGAAGCTGGGTGGCCCGGAGTGGGTCCTGACCCGGGGAGGGCACTGCTATAGTGGGGAAAATTTCCCCTTCCCCCTCCCCCTCTCCATTGGTCCCTAGAAGCAGTTTATGCAGCAGCAAAGAAGCATCTCTCTGGAAAAAGACATTGAGAATGTCGATGAGGCGGGTGAGGTTGTGGAAGACATGCTCCTTGAGGGCCGGGCTATCCTCAAAATAGAGCAGTTTGCCGCTCTCATGCAGGTAGGAAAGGGCACTCTGGAGCCGGTCCTCAGTCAGACCTGCCTGCAGGCCCAGGCGGGCAGAGTCCCACCAGCTTAGCCACAGTCGTTGTGCCTGAGGTGGCTGGAAGTGCAGTTCCTCCAGGACCTGCCAGGATCGAGGCAGGACTCTGTGTAAGTTGGGAAAGATTTCTCGGTGCTCAGCTACAGAGAGCAGCTTATCTCGAAGGCGTTGCAATTGGAGGGGGTCCCTGCAGCTAACAGGCAACACGGGCGAGAGGATCTGCAGCCGGTGGTTAAGCAGGTATTGAAAATGGGCCTTGCGCCTCCGAAGGTTCTTGTCTGAAACACCATAGTAGGCTGCATGGGGACTGGCAGAGCGTAGCTCGAAGTCCCGAGCCAGGGCCTCATCAACCACCTTAGCTAGATGGCTTAGGCCCTCTGCATCGTGCTTCTCCTGCAGGGCAATCTGTCGGTGAATGTCCAGACACTTCTCCTCAAGCTCCCGCTCCCCACACAGGTCCGCATGTGTGCCCACAATACACACGACAGCATGAGGCACACGGGCCCCCACCCGATGCAAGAAGGAACCCACGGTAGTAGGAAAGCAGCGAGGTTCATAGGTGGCCAAGTTGACCACGAGTACATACAGGGCTCCTGGGGAGAGGAAGAAGGGCTGTATCACCTCATAGCTTTCGTCGCCGGCTAAGTCATACACGATGAACCGCAAGCCCCGGGAAGCATCTGCAGTCCAGCTGGTCACCTCGATGCCCTTACTCCCAAGGGGAGGGAAGGGTAGGTAGCTCTTCTCCTTGTCCCCTCCTCCTTGCCCTCCCTCCACTTTGTCCTCGGTGAGACAGTGTCGAAGGAGGGTCTTTCCTGCAGCCTTGTGGCCCATCAGGAGCAACTTGAGACGGGGCTGCACCGCGGGCTGAGAGTGAGCCAATTCCTTCTGGTAGGCTGCGATGTAAGGGATCCCCTTCATGCAGACTTCGTAAGGGGGCTGAATCAGTGGGTTGTCCTTGATTTTCCACAAGCCTACCCGGGAGAGCTGGCCGAAGTTGTCAGGCAGAACAGCGATCTGGTTGCCCTGAAGCACCAGCTCCTCCAGGCCAGTCAGCTCCACAATGGAGTCTGGCAGGTATCGGATGCGGTTATTATCCAGCCACAAGGTGAGAAGCCGGCCCAGCCCGGCGATAAGAGAGGGCACTGAGGTGAGCTGATTGCGACTAAGGTAGAGCTCCTCCAGACCAGCCAGGGGCAGCAGCGCAGCAGGGAACTCCTCGAAGAGGTTGGAAGAGAGGTTGAGCATTTTGAGCCTTTGCAGACGGCTGAACTCATCGGGCAGAGCCTGTAGCCCGTTGTTGTCTAACATGAGGCTCTCCAAACTGGCCAGCTCACAGAAGCCACTGGGCAGAGTGCCAAGCTCGGCCCCGCTAAGCCAGAGAATCTTGAGGGCACGCAGGGCACTGATATCCTCAGGTAGGCCTCGCAGCCGGTTGCTGGATACGTCCAGCTCTTCCAGGGCAGGCAGCTGCAGTAGCTGCTGGGGAAAGGCGGTGAGCTGGTTGTGGTCCACGTCGAGGGTACGCAGGTGGTTGAGGCAGGAGAAGGAATCTGGCAGATGCGCTAGCCGGTTGAAGCTGACATCCAGTTCCTCCAAGTGGGCGAGGGCACCCAGCTGGGCAGGCAGGGCTGGCAGCTGGTTGTGGCTCAGGTTGAGCTTGCGCAGCTCCCTTAGGGCGCTCACCACCTCGGCTCCCAGGATGGTCAGCCGGTTGTGGCTTACGTCCAGTTCGGTAAGGTGGTGGCCTAGCTCCGCCACCGCAGGGGGCAGCCGGGTAAAGCGGTTCCTGCGCAAGACCAAGACGCGAAGGCTGCCCAGAGCTGACCCCAGACCTTCAGGCACATCCTCGAGGCCGTTGTTCCCCAGGTTCAGCACCTCAATGTCCCCGATGTTGGCCGGCAGCACCAGCTGGGGGGCGTCGGGGGACTCCAGTGGATCGCCTCCAGCCCCCGGGCAGCTGAGCGTGAGCTGGCGCAGGTTGCTCCGCAGTTTCCTGGCGCGCAGGGCGGCGTCCCGCCACAGCCTCACCGTCTTCAGGTTGCCACTGTCCTTGCCAGCCATGGCGGGGCCCCGCGCCGACAACCGTCACGCCGGTACCGGAGCCCGCAGCTGCATGCCGCGCTGGACTCCGGCCGGCACCCAGCTCCCGGGCCCTCTAGCTCCCGCTGCTCCCGGGCCACCACCCCTGCGCGGCCGGCGGCCGTGGGTCCTAGCGCAGCCAGTGACCGGCAGTCCGCAGCTGGGGGGCGGCAGCGACGCAGGCAGCTTTGGGGGGCTCCGGGCAAGCGGCTCGGAGCTGGGCTGCGGCCGCGCAACGCGGCTCGCATTCTCCGTGCTCCCGGGCCATGGGCGCGCCGGGCAGCAGGGCCGCCGCCCGCCGCGCCGCGGAGGATGCCTGCTCCTCCTCCAGCTCCGCCCGCCTCGCCGAGCCTCGGTAGCCGACTCCGGCCCCGCTACCCTCGCAGCGGCGGCCCGGAGGCCGGCGGCGTCGCCTCCGCGAGCTGCAGGAGGAGGGCGGCGCTCGGCTCCGCGGCGGGCATGCTGCGGGCGCAGGGCCGGGGCGCCGGAGGTGGCGGCGTCTCCTTGTCTCCGTTTCCCCGCGGCTCGGGCGGGAGCGCGAGCGCCGCGTCCCCGGCGCTGGGAGAGCGCGATCGGGAAGCTACAGCGCCGCCCGGTGGAGCGGCGCCCACGTGACCGGCGGAGGCGCCGCTTGTTCCCGGCACCGCCCCGGGGGCGGGAGTTGCGAAGGAGCGCAGGCTTCGGGGGTTTGGGGGTTCCAGCCGCGGTGGGGCGGGCGACGTGGACCTCGCCCTGTCCCGGGCGCACAAGATGCGGTCCTCAAGGCTGGTATAGGACTCCGAGGGTCTCCGGGTTGGGTTCCCAGCATCAGGGTCTTTGTTGACCCTGGTCTCTAAGGATTTCTTACTCATCCCTAAGCATGGGATGTAGCTTCCTTGCTCATCCTTTCTAAGCTCCCTACATCCACACCACTGTGGAGCCAGCAGAATTTAGGAACCCAGGTGTCAACGGAGCTTAGAACAAGAGGGTGGTTAAAGAATAGGCAGATGAGGGAAAGTAGACAACCTTTTAATCCATTTGATAAGTAGTTATTGGGGACTATTTGTACTGGGTCAACCGAAGCTAGTTTTCAGCTCCCCTAATTTGAGTCAGCACCTCTCTGACCTGCTGTGGGTGGTTGGGGGTTGGAGGCGATACAAGATGTCTTATCCCGGCTATCCTTTAGCATCACGGCCGCCTGCAACATGGTACATCTTGAATCCGACATTCCTTGTACTCTGTGGATTCAAAGAAATGACCGGAGTATCAGACAAATTTTCGCCGTGCAGGGTTCAGCATGGGTTTGTTTCCATTGAGAGGAAGTTGGTTTGAGATCATATCTATACGTAAGTAATCTCTCAGTTTATCAAAGCCTTGAAACTTTGAACTCAGAACTACAGAGATCACCTCCTACCACAGTTTTGAAGTCGCTTAATCACCTTACACAGGAGGAACACTGACAGGCGAAGACTGACTGACAAGGACAGTCACTTTCATTGAGGGTGTGGCCACTGATACCAAAGCTCCAGCAGTTGGCCCCACACCATGCAAATAAGGACAACACAAATTACATTCAATTTGCTGGCGAGCAAGCAAGAAAAGGAGTGAGAGAGAGAGGAGGAAAACAGTTAAGAGGGAAATGGGGGGGGGGGTAGGCAGAGTTGAAAGGTGAACATGGTCTTCAAATGTCTATATATGTGGAGTAAAACTAGGGTATGTTAAGCAACTAACCAACTGAATTCAAATCCCTGAGGCTGAAAACTATTTGATTGCCCTTTTTAAATCCCTTGGGTTTTTTTGTTTTTCTTTTTGAGAATTTCACGTATGTATCCATGTTCAGTGTATTTGTCTCTTCAAAGAGAGAAACTGACAGAAAATCCACCCCAGTGATGATTACCAAGCCCTGGACATTCATCCTGTGATTAAAAAATGTGCCCAGGGTTAGTCTGGGACACCTCAGATAAAACCTGTAATTTATATCTGTATTCACTCTGAAAGACTTCCTGAGGAATTTAACACTCAAGAATTTCAGTATTCTCTTAGAGACACTGTGTGTGTGTGTGTGTGTGTGTGTGTGTGTGTGTGATGTATTCTGAGTCACAGAGACTAATTTTTTTTTTCTACAGAGGTAGGAAGGGGCCCAAAGATACTAAGCAATTTATAGTTTGCCAGTAAACAGAGGGACTTTGCTGCATCCACAGGTGGGATGGTGTGTTTGAGCATGTCTTCCCCCACAACATTCATGAGTGTAAGCTCTGATTCTGCTTCTAATAAGTGGAATAACCTGAAGCTCAGCCTGAGGAGGAGACACAGGCAGGAGCTCTGCTCTCTCTGCATCTTAAATAGCTCCCCTTCAGTCCTAAAGTGGCTTCGATGCATCTTAAGAGCGCTTGATAAACTATTGCCCTCTGGAGCCATTGGAAAATCACTATCCTCCCATTGTAAATGTCTTCGGAAAACTCTTCTCCATTTGTCATTAGATAATCGATCATTTTGTTTATCTGCTTAAGAGAGCTGAGTGGGGTCTGGGGCCTGTCAGCTTTTAGGCATGCCCCTTATCAACCCTGCTACAAAGGAGGTGAGTGAGTTTGCTTGCAAGGAGCTATCCTCTACTTGCAAAGTCCTGCAAGATCCCTATGGCTAGAGTGATTTTTTTAAATGCAGTTTGAACCCAGAGCCTCCAGCATGTGAGGCAAGGTGACTTCTGGGAGCAAAGTTCATTCTAAGGAAGCTTGGGAGAAGCCTGTTCAAGAACCCCTGAAGCTATGTGTGATCATGCAGGCCTGTTACTGCAGCCCCTGGGGACTGAAGCGAGAGGGTTTAAAGTGTGAGGCCAACGTAAAATTAACTTCCTCAATTAAAGGAGAACACGGAGTTCTTTGAAAACTGGGCTACTAAAAACTAAAATGTTAAATCAAGAGAAAGAATAGTTTAAGTAATGGAAGAAAGAAAAAGAAAGAAGAAAGGAAGGGAGGGGGAGGGGGAGGGAGAGAGGGAGGGGATAGGAAAAGGAAGGAAGAAAGGAGGAAGGGGAAAGGAAGGAAGGGAGGGAAAGAATGAAAAAGGAGAGGAGAAAAGGAAGGAAGGGAAGGAAAGGGGAAGGGAGGAAGGAAGGAAATAGAAAAAGGAAGGGATGGGGAAAAGACATGAAAGAAGGGAAAGGGGAAGGAAGGAAATGGAAAAGGAAGGGAAGGGGAAAGAAAGAAAAGAAAGGAAGGGGAAAGGAAGAAGAGAGTGGAAAAAGGAAGGAAGGGATAGGAAGGGAAGGAGGAAATGGAAAAAGGAAGGGAAAGGGAAAAGGAACAGAAGGGGAAAGGAAGGAAAGAAGGGAAGGGGAGGGGGAAGGAAGGAAAAAAGGAAGGAAGGAAGGAAGGAAGGAAGGAACTTTGTTCTGTATAACTTCTGCTGTGGACACCCATCCTGACCTCCTGATCCCAAGCTCCAATTCTCAGTGGTTAATTTTCTGTTATGCCTAAGGGACATGTCCTCCACCTTCTAGAACATTTTATGTATGACCTTAAATTTCAGGTGTCAGCAGCCTCCAACCTGGAAGGAGAATGCTGTAGATTGGGTCTGGGATTTCCCCAATGGACACCACACTAAAGGCTTAGTCCCTAGCATGTCACTAGTGAGAGATAGCCAAGACATTATGAAACAAGCCCTAACCAGAGCAAGTTCGGTCATTGAGGTGTGCTCTCAAAGAAACCAGGGAGATATCATACCTCCACTTCCTCTTTAACATACCAGGTTGCACGAAACAAGCACCCTTCCACCCAAATATACCCCTCTCTGATGTCCTGCTTTGACAAAAATCACAGAATCCCAACATGCTAATTGATCCTGGAGTGAGCCAAAATTGATTAACACAAATGTGCTCATTCAAAAGGAGCCAATCATCGGTTATAATAATAATATATGTAATATAATAATCCTAGAGTTGTACACGGGGGCATCACTAGCTGTATGCCCACAAGGCTTCTCACTGGTGAACGAAACCAAGGTTAAGATAAGCAGAACCCACATCTGTGGTGTGTATATGTGTGTGTGTGTGTGTGTGTGTGTGTGTGTGCATATATAGAGATATATCTGTATATATATGGATATATATTATATATATGGATATATGTTATATATATGTCATATATACAAATATATAAACTAGCACCTTTATATATTTAGACATGTACACTATGGGCCTCTATAGTTACTCCCACATCCTGCAAATGGCAAGCTTCTCCTATCTCCCTTTTCCTAACACAACGAGCTCAGTTTGGCAAGCACAGATTCTGATGATCAGAAGTTCTCTTGCCTTGGCTCTTCGTCCAATGTCATGGATCCAATCCATGGACTTTCCAAAACCTCCCAAGTGTAGGCCTTTTAGTTAACGTGTCTTTCTTCCTCTGACACTGTGGCCTCTGAGCAGCTGCTCTGTGGGTATACTAGCACCCCATGCATGGAGCCTTGGCCTAGAGTCTGGGACACACAGGAAGGAAAGAGGCTGTAGACATGTTCCCAAGGTGACAGGAGTCCCTAGGCATCCCAGATAAAGATCTTCCATTTAACTTATCTGTCAATACCAGGCTGAATGGAGAAACCGTGTGCTCTTATCTCTGGCTAAGACTGCCCACAAACTCCAGCTGGACGTTCCTGCCCCTACACATCTTTCCTGTGTTCCATCTTCAGTGTCCTTAACTCCCCTCCATCTTGACAGATCTTTGACTCACACCCAAGCTGAAGTCTCATTGCCATCCATGTGATCTTGTCCCTCTCCATGATGTCCAACCCCATCATGTCATCAGCCTTACTCTCTCACAGGGCAGTTCACCGTTTCCTCTCCTGTGAGTATGCATTGAGATGGAAAACTTCCTTTGGACTCTGGCTTCTTCCTTGGCCTCTAAGGTGTCGAGTGTCATGTTATAGTTTTGTTTTTTTCAAAAAGAACTGGGTAAGGACTAATTATTTCCTCTCAGGGATCAAGTTTGCAATTGTAGTAAGTACTACCAAATGGCTGAAACACAGGGACGACTGACCAGGATTCCTTGTGCCTAAGATGATAGGAGAACCCCCGACATCCCAAAGATCCTCCATTTATCCATCTGCCAATACCAGGCAATGCAGACAGTTTCTTAGGTCAGAACTTAAGTCGCCTGCCTTCTCTATTTACATTTTTCCACCTGCATTAAAGAGGCATGATTCTAAAAAATCAGCTAAATATGCTTTGCCTTGAAATTTTAATTTTGTCAGTAGCAATTTAGCCTTTTTGTTGAAGTTGGCTAATGTGCCAGTTTGTACAAAACTGAAGGGTTCCCCAGAAAGGCATTCTGTGCTCAAAACCAGGCAGGCCTGGGAACTGAGTACAGCTACTTCCCTTACTGGGTCTTTTTTTAAAAGGAGCTGTTTTATCCTGCTCTTCTTCTATGCTTTAGTAGGTCCAGAAAACACTGTGTCCCAGAAAAAGCCGTTCCTTTCCTTGGTCCAACGGCTTTAGACTCTCAAAATAATTCTGATTTCATTCACTCAGCAGCTCCGGAGTTCAGAAGTGAAGACACTCGTGGCTGGAAGTTTTAGCTAACTCTGGAGTATGGAATGGACCTGTCTGGTCCTGAAAGAAAACTTGCCAATCAAGCAACCCTGCCTAGCTAATGACAATCAGAGCCTACATTTTAGGAGAAGGTGAACTTGAACTCCCCTTAAAGTCTGGGAAGGTTGATTACTATGTCTATTTGGAACAAGCTCTGAATCTTTAAGAGGGATGGTCCTTCGCTTCTTTCTTTCCCTCTTTCTGTTTTTCCTCAAATGGCCAGCATTTCTGTAGAGCCAAATTAAAAAGAAGGTGGGCTGTTAAAAATCTTGGAGGTGGGATCATCTGCGCTATTTCTAGCTGAATAGGAAGGAGGAGTGTTGCAAAGTGTAGGCAAAGTGTAAAATTACAAGAGAGGAGAAACCCGGGGATCCGCCCTGACGTCCATGATGAAGGCAGAAGTGGGCAACGTGCAACTACTTGAGAAGAAATGTCGACTATTGCCCCCATCTATAGCCAGAAATGCAGGCAACGTGGTAGAGTCGTCTTATCCAGACCACCGATACTGAGTCCCAGTGGCTGCAGTGTCTGAGAGTCACCGTCCGATACAGTAGCTGACATGTATAAAGAATTCACATGTCTGTAAGGCATGGTACTGTACCTTTTTATCTAATACTCAGAAGTTCCCTGAGTGGGGAGGCTCTAATGTTACCCCAGAACTAAAAGCCAAGTGACAGTAGTAGTAAGATCCAAAGTCAAAGCATGGCAGAGGGCTACACTCAGGTAGCTGGTCCCTGGGCTTGAAGATATTCGGAAGCTAATGTGACCAGTCTTGGGTCTCTGAGTGTTTTAAGCTAAAGAGTAGTAACACCAGGTGCAGAGGAGAGCTGGCATTGGCTCCAGAGGACATTGTACTGGGCTCTTATAGATACATTCAAAGAATGTCACGATGGGCAGGCACAAACCTCTTAAACCATCAGTCTCCCCAAACCATGGCTCAGAGTTTGACCTCTGGCCCCGTCACTACAAGAAAGGATCACAAGCTCGCTGTTAGCAATGATTTCATTTGCTTTACACGGATGGGATTTAATGTCAGTGTCCATGCAATGTGTACCTCAATTAAAAGGCAGTTCATAATCTACATTTTGATAAGGATATTTTTTAAAGACTCGTTTGTCGAGCTGAGATTAAGGGTAAAGATCAGGCATCATTCTGTTTGTATTAATTTTTTTTTTAAATCTCACCCTTTCTTTCCCCTAAATTTAATAAATCTGCCTCGGATGTGCCATCTGGTTTGAAGGCAAGCCAGTTCCTATCAGCGCTGGGGCAGACTCCTGAGACTTGGTCACCTGGCTGCAAACAGGAAGAATAAACAAGGCTTTCAACATGCCAGTTCCTCCAGAGGGCAAGGGCAAATTGCAACAATATGTTTGTTGTTTGTTCTTTCCCCAGGTCTACTGAAAATAAATTTACCTTGGAACAGACAGCATTCAGTTGAACAATGGCTTTCTCTCTGCTTCCTGGTCAAATGGGAACACATAGGCTCCCTTGGAAGAGGAGAAACAGCAATGTACTTTTAGCATCTGTTGACAGTACTTTCAGCTAAAGACGTTCATCACGGGCCATTTGATTTCCCCGGAGGCCTGAGGATTTATCACATTGTCACCTGAAATCTCAGAACTTTCTCTGGGGCTGTGTAAGTGTCTCCACCCACCCTCCCACCACCACATTTCCTGTCTCCCCACCAGTTTCAGTCCCAATCCTGCAGCAGCCAGTGTCTTTCTGAGAAAAAGAAGGCAAATTGGCCCAGAGAAAAAAATGAACTGAAAAGACCTGTGAAATAGCTGTGGCGAGTGAGGTGGACTTTGAAACGAAGTGTATGAGGGAGGAAGGGAGGAAATGATGCAAGAGAAACACCGAGCCTGCTTCGTGCCAGGGGGCTCTCCATGGCAGGCTTTGGAAAAGGTACCACTCTGTACCTGTGTGCAGGGCACAGCAAGGCCCCACTCTCCACAGCCTCCCTGTCTCCACAAGCCAGCGAATACTGCTTAACTTCAGGTTCTACTTATTCCCTCCAAGGGCAGTGTGTGTGACGTGACGCAGGGACCCCATACTTCTGTCAGAGAGTCAATGGCCTGTCTAAAATTGAATGAGATTTGCTGACAGTGAGCCAGCGAGGTGCTTTAAGATCTTACTCGTATAGGTACAGTTTTTAAATTGTACTATGTCCCACTTAAAAAAAAAAAAATAGTTGTACCTGTCTTGTTAGGGTTTCTATTGCTGTGAAGAGAAACCATGACCACAGCTACTCTTATAAAAAAAAAAAAAAAAAACATTTAATTGGGGCTTTGGCTTATAGTTTCAGAGGTTTAGTCCATTATCATCATGGTGGGAAGCATGGCAGCATGCAGCTGGGCGTGGTGCTGAGAGTCCTCCATCTTGATCTACAGGTAGCAGAAGAGAACTGTCGTTGGATATAGCTTGAGCATAGGAGAACACAAAGCCCGCCCCCACAGTGACACACTTCCTCCAACAAGGCCACACCTCCTCCAACAAGGCCACACCTCCTCCAACAAGGCCACACCTCCTAATAGTACCACTCCCAATGGGCCAAGCATTCAAATACATGAGTCTATGAAGGCCATACCTATTCAAACCACCACACTAACTTATAAATGGGTCATGCAGGATAGAAATCCCTCCCTTTTGAATGTTGTTATTCTAATTTTTAAGACTTATTTTAATTGAGGTGTGTGTGTGTGTGTGTGTAAGTGTTCAACACACAAGCCTTTGGGGAACTTTTTTTTTTTAAAGATTTATTTATTTATTTTATTTATGAGTACACTTTATTTTATTTATGAGTACACTGTCGCTGGCTGTCTTCGGACACACCAGAAGACAGCCAGAGAAGAGGGCATCCAATCTCATTACGGATGGTTGTGAGCCACCATGTGGTTGCTGGGATTTGAACTCAGGACCTCTGGAAGAGCAGTCAATGCTCTTAACCACTAAGCCATCTCTCCAGCCCCCGGGGAACTTTTTTTCATTCAAACCACCACAGTTTTGAAGCATAGCAACAGAAATGACAACTCCTACCGAAGAACTGCAATTTTCATTATTATTCGTAGTAGAGCCAGTTCACTTCCAGCCATCACTGTTCTCAGATTGTAGTAAGTGCCCTCTGTAATCAGTTTGAAAGGATTGAAGGTTATTTTGGCTCAGAGTTTTAAAGGTTTTAAGTCTGTGACCAGGAGCCCTGTTGCTTTGGCCTTGTGGGGACACACTGTGGTGGCAGCACAGGAAACAATAAGCCGCTTTACCTCACACTGTGACAAAAGACAACACAGAGCAAGTGCAGAGGTCCCACTATCCCCTGCAGTGATCTGTGTCCAACGTCCCACTGGCCTCTGTCTTCCAAGGTTCTACACGCTCCCAAAAGCCATAAACTGAGAACTGAGCCTTTTACACATGGAACATTCTAGATCTAAACCATAGCAAAATATATCAAGTACAAGTCAAGGAAATGGAGGCAGCCATTTTTGGTATTCCTGATACTATTCTGGTAGGAATTTACCAAACCCAGTTCCCTATTTACTTTCCACTCAATCCTGTGATGTGGCGAGATCATGAGCATAATGCCTTGTAAAGACAAGGGACACCAATATCATAAGATAAGCACCACAGGCCAGGCAGTGGTGGCACATGCCTCTAATCCTAGCACTTGCGAGGCAGAGGCATGCGGATTTCTGAGTTTGAGGCCAGCCTGGTCTACAGAATGAGTTCCAGGACAGCCAGGGCTACACAGAGAAACGAAATCTTGAACTGCCCCACCCCCCCAAAAAAGATAAGCACCACGGTTGGTCATACTCCTGTTATTTCCTTTAGTCCAACAAGTGTATGTGTAACATCATGTATAAGAGGACTTCATGATGATAACTTGAGACGTATCTCTGATAGTACATTTGTCTCCTGTTGATCAAGGCTGTCTTCACAAGCTGGGGCCTTGTGGTAGGTTAAAAAAAATGGTGGTGGTGTACACCTTTAATCCCAGATCTCAAGAGGCAAAGGCAGGCAGATCTTTGAATTCCAAGATAGCCAGAGATAAACAGAAAACAAATCTTGTCTCACTCCCCTCACCCCACTCCCCACACAAAGGTGATTTCAAAATTCTCTGAGAAGAATGGAATTTGAGACACAGTGACTAGCAGATACCTCAGTTTGGTTACTTTGTTCAAACAACAGACACTCTTCAGGTACTAAAGAGCAATTTGACACAGCCCTTCCCTTCTTTGTGTGTTGTCTAATTGGTTCTTGGATGCTATCACATCATATAATTTACATTTTTAAACTTCACTGAGAGTACTAAGTTTATGTGATGGTGGGGATTTGAGCTTTGTCCTAACATGGAATATGAGTTTATTTGTACTTTTTATGACTTCGGTAAACATTTAGATGTAAAAGTGGGATAAAGAAAGTCAGATTTTCTGTGCATCTAGACAGTGTATTTGGAGACACCAGCAGCCATCCCCACCCTACTAGAATGACTTCAAACCAGAAGAAAGTCACTCTAACAAGAAAGAAAATCAAGGGCTGGTCATGGCAGCACAGGCCTATAATGTCAGCACACTGCAGACAGAGACATGACAATCATTGCAAGTTCCAGGTCACTGAGGACTCAAACAGGAACAGGAAGGAAGGACAGGCCAGCAGCTCATGGGGGTGAGGGAGTGGGGAGGAAAACAGACAAAAATAACATACAAAGAAATCATGTTTCTTGGATTTCCAATGTTTTTGTTTCTTGACTAGGAGTCTTATATCCTAACTACAGTCTATATCCTAAAATATTACAATAAACCCAGCCACAGAGATGGCTCACATGGTAGAGGTACCTTCTGTTGGGCTGGATAATGGGGGTTCAATACCAGAGACCTACACGGTTGAAAGAGAAAATAGATTCCCACAAATTGTCTTCTGACCTATACAATCTCATTATAGTGCCACTACCACCACCCATTACACACATGCACACACACACACATACAAACACACACATGCATGTGAATATACACAAACAAAGGCAATAAAAATTACAATAAACACACTTCATTTTTGCTAGACTAATTTTAAATTGGGTTCTGTTCTCTGAGGCTAAAAGCATCTTAGTCTAGCAAATTGTATCTGAAGGAGAGTACAAGTTGCAGCCCATCAAATCAAATGGTTCTGCCAAAGCAGATTCAATGAGAAACGGGCCCTCTTCCAACCAAGCACAGTATGCTAGAGTGTGGTCAGTTCTAACAGTCTTGGGACAAAGTAAAGTTAGGAACGAAAAAAGACTCCAGGCCAAGGATGGCTCACCGGAAGTAGTCAGAAGAAAGGAGACCGAGAATGTGTCTGTGTCCAAGAAGTTTGTCTGATCACAAGTAGCAGTATATGGTTATTCCAGTTCAGTCTAGCCTCAGCCAAAGGAACACTGCTCATAGTAGCCACCAGATCCGGCATTGTGATCCTTAAAACCTTAGAGTAAGAGCCACTGTAGAAAATGGTAAAATTCTGTCGATTGGAATGGGAGCTTTTGAGAGAAACCAGATGCCTTCAAGCTCCCCGAGGCCTGCCCATGGCTACTCCATTCCATTCACTCCCCAAGCCTGCTTGAGATCTAGGCTCTTGTAATGTATGGCAGCTTGTGACACATATGAGAAAAATTCACACTCAAAATATATGAAGAATTTACACTCAAAGTATATAAAGAATGACTACGACCAAGTTTCAGAAGATAAATACTGTAGTAGAAAAATGGGCATTTCGTTAGAAGGAAAGCAAGTAGGTAATACGTATAAGTGGGGAAAGAGTTTAAAGTATCCTATTTTGACTAATCACTTCCTTGCATAATCTTAAAATGGACAGCTTTAGTTTACTTTTTAGTTTCTTTGTAACATTAAGTCTGACAGGGATTATAAAACATTTTTTTTAAACACAGTGTGATGTACAACACTCTGGAGTTTGTGTAAGCTCAGTGTTCAGTTGGTGTTCTGAGGTGTCCCTTAACTGCTCAGTGGTCATTTATCGCCCATGGATTAATCAAAGTGATGTCTCTTGAGTGAATGTCCTGAGACTTTCACTTGAACTTGCTATATAGCTGAGGTTTACCTTTAGCTTTCGCTGTCAGATGGTCTAAAGGAAAGACGTTCATTTAGCTGACAGTTCTGAGGGTCTAAGGGCACATGGCACTGAAATTGGCTTGGCTCTGCTGAGGACCCCACGCTGGCTGGAATCACAGTGATGGGAGACATTGCACTATGGAGAAGTCACATCCCTCAGATGGGAAGTCAGAGCAGCCAGGCAGTGGCCAGCTTTGGTCTTTCCTGTGTTGTTTCATTTTTTTTCTCTCTTTTTGTGGTACAAGAGGGTGAACTCAGAGTCTCTCACACACATATGTATTTGTCAAGGTCTCTGTCACTAAGCTATATTCCTACGTGTGTGTGTGTGTGTGTGTGTGTGTGTGTGTGTGTTTGTATCAATATGTTCATCCTGTGACAGAGCTAGGGATGCAGTTAAGCTAGTAGAATGCTTGCCTGACATGTATAAAGCTCTAGGATTGATCCCTGACACTGCATACACAAACCATGGTGGTAATGCATGTCTGTTATTCCAGTACACAGAAAGTAGGAGCAGGAACATCAGGAGTTCAAGAACAAGCTCAAGGTCATCCTCTGCTACAGCAAATTCAAGACCAGCTTAGTCTATTAAAGATCTGTCTGAGAGAGAGAGAGAGAGAGAGAGAGAGAGAGAGAGAGAGAGAGATCTAAGTTGTCCAGGATGCTTTGAACTCACTCTGTTATCCAGGCAGGCATTGAATTTGCCCCTCCACCCCCCGTCCTATCCTATCCTCCTATGCAGCTGGGAATGTAGGTTGTCACATGGGCCCAGCAGGCCTGTTCTTTCATAAGAGCTCCTTGAGAGAACTAATTCAGAGTCCAAGAAAAACTACCTTAATTTTTTCAAAGAGTAGAACTTTAAGATGGCATAAAGACCCCCAACTAGGGGGGATGGATGACTCAGTGGTAAAAGTATTGGCTGCTCTTTCAGAGGACCTAGATTAAAGGACCTGAGTTCAAGTCCCAGCACTCACATGGTGGCTCACAACCACTTGTAACTCTAGTTTCAGGGGATCTGACATTCTCTTCTGGCACCAGCAGGCATTGTACACATGCAATACACAGGAAAAAATATAAATACATACATACATATATGTGTACATATACATACATATATATATATACATACATATCTATGTGTATATATATACATACATTATACACATACATGTACATATATATGGTGATGGTGACAGTGAAGACCTCCTACTAGAGCAATCCACCAAACCTTAATATGGCTACAATGAAACTCAAGTTCATCACAGGATGTCCCTCATCACAGGAACCCATGGGAGGGTATATACAAACCCTAGCAGAAACCATAGTTAGTCTACCAAATTGGCATCAATTTTCAAACACCCAATGTTCATCAGAAGATAGAAAGAGGTACATTCATATATTGTGCATGGGGAGTATAAGTTAGTATAGTCTTGTAGAGAACAATTAATAATATATGACAAAACACCTAGAAAGAATGACAGAAGCAGAGACATAATCAGGGACCCACGTGAAACATTCAGTGAAGAAAACTGAAGACACCCAGGGTTTCTAACAGCAGAAGAATGGTTAAATAGACATTAGCATGAATGCATGGTGCAGCTGTTTCTCAGAGGCTTCCTCTGCAGATCAGTCAATGGTAGAGCACATGTAGAAAAGTCAGAAAGCCCCGAGTTTCATCCCCACATTAAAAAAATAATAATAACTTTTTGAAAATCTATCCTATAGCATGGGTTAAAAATACAAAGATGCAGTTTTCCATATTACATGTGACCATACTTTGATTTAAAATGAGAGCATGGGTAATTATATATGATAGAAAAGAGCCTGAAAATACACACATCAAATGTCAAACCCGATTTCCGATTTCTTGTTGGAATTTCATCGGTTTTATTTTCTTCTTTACGTATGTCCCAATGTTCATACTAGGCACGCTATCGTCAGGATAAATTTTGTCTTAAAAGAAATGCATGTGAGTCTGGAAAGATGGCTCAGTGGTTAAGAGCAAGTGCTGGCGCTTTTCTAGGGGACCCAGGTCTGATTCCCAACCCCCACATGGCAGCGCCCAACCATTTGTAACTCCAGTTCCAGGAAATACCAGATGCCTTCTTTCAAGCTTCCCACAGGTACTACATGAATGTGGCGCACAGGCATGCATGCAAGCAAAACACGGATACATGTAAACCAACATAAAGGTTTAAAGCTTTTACAGAAAATATGTGCAGCAAAACATGCATAGTTTAAGTAGTCGCTAAAACCGCTTGTTCTGTTTAATGCTGCATTTTGGTATTTCAGTCTGCGATTGTTGGAGAGCACGTGTGACTACAGGGAAAGTGCTTTCTTCCTGGACCATCAATCTAAACTTCCTCCCTGGCTTTAGAGCAACCCTTCACCAACATGTGCAGTTTGTCCAAGCTAATTGCCCAGGACTCATAAAATGGGGATTTTTAAATACATTTCAATAATGTCAGGAATCCAGTTGCTTAGTATTACAATACAAAACATTTCCAGAACTCTGGCTTCTAGCTGGGAGAGAAAAAAAAAACCTATGGAAGAAGATGAAGCTCTCCAAATGCTGCATTTGCTTAATGTTAATCCTGCCAGACTCTTGGGGCCGTGTCTGCTTTAGACATGCCTGCTTTAGCGCTAAGGCATGTTTAAGAGACTCCAGGCTTCCCTGGGACCTCCATACCCACTCTTCTAAGATGTGCTTTGGTGGGCAAAGGCACAGGGGACAAGTTTCACAGCAGGTGGGGAGACCTGGGTTCAGGGCTAGAGGCTTATATCTTACTCCATCTTGCCTTCACCTGGTGTTTGAACGGAGCACAGCGATATGAGGCACAATCTAAAACCAAAGGGCATGGCATATGTGAGAGGGGGCCTCTCTCATCAATCCACCTGAGTCAGGTGAGTTCTGGTTAGGAATTTCATAGCCAGGGCTGGGGACACAGCTCACAGGAGTCAGTTCTTGTATCACATGTGTGTGTTTCAGACCCCAGCAGTTAAAAACAGAACAACAACCAAAAAAAAAAAAAAAAACAAAAAACCAAAAAAAAAACCAAAAACCCGCTAACCCACAGAAGTTTCAAAACCGATATTAACAAACCCTTTTCACTGCAGTGAACCCTCACCCTCCTTACTCTGTAACATGTGAGCATCCTCTACCCAGCATGCCTCCCAGCTCCAACCCCTGGAAAGGGAGGGGTTAAATGCTATCCACATCTATTTAAAAATCAATTGATTTCTTTTTAAAGCTTAGCTATAAAGTTATATATACTTATTAGGGCCTGCATGGTCCTCTTGAAGTACATACACACAGTCGAAGGGTTATATTTTTGCTAATTATCTCTCCTAATTGTCATTGTGTGTGGCAAGAATGCATAATATCATCAGTGAGGACAGTCCCCATGCTGTGCTATGCAGCGTGCCTCTTGTGCAGTCCTACCCAACGAGTACTACGCAGCCTTTGACCAACATCTCCTGACATCAAATCAGATTCTTAGTCTGAAGCCTGACTATGTGCATCAGAAGACCCACGAACAGAAAGGAGTATAAGCAGAATGACAGACCTGGTTTGTTTTGTTTTTGTTTTTTAAGAGAAAAGATCCAGGGAGTTTATTGGATTTTCTATTTAGAAACCCAAGAAACTATGGATCGTGGAGTCACTCAACCTCGAAATTCCATCTGACATTACCATCGCATGATTCTCCACATCTGCATATTTTGGGCACCACTTTTACCTGATTAGAGAATTTTATTCTATACCGTGTTTGGGGCTCATAAAGGCTTCCGAGTTGGTAAGGCTGGCTGGACTCCAGTGTGAAGCGCAAGCTCCTAGGAAGGGAAAAATTACTATAAAGTTTCCTTCTGCAGCTTTCTGTGAAAGTTGGGTTCCACATCTGCACACAGAGCAGCCACAGAATACAGAAAAACCTATCGAAATAAACCTCTAAGATGTCAACGAAGAGAATCTTGCCATAGTGTGACATTAGACATAGTTGAGCTTAGGACTTAACATATTTTTAAAACTACTTAGACAATTATAGTCAGTGTTGTCAACACAATATTCCAATGCTGATCTTGGTCTATTATTTTTTAACTAGATGGAAACAAGGCATGATGGTGAACACCTGTAATCCTAGCACTCAGGAGGCAAAGGGCAGCACAGTCTGCAGCCATGGATATATAACTAGACTTTGCTTCAAACAAACAGAGTAGTCTGGGATGATGTGGAAGTCAGAAAAAAACATATACTTCCAAGATACAAGCCTGTCAATATGTAAGTAATTTGATGATGATGAATTTAGAATGATCAGATTACCGCTACCTGCTTGACATCAATAATGCAAAATACCTATTCACACCCATCTGCCAGACATCTGTCTATCTGTCCGATGCTTTCAAGAGAGGACGTCAGGAAGGACTGGTTAGTGTGAGCACACAGCACAGGGTTGCTTTAGCTGATGACTTGGGTGCATTGAGAAATGGTGCCTGGGAGTGAATACGCTGTCGTTGCCTAGATGCTGACTCAGTGATCCACATCCTGTTTTCCGGCTAGCCTCAATGAGCAAGAGCCCGTTTCTCTGTTTCTGGATGCTGGACCATGAGGTGCAAAAGAGAGAGCTACTCCACCCACAGAACCAAACAGCCTGGTGGAGAGCTGCTTATTTCATTTTAAATGTGCTCCACGTTTAAGGCCACTGGCTGCTCTTCCAGGAGATGAAGGATTGATTTTTTTTTCAGCACCCAGGTGACAGTTCCCACCTACCTGTAATTCCAGCCCCAATGCCTTCTCTGGCCTCCAAGGCCACGAGGCAAGCACAGGAAGACAGACCATTCATACAGATAAAATAATTTTTAAGTGGTTCATCTTGAACCAATGTTGACATCACGGGCTGATAAACCAATCTGCTAGGGAGGTTGAGACAGGAAGAGCATGCTCTCAAGGCCTGCTGGGCCACAGAGTAGGTTCAAGGCTGGTTGCCTAGGCAACTTAACAAGACCGACTCCCAATAAATAAAAAATGAAGTCAAGACAGCCAAGGAGGAGTCAAAAGAAAGAGTCCAAATGAGGTGAGGCTGTAGCTGAGCAGAACAGTGTCTGTGTAGACCACATGGAGCCCCAGGGTCCTCACCCAGCTCTGGGAAAAACAGACAAACAAACAAACACAGGAAACAGAAGTGCTTTGGTCAACATCTTTTAAAGAGTTGGATATCAGCGTTGGAATCTGGGATTGCGCAGCTTTTGGGGTTTTGAAAAGTGTCACACCACATGCTTTGCATGTATCTTTGCCCACAAAGAATTCCGAGAATCCGCTAATGAAAACAGAGATAAAACTGCTTCAAACACCATGAAAGAATAGTATAGACACAGACAAGGTGCTAAACAACGGGTATAAACAACCTGTATAAAAGGAAATTCTGATCTGTGCATGGTGGGGCATACTTGTGATCCCAGCACTTAGGAGATGGACTCAGGAGGGTTCCAAATTCAAGGCTTGTTACGGTTAGAGAGTGAGTTCAGCCTCGCCTGAGTCATTTCACAAGACCCTATCTCACAGAAATAAAATAAAAAGTAGAATATTCCAAAACCTGCTGCAGCAAAGATGAGCCTTGGAAAACTCCGATGACAGGTGAAATAAGCCAGTCATGAAAGAACAATGACTGGGATGGTTCCTTCTATACAAGATGCCCAGAGGTATCAGGCTCATATCCACGCCATAGTCGTGGTCGTCATATTCCAAGAGAGGAAGGCAGAGTGCGGGTTGATGTTTAGTGGGTACAGAGACTCGGTTTGTGAGAATGAAAAAGTAGGTTCTGGAGGTGGGTAGTAGCAAGTGATGTTTGCACAGAGGAATCAGTGGTTCTACTGCCGTGGAGTTTTATATTTACACGAAGCTAAGAAGGGGCTGGAAATGTATCTCAGTTGGTAGATTACACCAAACTGTCCACCATGCAGGGATCCCTGGGTTTATACCATGCATCAGGTAGTGTGGTGGTTCATGCTTACGACCCCAGCACTTGGCAGGCAGAAGTAGGAAGAAGTTCAAAGTCACTGTCACCTATGTTTGGAGTCTGAGGCCAGCCTGGACACTAGAGAACCTTATCTCAAGAGAGAAATGTGCACTCTGGAGAGAGAGGCAAGCAGATCTCTAAGTTCAAGGCCAGCCTGGTCCATGGAGACTGTTCTAGGACACCCAAAACTACACACAGAAATTTTGTCTTGAAAACCCCTAAAAACTTTGCTGTACGTAACTCAGTGGATAAAGTACCAACATAGCATACCAAACCCACTGAGTTCCATCCCCCGCACCTTCTAAATCAGGGTAATGGCACACAGGCTGTAATTCCAGCCACTGAGATGGTACGAACAGGAAGATCGGGAGTTTGAGGTCAGCCTCAGCCAGCTCCTGGTCTACCTAGGGTACGTGAAACCCTGTCCTAAAAGCAACCCATTGTATAGGAAGGAAGGGGGATGAGGGAGGGAGAGAAGGAGGTAGGTAAAAGGAGAGAGCAAAAAAATAAATAAATAAATATCATGAGACAATGAGGAACAATAACTAAATGATATAAATGGAATGTTTTAATGGCTCTGCCTTTTAGTAGTTCAGAATAAAATATTTATGGGTGAAACAGTATCCACCCATGCTTCAGGATAACTGGATAAAGAAAGACCAGGCATGAAATGATACGTGTGAATTAACTAAATGTAAAAAGAAAAACTGAGAGTATTTAAATAGGTTAGCCCTTTCTTCTGCGTGCTACAACTTACACATAAATGCAAACTTAAAAGCCTCCCAGGTGAAACGCTGGTTGGTTGAAGCAGCAGGTGGCTCGGTCACCATAAATGCTCTTTCAAGAACGTTATCCTCAGTCTGAATGAAGTAAGTATGTCACAAAGTCGCTGCCTCAACAGAAATATATGGTCTTCAAGTAGTTTATCAGTTAGCTTCATTTATATTGAGCCTTCATTTGATTTAAAAATAGATTATACAGCCTCATTTTATTGTGTAAAAAGGGGAACCTTTGTTTGCTGTACCTATAAAAGATGTATTTAAAGTCTGATTTTATTTTTTGGATTTCCTAACATTGCTGGAAAGGATATGACCGCAGCAAGACTTCACAACTTGGCAGGAATTCTCTGTTATTAGGGACAGTGGTTTGAACCGTCAATCACGGCGTGGAGTCCTCTGGATACTTTACCAAGAGAATCCCAGAGGCATTCCCAGAGATGCTCATTTATTTGATTTGAAATATGTGAAGCTTTGTAAAATGCTACCAAGAAGAAGGGTGTCATTAAAGTGGCAGAGTTCCTGTGTCCCCCAACCCAATACCTGAGTCCAAGAAAGAGGTAAAACCAGAGGGCTAGGGTAGAATGATTGCAGGGTTTCTCTGTAACTCTAAATACTTTAAACCATTCCAATAGCATCATTAGTATACTGCGTGGCATTCTTCACCCCAGGCTACTTCTTAGAATAATTTCTTTTTTAGATGCTAAGATATAAGCTAAATTAGGCTAAGCAAGGCATAGGGTGTCATGGTGACAGACAGCACCCAGAATAAGGTGAATGACATGCCCTTAAAATGTGACAAGTTATACAAATTGTGAAATGCACTTATTATTACCCAAAATTTTGACATGACCGTGCCAAAAGAATAAAGGTGCTTATCTGTGTGACATAAATTGCCTCAAAAATAACTCTGAACCAAACACACACAAAGATGTCTACATGGATTTCATAGATGTGACTTCATCACCAATCAATCACTCTCATTGGCAAATGAATGTGATCTGTCGTGCCTGAGAGTGCTGCCTGTTTCCATCCTCACGATCCACAGTGCCACGGAACCGTAGAACTCGCTCGTGAGTCATTTAATCGTGCCATGATCCCATCCGAAGGTTGCCACTGTTAAATGGCTTGATTTCCTATTAACTTCTCGCACCTGATTGCCATTTGGTTTACTTGCTTAGTTGTGACCAGTAACCCAGATAACATGGAAAACTAGATACAAGTGAAGACTTGAAAAAGAAGTCAGCAAGAAAAAGTATATTGGGCTAATGAGATGACTTAGCAGGTAAAGACACTTCCTTGCCCTTAAACGACAACCTCAGTTCAATGCCCAGAAACCCCCATGGTAGAAGACAACTGATGCCCACAAATTGGCATATGACTTCCAAATACGTACACACACACAAAAAAAAATAAAAAACAGACAAATGAATAGATAGATAAATAGTATCAAAATTTTTAAAAGAAAGAAAAAGCCTATGAAGTCACTTCTGTAAGTGTTAAGACTAGAAACTGCCACGCCCCATGATTCAACCTTTATCTTCTTGGACTCTCCAGTTCCCACTGTCCCTGCACTGGTTATGGATCTCTCTCCTCTCTTGCCATCAATTAGATTGCTTAAGCCATTTTGGGGAGTCACTTCCTCCGGCTTGGCTGTGGGCTGTGGGCTTGGACTTGGTGTAGGTTCTTAGAAGCAACCAGACTGGTGTCATCATTCAACACTCCTAGTTAAGCACTCCCTCAGTTCCTCCTGTTTAGTCTGGCTCATTGGGTGTTGCCCATAAAAACAGTTTGGCTTTTGTAATCACCATTAGAGCAGGCGTGTGACTAATCAGCCAGCTAGGCAGCACGGCAGTTATCTTCTGCGAAATGAGTCTCCTCTTCCAGTCTGTGCTTCTGTCCCTCCCTGGTCTCTGATGGCCTCATCTATATTTGCTCCACAGTTGAGACTGTTTATAAAATTGTTTGCTTTTTTTTCTACAAATGTATTCTATATTCTCTTGACAGAGTGAAACTCACGCCACAGGGGAATTTGAACATGTTTCCAAAATACTACCCAATTATGTGGACACCTGGAGCAGGGAAGCTCTTTGTTCTCTGCAAGAGAACTGCAGGCCATCACTCACAGAGGGAATATTTGCCATGTGCCAGAGATGGTTCATGTTTCTAGCTTCTAAAACTAAGGTTTGAGGAGGAGCAGTGAAGTGGCTTATGGGTAAGAGTGTTTCATGGCCTGCTAACCTGAGTTCAAGCCCCAGCTGCCATGTTGGAAGGACAGACAGAACTAACTCTTGCAAGTTGTTCTATAACCTCCCTGCATGCACGAGTGTGCAGGCACACACACACACACACTGTGTGTGTGAGAGAGAGAGAGAGAGAGAGAGAGAGAGAGAGAGAGAGAGAGGCACACACACAATATTATAATAATGATAATAATAATACTTTGCAAGTAAAGTTTATTTAGAGTTAGTTTTACACTTACAGAAAAATCACAAAGACTGTATGAAGACTCCATATAGTCTGTATGGTGCCTCCATTACAATAAAGGGAACGGCATGATAGTGCATCAGTAACCATGCGCTGTGGTTGACAGTGAAGACTTTCATGCCTACTTCTCTGGCTTTGGCCTATTGTTGTTCTGGGATCCCCTCTAGAAGGATTCATTTTGATTGCCAATTTGGTGGGATTAGAATCACCATGGAAACAAAACTCTAGGCATATCTGTAAGAAAGTTTCTACATAGGGTTAATTGGCATGAGAGGACCCACACTAAATGTTGCACTATTCCATGAGCAGGTGCCTTGAACTACCAAAAAAAAAAAAGTGGGTTGAGCACCAGTGTCCATCTCTCTCTGCTTCCTCACTGGCCATGCATGTGACTGGCTGCCTCATGCTCCTGCCGCCATTAACTCCCCCACAGCAATAAACAAACCCTTACTTTCGAAAGCTCAGCAGTACATAAAGTAACTAATATACCACACAAACACTTATGGTCATCCCGTCCCACTAGACTCCTGCTCACTGTGATGGATGATACTTCTCTTCCACATGCAGTCACTGTGTCTCTCATGACAGAGAGTCTTTTCTCTCTTACTTAATCTTTTCTTGTCCTTTTTTACTATCTCTCTGTAGTCCAGGTTGCCATTGATCTCACACTCCTTCACATGCAGCCGTCAAGTGCTGGAATTACAGGCATTGCCACCTTGTGTAGCTTTGGGCTTCAATTCTTCTTGAAAGGTTTCACCCTTCTAAGGAGTTTCAAAGAATGTCCCTCAGTGATACGTTTCTAGAGTTTTTCTAGACAGTTTTTCCTAGAGATTGCAGTTAGTAGGTATTCCTCTAAGGAAGCCCCAGAAGGCAATATGTCATTGCTTTCCCATCTTAGTAAGGCTACCTAGCATCCGCATGACCTGCCATTGCTCACTGACCTCTGGTCACTTGGCTGAGGGAGCGCTTGTCAAATTTCTGTTTTAATTCTTGTACAGGAAGCCACTCCACAGCCCACATTTAAGTTGCAGGGAGCTATGCATTCCTTCTTGAGGCAAGGTATTTGCAAAAATTATATGAAATTCCTACTTATTTAGTCATTTACTTATAACTAAGGACTCAAACTTTTTAAAAATACATGGAATCGTAATCCAATACTTCATCAGCTTCGCTATCTTTCAACTGTTTTGGCCTTTCGGTAAATTTCCTTGTGTTCAGAGAGTTGGAAAGAAGGGAGAGCACTTCCTCAGTCTCTTCTTCTACAGGATGCGCCATCCAGCCCCTTCTTGTATGTTAGCTGCCCGAGTCCTAGAATTGGCCATTTGTCCAAGGATCCCTGATCCTTTTCCTGGGGTGAAGTCCTGGCGGTCAAGTCTGGCTGCTGCGGATGGGCGTGGCTGCTGAGTGTCCTTGCTTCAGAGGGAAACGAAAGGAAATTTGCATGTACACATATCGACTAATATTTCTACAAGTATCCTTTCACCGTAACATACATTCATAGAGATGTGGCCATCCCTTGCATCACGACCTCCACCAGTCTTGCTTCTTTCCCTGGTTCCCAGTGAGACATCTGGTCCCCATCCTCAACTATCCAATTGTTTAACTAGTCAATTCTAGTACTCAGGATACTAATAACAACTAGTGTTGGTGGATGGAAGGCAGCTTTATCAACTGAGGTCATTAACCGCGGTGTCTCAAAGACATTACTCAGTATGGCTATAAGCCAGGGATCACTGGATGATTCTGTTACCCACGAAGAAGGAGAGATAAGAAAAGGCAGTCAGTGTTCTCCACCCAGCATGCACCACAGTGGCAAGCCGTAAAAGAGAAAAATGCAGTGTTTTTGTTTAGAATTTTAGCTCAATTTCTAGGACATTTTGTCTCATTTTTTTTCCTTCCCTGAAATGCAGTCTTTGCTACAATATTCACCTCCTTTCCTCCTAACTATGATGATTCAGTCATTACCCACCCTTCACAGAGCCAAGAGGACAAATCTTAATGAGTTCACCATGAGTTGGAAGGGCCAGAGGGCACAGCAGGGACGGGTCAGCACATAGCCACTGACTGACTTAAGACTTAATATATAAGAGGAAGAAAACACTGTGGGAGGGAAGGTGGGCTCTTATTGCCCACCTTTTGTGAGGTTCACAACCCCACTAGCCTATGATTTTGTTTATTAAATCAGGTGTCCTTTTTTTTAAAAAAAAATCTCTTTATTAAATCAAACATCAATGTGGTATTCCTACTCAATGGCAATTCTTAAAACCAAGCAAATGAGTATTTTAGAAAAGTTGACCTGATATCTGGAAAAAATATGGAGCACATAATTCTACACAGGAAAATACAAAAATTTTCTTCATGTATGCTATAAGAGTTTATTTTATTTTCTTTTGTTCACTTTTTTTACACTGGAGATAAAATCTAAGACCTGAGCTATCTTCCCTGACCCTTGAGAGTTTAAGGTTCCAGAAAGCACCATGGAAAAGAGGCTTTGGAAATTCACCCACAAGAGTCTAAGCCTGACTCTGTCATTTAACAACTTTAGAAAACCAGGCAAAAATTATTTGCTGTATTATAAATTGATATTAGACTAGCAAGTATAATTTATTAAAATGGTATTTAAATGAGAAATTCTATTGATATTAGAAACCATATAGGATAAAATCATATATTGAACTTATAGCACAGAGAGTGTGAAACTAGTGTATGCAAATTTATGTCATTAAAGCGGAAGAACACTCCCAGAATAGAATGTAGGACTGAGACAACAACCTGGCTAAGGGGCTTTAGGAGAGTGTTGTCAGCCTTGGAACTCCAAAGATGAGTGAAGTTGGTTAGGCTAAAGACAAAAGAAAACATTCACAGACTGTAGAAGTGGCGTAGAAACGTGATGGAACAAGAAGAGAGGCCCCCTTCCTTCTCACAGTGAGGGGCTGCCATCACAGCTGAATCTACACAGAACCGAAAGGAGCCCCCAAGTTGTTTAGTTCACACTGATTTGGGGTTTTCTCCCCCATCTAGATGAATTTAATTAATATAGATTTTATTGATATCTTTTCCTGCCTTTCATCCTCCTGGTACCCCTCAAAATATGTGGAGACATAATTTTTCATCATATAATTCTTTTTGTGAGATGTTCTAAGGATTGCTAAGAACCTAAGTTGAGGCTTTGTGCTGGCTAGTTTTATGTCGGCTTGACACAGCCAGAGTCATCAGAGAGGAGGGCATCTCATTTGAAAAGGGCTTTCATAAGAATCAGCTGAACACTTTCTTAATTAATGATGGATGGGGCAGGTCCCAGTCTATTGTGGGTGGTGTCATTCATGGGCTGGTGATCTTGAGTTCTATAAGAACGTAAGCTGGGCAAGCCATAAGGAGCAAGTTAGTAAGTAGCACCCCTCCATCATCAGCTCTGCATCAGCTCCTGCCTCCAGGATCCTTCCCTGTTTGAATTCCTGTTCTGATTTCCTTCATTGATGGACTATGATAAAGAGATGTAAGCCAAATAAACCCTTTCCTCCACAATTTGCTTTGATCATGATGTTATCACAGCAATAGTAACCCAAACAAGGACAGATATGAAATGGGATCTCACCAAAGATCGCCTCTAGTGGAACCATAAACAGTACTGAGTACAATCACTCACCATCCTCAACGAGCTTGGATTTATTTATTACACAGTCTTACTCTGTAGCCCAGGCTTGCCTTGGTCCTGTGATCCTCCTACTTCAGCCTCCAGAGTGTTGGGATGACAGGCACAAGCTGCCATGCCTTCCCCACAGGAGGTTAGGAGTAAGCCAAAACAACGGTACAAATTTAGGTCTTGTTTCATTTATTTCAAAATTACATGCTTACTGAATTTGGAGAGAAATGTCAAGTAGCATAACCTGTAAAAAAAAAAAAGAAAAATATATATATATATATCTGACCTATAATATATATATATAAAGCAGTGGGCCAGTGAGGTGGCTCAATGAGAAGAGGAGACGACTCCAACACTGACTGAGTTCTATCCCTGGAACCCACATAGGGGAAGGAGAGAACCAACTCGCACAAGTTGTCCTCTGACCTGCACACATGCACTGTGAGGTGACCCACATACGTGACCTCACCCACATAAGGTGAGTAATTGTAGACAAAAATTTAAAAATGTAAAGTGTAAAGTACAATAGTGTATATATATATATGTATATATACATATATATATATATATTATTATATGTTTGGGGTCTAAAATGATGAGAATATTAAGAATCATCCATAAAAGAGTGTTCTCACTTTAATAAGTAGATTTTTGGATTCTCTCTCTCCCTCTCTCCCTTTCTCCCTCTCATCCTCCCTCTCTCTCCCTCTCGCCATCTCACTCTGTGTGTGTCTGTATCTCTGTCTCTGTCTCTGTCTCTGTGTCTTTCTCTCTCTCACACACACACACTCACACACACACACACACGTATGCACACACACACATTCAGAATTCCCTCTTCCCTGAGGATTTTGATACTGTTTAGGATTGGGGAATACAGATTGCTGTTTATAGAAAGAGTGGAAATGGAGGACAGCAGCTAATAGTTGCTAGGTGTCCAGTTCAAACGGTTACCTAGCAACAGCTTCAGATCAAAGCTGAAGTTCAGAAGCTTGACTGAGCTACACACTCAGTCTGCTAACCATTGTCCCACGTGTACGGTTTTTTAAATCAGACCTACCTTTGGAGTTATATGGGCTGACACTCAACTGACTGACTCTCATCTTAGCCTCTGACAAGGTGAATGAGCTGTGTTGATAGAAAACCACTCAGGTTATAAAGGAGAAACCTGACAGTAGTTAGAGCCAAAGCAAATACCTTTCAGAGCTGGAATGTAACAACTATATAACTCACAAGTAGGTTTTTTTTTAAAAAAAAAAAAATCCACTATTAAGTAAGAAAATTAGCAGTTTGCTTAAAATCACAAAAGGAGTCAGAAAAGTAGGTGTTAAATAAAAATAATTTCCACTGCAGTTAAAAATCACTCAAAGAGAACTCTTGCCAATTCTCAAGGCCCCAGTCTTAGTTTACTTCTAGGAAACTAAAACAAATATCTATAAAAGGATAAAAGTGAAATCCGCAGTGGCTGAAATGTGTAATATCTGTACCCTGCCATTAAGACACACCTTCCTTTTATTAAGCCTCTCTCCCTGTCTATACCCATTTTATACCCATGCCTCAAAAATATGACAAATATTTTACCTGTGTGATTTCTTTGTAGCAGCTTTTGAATTGGAGCCTAATCTGAAAGGAAACCTCGTGGCCAGATTAAAACTCTATTTCTCAGACTAGGTATGTTAGGAATAGAGTTTCCACAAAAAGTCAAGGTCAGGGGATTCACATAGATACTTTCCATACCAAATTCCATAGTAGAATTATGACTAAGACCTAATGCTGGAGACAGCCTAACTGCCTATGAACAGATAACTGGATGAACAAAATGTGACATATACACACACACATATGTGTACATATATATGTATAAATACATATACACATACACACACTTGTATGATAGCTTATGAAAGGGGAAGGAAGTTTGACGAATGGTTGCATGAAAACCTTGAAGACACTATGATGTGTGTAACTGTCATTGCTGGGTGATGAAGGGAAGGGACAAGGGGGAAATCTCTAATGGGAGTGGACTTTCGGTTAGAGAGGTTCCAGTGATTGACAGTAAGGGCTGCACACCGAAGTTAACAGGCAGTGCTGATCAACTGGGCATGATTAAAATGTAAATTTTATGCTGTGCATTGTTACTACAATAAAGAAAATCCAGTGTACTCATTTGGTTCACACCAAAATGTTCCATATTCTACAATGTTCTGGAATGGATCTTTAAAAGATCTTTACATTACAGGGAAAGAAAGATCTGCCGTGGCTGTTATATACTGTGTCCCTGTTGCAGGATGGACTACAGTGTTTGTGAAGCAAACTCGCTGCTTCATTCTTGCTGAGATTCTGATAGCTTCTAAGCAGAACTTTCAAAAACAAGTCACGGTTCTATAGTTGACCTTGATTATAAAACTTAATGTTCATGTTTTTCTCTCTGTGTGGTAAAATGTATAGACACACTGCCATTTTTATTCAGGGCCATGGGTTAAAAATGCTTGGTTATGGGCTGGAGAAATCGCTCAGTGGTTAAGAGCACTGGCTGCTCTTCCAGAGGGCTCTGGTTCAATTCTCAGCACTCATGTCGAGACTCATGAGCACTCCAATCCCAGGAGATTCAATGCCCTTTTCTGGTCTCCTTGGGCATCAAGCATGCATGTAGTACACAGACATGTGTGCAGACAAAACACCCATACACATAAGTAACTAAATAAGTAAATAAGTAGATAGAGAAATGGATAAGTAAATAAGATTAAAAATAGTGATTGATGGGATGTCTGGGATTGTAGCTCAGGGAGTACAGTGCTAGCCCAGCCATGGTGCATGCACAGCCATGTTCAAATGTGAACGCTGCATACAGCCAGGCATGGTGGCACCAACATATCTGTTATCTCCATTTTCAGGAGGCAGAAATGGAAGGATCAGAAGTTCCAGGTTATCCATGGTTCCATAGCAATTCCAAAGGCAGGTGAGCTATGTGATGCCCTGATTCAAAATAAAACATGTACAAACAAAAAATAATTAAAGATTAAATTGGACTTTTAGGTTATTGTGTTATTTGCATAAGTCATTTTCAGAAAGATTTGTTTAGTTAAAAAGTGTGATTCTGCTCCATTCCCTGGGGACTCTGCCTATTGATGTGGACTCAGCTTAGCTCTTTCTCACCAACCCTATCATCCTTCATAGCCCATCTCCATTCCTTTCTGTTGCCCAAACCCAGAAACGGTTTCTACCGGGGATTCCAAGTGGCAACACAGGGTTAGGACTCAGAGCAGTGTCTCACTCAGCTATCGTCTGAGAAGCTTCTTCTTGTAGTTAATGATAATTAACAGAGAGATCTACAACAGGACAATGTGCAGAGAGATACTTTGGAACATTCAGTGCTAAATGGGGTGTCTTCATGAGACCCCTCCCCTCGGTGAGCTACCCATAAGAGGAACTGGAAAGATTGTAAGAGCCAGAGGTGATAGATGACTTCAAAGAAACAGTGTCTCCCAGACACAACAGGACCCATATGAACTCACAGAGACTGTAGCAGCATGCACAGAATCTTCACAGATTCAAACCAGACAGGGTCCAGCACTGAGAGATGTGACATGCATGGACTCCTACCCTGAGTCAAGAAGCTATCTCAGTTGACACCTCGATTACAAAAGAAGGATCAGTTTTTTTGAAATGGAGTCTTAATGGGCATATTAACCATACTTCAGAATTGGTGTTTTTGTAGACGTTTTGTCTCATTTTGCTTAGTTTAGGCTTTTTTTTTCTTTTTTTCTTTTCTTTTTCTTCTTTTTTTCCCTATTTGAGTGTGTGTGTGTGTTTCTTGATTTTTTTCTTCTTGTTTTTGTTTCTGTTTGTTTCATAAATAGAGAGAAAGGATGTGGAGTTGTGCAGATGGAGAGGTAGGGAGGTTCTGATAAGAGTTTGAGGAGGAAAAATTCTGATCAGAATACACTTTCTAAAAATTTTTTCCAATAAAAAGAGAAACTTCTTTAAAAGCACAATTCCTTCTTTTTATATATGCAGATAGATAACTTTTTCTGGTTGGAAATTTGAGGAAGTGTATAAATTATAGAAAAATCAGGAAATCCATCAAGGTTCAAAATATCCTCTGGGGCATATTGCAAGGCCTTTCAGCATTTTATCCCAGCAGCGTGGTAGACCAGATGTCTACTTCCACAGTTTGTGCTCATTAGAGCTCTTTCCTGCAGGTCAGGCCCCAGGTTTACTATGCTACATCATCAACCAACTTCCTTGCCTTCTTGGTTGTGTTCAGCCAATGGCCCTGCTTCACAAGCCTCCAGAAGGACTCACTTTCAGGAATTTGGTGTTTTCTTCTAGAGCCCTCTAAAATCCCATCTTAAAATGGTGATTTGAATATAAACTGTTTATTACAGAGCCAATCCCAATAAAATGTGGTAGGAAAATGAGAAAGTGAAAGAAAATAGAGAAGCCCAGGAAAGGGGATTGTCAAGCAAACTTTCCTTAGGGTCAGCTATAGTTTAGAGGTGAAGAATGAGTTGGTCTGCTTAAGAATGGGATGTGGGAATATTTGTGGGCAATTCTTTGATTAAGGCTTTCATGAGTGCATGAAAAAGCCAGCAGTGAGAGGCTGCAGGAGCAACTGCACATTGAGACAAGAGAGCAAAGAAAGCTGAACAATGGTATCCTGAGTCCTGGCCTGCTTCCACTGAAGTCTCAAAATGAGCTGCTAGAAGGCCAGTTCCCATGTAGTGGCATGGGTAGTTTGGTGGGGCCAATGCCAGAATGCTTCAAAGAAAGAAAAGGAGGTCATAAGTACCCACAGCTTTTTAACAGTGAAGTTTGCTTTGGAAAGAAGGGAAAGAAAAGACTGGAGCAGAGACAGCTGATTAGGACAGGGTTAAACTGTTGAAAGTTTTCTCCATCTATAAGAGCTGGGGATAGTCTTGTGGTGTGTGTGTGTGTGTGTGTGTGTGTGAGGTGTTTTTTATTTTGTGAGACAGGGCCTTCTTTTGTAGCCTGGCCTCAAACTCAAGATCCTTCTGACTCAGCTTTCCAAGTGCTGAGACTATAAGTGTGCATCATCACACTTGGCTGGCTAAGACAGACAGAGACAGACAGATGGATACACATTCACACATACACTCACACTGTGCCTCAGGTATCCAGTAATATCTGAGTATTGTTTCCAGCTGTCAGCCCCTCTGTTCATACGTGCAGCCAGGAGGCAATCCTCTAGAGATCAGCTCAATGCAGAAGTTGTTTGTGCTACCTGAGAGGAGGAAGGACATTCATGAACATGAACACCCATGTTGACAAAAAGGCACATGATCTACTTTATGCTCCAGTAGTTCCAGCATTAAAATTATTTAAATTACAATCAGCTTTCCTATGGCAGAAGGGTTTTGTCCTAGAAAAGACATTGAAGCTAAAATAGAACAAAAAGAAACAACAAAACATTGAGGATAACTGATTTGTCACACATTATAATGAGTACAAGGTCAAAGTCTTTTTTTTTTTTTTTGGTTTTTCGAGACAGGGTTTCTCTGTGTAGCCCTGGCTGTCCTGGAACTCACTCTGTAGATCAGGCTGGCCTTGAACTCAGAAATCCGCCTGCCTCTGCCTCCCAAGTGCTGGGATTAAAGGCATGCGCCGCCACCACCGCCCGGCTTTTTTTTTGAAGGTTAAAGTCTTATTACATCTACTTGCCTATCTGGTTCCTCAGACTAATACAGGTGACCATCCTGAAATCTTCCTCAAATTTCCCACCAGAGACTTGTGGCCTTGATTTTTCAGAAAGGGACTCTTTAGTAGCTATACAAATGAATGACACCCAAGACAGAGTGAGAATGAGATCCTTAGAGTTCAAGACATTATTGGAATTGATAACATGGTAGGTAGACCAGATGTCAAAATCACTGGTTTGGCCACCCCTAGTAGCCTTTTTCTCTACAGAGAAATGTAAGCCCTAATATGACTCCTATGAGGTTACACAAAGCAAAGTGAACCTATGACATAGAGAAGCCCAAGATTATGATACTTAATAAGAAGTTAAAAGACATAGCTTCTATGATTAAGCTAACTGATCTTGGAAGTAATCAGGGCTTGCAGGAGTTCTGCAAGAAGCACATGCATGGGTATGCATACAGCTAAACATTTGTTCTAATGGGGCAACTATTTGCAGCTTACAGCATTTCTAATCTTGATTACTTTGCCTATGGTTTTAAGTCATTGTGGTCAATGTGATGAATATTTCATGAGTGACATGAGACACAGTAAATGGAGATAGGTGCTTTAATTGCATAGAGTTATTGTGAAAACAAGTTAGATAATGTAATATAAAAACAATTTCCAGGCTCTATAGTACATAATTATGAAGCACACCATTTACTTGCTTGCTTCTTGAATTCCTCCTTATGTATCTTTTGTAGTGACCATGTATTACTCTAATTGAATTGAAAACAGCTTAATCATTGCCAAATTGGTCTTTGTTCTTGTTTTCTGCTATCTCAATATTGCTATTTATAAACATCTCTGCATAACTAGCATTTTTTCCTTTTGAAATGCTTCCTTAGGATGAATTCTTGGAAGTGCAAATAAATGGTGCCTAAATAGAGTTGAGACATTCTTGCTCAAATGATGAATGCCTTCTTAACATATCCAAACAACCAGTTAATTATGATATACCACAATTCAGATTAATTAAGAAACTAATTTTAATCGTAGTGATGTAAGCAAGTCAGCATATATATATATAACCAAATTAAGATAATTTTCAAGACAGGAAGCATATACAATAGAAGAACCCTGGCCACAGATTAAGATTTGACTTACCAGTCCAACAGTGCTATTAACCAGATACATGACTAGACCAAATCCAATTTACTTAACACACTCTGTCCTTAGTTTCATCCTCTACAAAGTGGAGTCCAAAGTCTTTTCTAGATCAAATACTGACTCCATGGGGAACAAAGGCTCTTCTCTTCCAGGTAAATCATCTGAGGGCAAATGACTGATAAAATTCACATATGACACGAGTAACCTTCTCAGATCAAAGAGCATCTCAGGGCAAAGAGTTTCCAAGTCCTGTTATTATAGTATGCTATCATAACACCTCAGTGTGTGTGATTCCGGCAAGTGGTTGGTGACCTTTGGGTGGAAGAAGAGAGGTTTCCACTCTTTACACATCAACAATTTAAAAGAAATGGGTTGAGAATCCCACGGTGTTCTCTTTAGTGTGGGCGAACAGGAATCAGGCCACCCTGACCTCGTGGTCAGGGAGACTGCCAGGAAGCCTGAAGAGCCTCTGAATGCTGAGACAGCACTCTTGGCAGCTCTGAGAGGAAGCAGAAAGGGTAGTATAATGAGTTAGTGCTAAGAGATGAGGTTATAGCAGGGACTGAGTGTTCAGTTAACCCCTGACTGTCATTATCAAGATCTTTGAAAAATGGCCGTATAATTATTTCAGAAAGAGCAAACAAACCAAACAACAAATAAGCAATGTCCTCCCACCACAGCCACGCCCACTCCCACACGCCCTCTCACCATAGCCATGCCCACTTTTACACTCCCTCCCACCACAGCCACACCCACTCCCACACTCCCTCCCGCCATAGCCACGCCCACTCCCACACTCCCTCCCACCATAGCCACGCCCACCCCACACACTAGTTATATTCAAGTTTCATTCACTTCAGAGACACTAATACTCAAGATAAGTAAATAAACTATAGCCACAAGACGGTAACTCGGTGGTAGAACTCGTGCCTAGCAAATAAAAAGCCAGGCATTCTATCTCCAGCACTGCAAAATATAACTATTTGAATAAATTATGATGTCTATGCTTCTTAATTACTATTCCTCAGATTCAATTCTGGAGTTTCATGTCTATATTTTTCTCTATTGCTTTGGCATGGATGCTGAATCGAAGACCCCAAACTAGAGGTCATCTATAAAGACAAGGTAATCGACATCTACAAAGACAATGAGTGATGAACTGTCACCAAACCCAGAATCTCTGGATTATCCTGACCATCCACTGCCACCTTTCCCTGTAGACCTTGGAGCTCCAGTTCTGAACTGATGTCTGGCTGGCTATGTGGCTTCTGATCACTCCGTCTGTTCACCTCTGCTTCATGATTATCTCCTTTAAACCCTAATGCCTTCCTCTGTTCACTCTGGCCTTCCTTACACTCCATGAAAAACAACTTGCTGTGAGCTTTGGAGTGCCTTTGCCTGGCCTATATCCAGAACATTCTTATTCCTGCTTCTGAGTCTAGTAAATACTTACAAATGGCTACCTTTGAAGTCTTAGCTAAAACATCTCCTCCAGGGCCACTTTAGCACCCAGACAATTATAAACCCATAAGAGCTGTGTGCTTTGAAGCCCAACATTTTACATTGATTTGTATATTTTAAGTGTTCAGCCAGGATTTAGTAAATAATTGTTTTGATACACACTGAATATGTATATACATATGTATATGTGCTAGTAATCATATCACCATTTACACTCTAAGTAAGTGTGAAAGACAGATGATAAAAGAATGTATAAAACAGTTGTGGGTTACATTCAACCATGTTTGTACTTGTATTTGTTTGATAGAAATTCATATAGAGCAGCAGTTCTCAACCTTCCTAATGCTACAACCCTTTAATACAGTTCCTCATGTTGTGATGACCCCCACCATAAAATTATTTTGTTGCTACTTCATAACTGTAATTTTGTTGTTGTTACGAATTGTAATACAAGGTCTTTGGGGGGATAGGACCCAAGATTGAGAACTACTGATCTAGAAACAAAGCAAAAGGAGACCAGATGACCTAAGATATCTTTCCTTTCCAAGGATCTAAATGATTCTAAAAGGACAGTCTGTCAATAACCCCACTCCTGACACAACCTATGAATTTTTTTTATATTTTCTTTTCAAGTTGTTTTTTAACTTCATTGATTTGTTTTGTATTAGGGAGGGGGTGCTTTAAAGTGTAGAATGCAGAAGACAGCTTGTGAGACTCATTTTTCTCCTCCCACCACAGGAGACCTGAAAACTGAACTCAGGCAAACCAGCTTGGAGAGAAGAGGCCTTACCTACCAAGCCATCTATCTCCCTGGTCGTCTCCTATACTTCTAGCAACCTTGAATTCATTTAAATTAACAAATTGTTCTTAAACACATTCTATTACTTCTTAGGAAGTCTAGGACTGATTTACTCCTTAGCGCAAGTTATTCTAAGTGTGAAGCCCTCTGCAGAATGACTTGCCTGGAACAGTAGGCTCTGAAGAATCATGCTTTGAATGAAGGAGTCCTTCCAGGAATCACAGACGCAGTTGAAATGCTAATCTGGGCCTTTGGACATCAGTCCACTGTTGGCCCTGGTTCCTAGCCCATTGGAACATCATCTCTATGGTGAGGAGGATCCTGGACAGCCTCGTGAGACAAAGAAATCTCAAAGGCTCTGTTCTATGTCTTTCATGTTGTTGTCCAATTCAGCTAAGCTTCTGTTGTATTTTGTTTTTCACCCATAAAAGGGAGAGAATAATAGTAAATCCTCAGGATGTGAGAGCTAAAGTCTATTGTGCCTTTGGGCTACTCTGAGACTCCAGAGACTTGGCATGCATAAGTGTGGATTTGCAGGCTACTGCTCTGACCCGAGTGTAGTGCGGGATGGTTTGATCAAACACAAGGAGCTTGGGAGGTGTGTCAGCTGGAGAATCCTGATCTACTGAGCTATATAGTACCATAGCTGATCCAAGATAATCATGAACCCACAACCTGCCAAAATGAACCCTGCCTCACTGGATTCCGGAGTCACCCTCTTCCAGTAGAGGATCTTTCCTATTCCTAGTGAGCTGAGCTGGGAAGCATTGGTGTGCTCTACAGAGCTGCAGAGCATATGAAAACTTTGTACTCTGGGCAAGAAGTGAAATCCCAGAAGCAGTAGCACACCTCTGTAAATGATCAATCTACCCATCTCACCTTTGGAATTAAAGCTCACAGAAAACTTCAGTCTCCGAGAATATAGAGTTCCCACCCCACCTGTGCCAAGCCACGCCCTGTTAGATCAGGATTCTGTAGATGGTGCTGGAGAATGTTCTTAAAGCAAGCTTCTAGGACGTCCTGTTTTCCAACATAGTCTCTGGATGACAGTATTAGCATCACTTGGCAATTTATAAGAAATTCAGACTCCTGGGCTATGTCCATACCTATTGAATCCATAGTTTAAAAGATGATAACAAAATACATACAAGGTATAATTTACCATGATGCTATTTTTTAGTATACAGATAAGTAGGTTCAAGTGTGTTCACATCATTGTATAACCCATTTCCAGGACTCCTTTTACTATACAGAAATGAAAAATTGATACCTGTTAGGCAAGTCTCCATCCCCTGTCCCCAGCCTCTGGGTTACACCCAGAACTTGGATTTTTAATAAGATTCACAGCTGGTTCTTATGCCTGTTAATGTTTGAGAAAGAGGAACCAAAGTATAAAAAAATTAAAAAAAATTACACAATCCAGAGCTTTGACTGAGTTTGGGGAGGCAGCCAGGCCATTTCCATGGGGCAAAGTCAGAGGCAAAACAATGGAAGTCAGTCAGTGGAATTAATCCAAATACCTCTGGGTAATTCTGGTACACAGTCCAGCTTGACAGCATTGCTTTAATGATTTTCTATTTGTTAACCACTGCAATTACCTAGATACTTTACAACCATATCCATACCAGAGGTCATCTCAAGCCATGTAAGGCACGTAACTAGAGGCAGGGCCTAGGCAACTTTTTCAGAACTCCCAGGGATTCTAGGAACTCAAGACTATCTATCTATCTATCTATCTATCTATCTATCTATCTATCTATCTATCATTATATTTAGGGCATGTTGTTTATATGCATGTATGTGCATGTGTAAATACTATAATCCAAAATTTCCTTTTCTGTGATGCTAGCCAAAGCCACCAGGGCAAATTAGCAGATGGGAACAGATTACTCTGATAATTTCTACAGCTTTGACTTGCACACCAAATCTGACCAACTCCACCACTGCTTAACCTGCCTGGGACTTTAACTCATAGTTCTGTGGTCACCAGTGATTTCAAGTTTGCCAAGATAACTGCACTTCATCACCACCTGTAGACACTGGGCAAAGGTGACTTTTGGAACCTGGTTTAATAATGACTTGACTCATGACTCTTTTCTCTGCATCACTGAGTCTGTTGGCATCATCAGTCAGAACGCCCATGTGTATTCTGTGATGGCGAGTAAGACAATGGGCCAGACAAAGTTTAGAATTACTGTTGTGGAGAGAAGAAAGAGTCTGGTAGGCTACAGAGGATTCTACCATGTATGGTCATTAGAAGAAATGGTGGCTCTAGGCTGGGCCTTGGATGTGGTCCAAGTTGTTTCTGCTCAACCTTCTGGCCTGAATGATAGTTCTAAGTATTTCAAGCAAGTCAATGGAATTGCAAACAAATCTATATTTGTCAAAAATAGTTCTTATTAGATGTAATTAAGTACTTTAGATGTAAACCCCTCCTTCATTGTCTGCCTCTGTGTGTGTGTGTGTGTGTCTGTCTGTCTGTCTGTCTATCTGTCTCTCTCTCTCTGTCTGTCTGGTATTCTCTGTCACCCTCTGTCTCTCTGTGTCTGTCTGGTACTCTCTGTCACCCTCTGTCTCTCTCTGTCACTCTCTGTCTCTCCCTCTATCTCTCTGTCTCTCTATCTCTGTATCTCTCTCTCTCCATCATTCTCTGTCATTCTCTGTCTCTCTCTGGGTCACTCACAGTTTCTAGAGATCCTGCTGCCTCTGCCTCTCGAGTGCTGGGATTCAAGGCATGTGCCATACCTGTCATTCTTTCCTGTCACTGCACTCTGTTTATCTTCCTAGCATCACTTACCACACTCAGAAGTTCACATACTCATCTGTCTGCTTTTGCTAAAATAACAGCTGTGTCTGTGTGAGATCTGGTTGGTTGGTCTTATCTCTTTCCCTCACAGAGTCTCATGATAACTATTCGAATGCATGAAACAAATACACACTTGGTAAACTAATGCTTTGTTTACATGTTGTGCCTCTCAATGACCTGGTAACCCCAAACTAACTGTGCCAGCTTCTCGTTGCTGTGACAAACTATACAAGATAAATATACAAGATAACTTATAAAGAAAATGGCTAAGTTTTGGCCCATGGATTTGGAGGTTCCAGTTCATAATCAATCGACCTATTGTTTTGGGTCTGTAGGAAGGTCTGTCATGATGGAGCAAAAGCCTCATTCAATAGCCAGAAAAAAGAAAAAAAAAAAAAAGGTTCTAAAGTCCCACAGTCCCCTCCAAGTGCTGGCCTCTAAAGCTCACCTTCCACAAGGCCCAGCCTCTCAGCATTCCCACAGCTTGCCAATAGTACCACCATGCCAAGCCTTTCATGCATTTGTCTTTGGTGGCCAATACCCAAATCGCTGCACTAAGACAGAATATTCTTGAGAGACTGCTAATCCTTGGGAATGGAGAGGATTGCTGTGGTGGAAGGAGACAGTATTTGAGACAGGGGAGGGCTGCTTGCAGCAGTCAGAGTCAATGGAGACTAAGCTCTGCTTTCCCAACGGGATATGCTGACATAAGGCACATCAGAACACATGTTAACTCTTACATCAACAATTGGCATATTTCCGCTCATCATTTTTTGTCAAATCTCCTGCCCTTAGTTTCATGTTAGCTCTTCTTTCTTATCATGGTCAGTACACTCCCTTGAACACTATAATAATGGCTCTTTAAGAAAACTCATACACTGTATAATAGATTTCACTCTAGCATTTCATTGAGAATTCTTGTAACTATTGAAAGCTGAAAGATCTATTTAACTTATTTCTCAGCACAAATATAAATACCTGCTTAGACAGAAATCTTGCTGTGGGCTTTGCTCTGATCTTGGCATTGAGTTCTGTACTTGGATAGACACACGACTCTGGGACTTATTTTCTAGATCTCAGAAGAGTGAAATAATTCACACTGGAGGCAGTGGTTGTTCCTTGAATATTTCTTATAGTGATACATCTTTATAAAAGTATCTCTTGAGCCTTCCGAAGACTTAACATTTGGTGGGCCTCACAGCAAAGTTAACAGTAGTCCTTGGGATCATTTAGGACTAGCTACCTGACTTGCTGTCCTACTGTGTTCTCAACCTGTTTAAATTTCATCTGCCTTAAAAAAAGAACAGTGTAGCCATCCTTCTCAGGCCTTGGATTTCTCATATAACCATCCATAACAGCCTAAGCTAATGTATAGTTTTAATCTTAAGTTATGTACTCTTCCACATTCCTGACCCAAAATATGCATGTGTAAACATGTGCACTACGATAAGCATTTTACTGAAAGCAACCGACATGTTGGAAACAACCCTTATACAATAAATATCCACCAGAAATGCTGGAAGCAACCTACAGATACAGCTTGACGATGTCTATTTTCATATCTCTGCTCATCATTGACTGAGTACATCCATGTTGGTTGGTGTCTTAGTCAGGGTTTCTATTCCTGCACAAAACATCATGACCAAGAAGCAAGTTGGGAAGGAAAGGGTTTATTCAGCTTATACTTCCATATTTCAGTTCATCACCAGAGGAAGTCAGGACAGGAACTCACATAGGGCAGGAACTTGGAGGCAGGGACTGATGCAAAGGCCATGGAGGAGTGCTGCTTACTGGATTGCTACCCTTGGTTTGCTCAGCTTGCTTTCTTATAGAACCCAGCCCCACCAACCCAGGGATAGCACCACTCACAATGGGCTTGGTCCTCCTCCCTTGATCACTAATTGAGAAAATGCCTTACAGCTGGATCTCATGGAGGCATTTCCTCAAGGGAGGGTCCCTTCCCTGTGATAACTCCAGCTTGTGTCAAGTTGACACACAAAACCAGCCAGTACAGTTGCGATCAATTAAATGACTTCTTTCCCTGTAAAACTCCACTAAAGATTTCTGCAAAGAGTCTTTCATCCCTTTCTCATGGCATGCTTTTTATGCTATTTTAATAAACACAAGAACAAGCCCTTTGTTATGGATAGGCACAGATCCAGGCACAGGTTCAGACGAGATACAGGCAGACCAGGCATGTAACCTGAACAGTCATCAGATAGGCATACACAACAGAGTACAGACAGGCCAGTAGCAACAAACCACAGGTAGATAGAAGATACAGTGAGGAAAGTGGAGAATTCGGATTTGGGCTCTAGGTCAAATTAGTCCATGAGAATGTTGTTTTCATTCCTTAATGGGAATTTACTCACTCTGGTGCCTCTCAGGTTATCTTCAGTGCATTAATCGATGCAACATTCGTATCCCTCCGAGTAATGTCCTCTAAGATACTAGGAGGTTAGACATAGGTCCCATACATCCTAGGAAAGTGCTCTACTACTGACCTGTATCTCAAGTAAATTCAGTTAGGCTTCCTGGCTAGCAAGACCCAGGATTTTCCTGTCTTAACTTCTCAAGCATTGGGTTACTTCTGCAAGCCACAACACCTGGGCTTTTACATGGGAGAACTCAGGGCCTCATGCTTATGTGATAAACACTGACTGACTGAGCTATTTTTTTCCAACTCCTTAAATACACTTTAGAAACTTTTGTCCTGCTAGACAATTTCATTTATTAATTTTCTTTTCATGTACTATGTTTTGATCATATTTTCCCTTCCTAGGTCTTTGCAACCTCCAACCACCTTACCCAACAAACTTTGTTCTTTCTCTAGTCCACAAAAAAAAGACACACAGACACACAAAAATCAAAAGAAAAAGAATCCATCAAAACTGAAAATCAAATAGACAAAAAAAAAACAAAAACAAAACAACCAACCAATAAGTCAGTAGGGATAGCTGATACGGGAGGGATGATCTTGACGGACTTCTGTGGACATGAACGAAAAATATAAAGACCTCACACCACAGCTTCCTGCAGTACCATGGTAGGATGTAACGTTCATCACATGTATGAATACCACTGAATGATTGAAGTCATGTATATAAATAGGGAATCATTCAGGTTTTTATACCAAACAGTTTTTGGGAGTCCCTTTTTAGAAAACTTAAACTGAGAGTCTTAATACAAACCTGTGCAAGTTAGAACTCCTGGGCTCTAAACTTTTATAACTCCTTTATATATCTGTGTATCCATTTTTTATTGTTATTTATGGTTTATAGATAATCAAAGCAGGGAGCTTGAGAGATGGCTCAGTTGATAAAGTGTTCGCCAAGCAAGCGTAAGAACTTGAATATTTAATCAGCAGAGCCCTGCAAAAGAGTTGGGCAGGGCCGTCCATGTGCCTGTTATCCCAGTCCTGAGGAGGCCGAGACAGGAGGTCCCTGGAGCTTGCTAGTCAGCCAGTCTAGCTGAGTTCACAAACTCAAGAGTCGGCAAGAGACCCCGTGTCAAAAAAAATAAGGTGAAGAAAAGCACATCCTACAAACCCCTCAAAAAACTAATTCTTTAAATTAACTTTTAAAAAATAAGGTGGCAAGTGATCAAGGAAGACCCTTGATATCAGTCACTGGCTTTAACATTTGTTTACACATCTAATACACATACGCACCACACACAACTAATCAAACAGGGATCATATTATGCATTTCTATGTTATGCTGTGCTGTGCTGTGCTATGGTACAGTATGTTATTCTATGCTTTGCTGTGCTGTGTACATGCATACTGTTCTGTGAACTTTTGCTTATGTGTGTGTGAGTGTGTGTGTGTTTGTGTATGTGTGTGTGTGTGTGTGTGTGTGTGTAAGATTCTCATCTTTTAAAGCAATTCAATAGTTGTTCCAATATTCATTACATATAATGATACGTCGGTGATTTCCACAGTTTGATACTCTGGTTGGGTGGGGCATGCTTTGCACAACAAGAATATGATAAGCCTAAATAAACAAATGTCTGTTGAATTGGTGCATTGTCCTGAGCTTTATGTTTCCAGATTTAACAGGGATAAAATGGCCTGAGGAGGTGGAGGAGAGAACAGAGCACACTATTCTCTTCCCGTTCCTGGATGCCCGTCAGCTTCTGTTTATCCTTCCCCACCCCCATCCCTGTCCTGCTTCCTCCAGGCCATCATCATCCAGCCTAGCAAAGGGTGGAAAACATCACTGAACAGGTTTGGCCAGAACACAAGACGGTGGGTTGGGAACATGTTCTTGATTTCACAATTTCAATTTCGTGTGGTAGATTTCTTGAACATTCTTTCCCCAGGCCAATGAGAGTGTACTCCCAAACATAAAGTATGATTGAGAGTGGCAATCTGAGGAGCTGGAATACATTTAGTTATTGAAAACCTTAGAAGCAAAAAATATTAAGTAAATAAACAAATGTGTAGTGTGTAGTGTGTGTGTGTGTGTTTGTACGCTCGCACATGTGTCGCTGAGTATTGAACCCAAGGTCTCCTGCACACTACACAAGCAATCTTTCCCTTAACAACAGAGCTAGACTATATATTCTTGTTTGAAAGATGCACCAAAAGGCATAGTTAGGTTTTTTTTTTTATTAGAGACATTCTCTAGCAAAAAAATCAGAAGACTGTACTAGCAAGAAAGACAACAGTGTTGAGCTATAATGTCAGAATGTTGACTATATATTAGTCTCCTCCTCTCCTTTCTTTTCTCCTTCTTCTTGTGCTAGAGACTGAGCTCAGGGCCTTAGACAGGCTAAATATAAGCTCTACCGCTGAGATCCATCCCTAGCCTAAGTTCTGATGTTTTAGATGAGGAACACTGTATACCTACCTTCTTTAATAAATATCTACACCATGCATGGACAACAGTGGTCTATGGTGCCTACCAATTTTTCTTATTTCCTGCCTCTAGAGTCTCCTGATCTTCTGGATGGAGTTTCCTCTTTCTGTTATTGGGTTAATCATGTCCCCAGACACAAAAGGATTTAAGTAGATTAGCATAAAAACCAGAGGAGGCGATGTCTGGTGCGCTTTTGTATTTTGTTTGTTATTGTTGTTGTTTGTTTTTGCTGTTGTTTGGGTTTTTGGTTTTTTTGTTTGTTTGTTTTTGCTTTTCAGGATCAGGGTTCTGGTGCTCAAAGTGCTCAAGTGGCTATTTGTAGGGATCAGGATAGCCAAAAAAAATATTTTAAGCTGAAGAAATCTGAGAAATGGCAGGAGCATGATTACCCTTCTAACTTGCACAAGACCTTTTCCTTGAAGCAGACTGTAAAACTCACTTCAGATGTACCCTCCCTATTCCCAGAGAGAGGGAAGATCTTTACTCTGAAGATGCCAAGAAGAATCTGAACCAACAAGCCCTACCAAAACTCCACCCCCAAATGTACCACCTTTAGGTCATACCTCCTTTGTCTAATCACACATCCCCATGGCTAGCTACCTTTTAATGAAACATGGCATTAAAAAATACAGAAGCCCATTCACTTCTTCACAACTCCATTTCCTGAAGAAGGCTCTCATGCCATATAAAGTTGTTTAAAATTTGTAAACTTTTCTCATGTTCATCTGTCTTCTGTTACAAATACTTTTCATTATGAACCTCCTAAGAGAGGTTGGAATGTTATTTCCTTTCTCTACACTTCTGTAGTGTGTACTTTCACCAACACTGTGAGCAAATACCCAGCATGGACAACTTAAGGAAGGAAAGATGTGTTTTGACTCACAGCTCCAAGGGATTCTGTCTAGGATCTCTTGACTTCATGTGCTTAGACACAATATCAGGGTACTGGGTGTGTGTGAAGCAAGAGAACGATTCACTTCATCGCTTCAGACCAAAGGCATTGAAGAAGGAAGATTTTTGGTTTTCTCCTGGTTGCCCTTACTCTTGCTGGCAACTTTATCTAGACTGCCTCTGAGGAATATCTTCACTGACTTCAGAGCCTGCTTCTTTGGGATTCCATTATATACTGGAGACCAGCTGAGATATTCAGCCTTATGGACTGAATGAGTATCGGATTCTTGGACTTTCTACTAAGAGACATCCATTTTACCACAGCTATAAGCCATATATATATATATGATATATCACATATCATATATCCCTATACAATAAGTAGATGATGGGTGGATAAGTAGAGATTCATTCTACCCATTCTGTTAGAGGCCATTGTGAAAAGCTGTGAAGATGGTACCTAAGTTCCAGTAGAGGCACCAGGATACTGAAGCTAGCCAGGACTGCAAGCTATTTTCAGAGAACAAATAGGCATAGGCTGAACTGGCTCAAGAGACAAGCTATATGTGTTGAAGGTGGCAGAACTTGAAAGGTAGAACCAACCAAGCCCACAGGAGCACAGCTGATGGCATCCTGAATCCCAGATGCTGCCCATTGATCTAAAAGATTGGATGCTTTCCCTGCTGCAGTTTGGTCTTATTTTGGTCCAGGCATTCCTTACAAGTTCCTGCACTCCTTCCTTTTAGAATAGGAATGTTTATTCTTTGCCATTTTATGTTATAAATGCAGGATACTTTTCATTTGTTTTATGAGCGCTTATAAGTAGTAATTTGTCTTGATGCTCAAAAGAGACTTTGAACTCTAACTTTTTTATCTGTGACAGGGTCTCACTGTGTAGCTTTGGCTGTCTTGAAACTCACTGTGTAGACCAAGCTGGCCTTGAACTCAGAGATCTGCCTGCTTCTGCCTCATGTGCACAGCAATTAGAGGCATGCACAGCCATGCCCAGGTTGAACTCTACCTTTTGAACAGTGTTGAGAATATAAGACTACAGAGTGTCTTGAAGCTAGAATCAATGCATTTTTGCATTATGAGATGGCCATGAGCTAATAGAAATCAGAGCGAGAATAATAGTACAGCTTAAAGTGATACGTTTGGGTATCAAGTTGATAAGGGGTCAATGTGTGGTAGTTAATTCTCATCACAACTGATTGGATTAATACACACTAAGGTATTTTAGTGAGAGTGTTCTAGAGAGGTTTAACTGAGCGGACTTACTCTGAACATGGTGACGCCATCCCATGGGCAGGAATTTTGGACCAAATACTAAAAGGCAAAGTGGGAGCCAGGTGATGCTGGTTCAGGCCTTTAATCCCCACAGTTGCAAGGCAGAGGCAAGAGGATGTCTGTGAGTTCAAGGCCAGACTGGTGGTCTACAGAGTGAGTTCCAGGGAAACACGGTGAAAGGGGAAAGTGGGAAAGGCCAATGAACACCACATTTCTCTCTTTGCTTCCCGACTGAGGATATGATGTGAACAGCGATCCCCTTGCTGCAGCTTCTGTGTCTTCCCACTCATTCTGCCCAGACTTAAGGTGTGATCCAAACTCACATCTGTCACATATTTTATCAGAGCAAAGAGAAAGTACCCAGTGAGGTCTGAGACTTAGTCAACCATGTGTGTAAGCTGAAGTGCTGCCTTGCCATCGGAGTCTGACTGACTCCTGAGGGAACTTCTAGTTCGTTTCTGTGTCTGCTTGCTGAACGGTGGAGATTCCCAGGACAGAATCAGATAGAGCCACATGGGAACCCCAATTCCCGTGTGAAAGGCGTCTTCCTAGAACCATCATTTGAGCAGGACCATGAACTCATCAATTGCATGAAGAGGTCACTTTATACTGTATTATCACTCCAAGTCTGGGGTTGTTGATCACAATGTTAACCTTGTCTGACTAATTCACTTCTTACCTCTGATCCTTCCTCAAAGACACTTTTACTGTTGGGACATGTTTGGGTTGGGCTTTCTGTTGTTGTTGTTGAGAACATGATACCCCATCCTTTTCTGAACCCCACTTCATAATCACACTGTGGCTTTATGGTTGTCTGTTCATTCAGTTCTCTCCTCACATTCAAAGCCAGCAAGCATTCTGAGAGAGAGGATTCTGTTGTGTTAAGGGCTTAGCTGGCAATTCTGATTGGATGCCCTTACCCATTTCCTTTATTCACTAAAATAATACATTGTTTCTCTACTGCAAATGTCTTTCCATTTAAGGATTGAGTATAATCGCCTTTGTGTGTATTCTGATCCTAGCTAATAATTTAAATGCTTCCTGATTATGTAATAAAAGTTCTAGCAGCCACTTAAGTAATATCGTAAGATATGAAAAGGGATAAATTAGGCAGAAGTACCTCATCCTCGTTTGGGGGAGGGGTCATATTTCTGGATCTGTGCACTCATATTTTCTGTCCCTTTAACTTTAACAGGAATTAGAAACTTGGGAATCGAGTGATAAAGATTAAGGAGACAATTAGAAATCCAACTTCTGCAAAGCATTGTCTATGTAAAGCAAGTCATATCTTGCTTTATAAGGATCACACCCTTGCTCCTTGCTATAATCTTATTCACAAGTAACTTAGTATTGAGGAAGAGTCAAAAGTCTTCACAAACAAGCTCCAGATCCTATCTGCATGTTCTATCTACTAAGGAGCCTCCCTCCCTCTCTTCCTCCTCTCTGTCTCTCTCTGTCTCTGTCTCTCTGTCTCTCTCTCTCTCTCTTTCTTTGTGTGTGCACATGTGAGTGTGTGTAAGAGTATATTATGGGTGTATGAGTGTGCATGTGTGTAGGTACATGCAAATGTATCTACTGCTTGCAGAGACTAGAGAACAACCTCAACTTGGGCACAGTTTACTTTATAGTGGATGGTTTCTTGTTGGTGATTTTTTTGTTTTTAGGTAAGATTTGTCGGTGGCCTAGATCTCACTCATCAGTTTGGTTATCTGGTGTTCTGTATGGTACAGAGAATGATCTATGATAGCCATGCTTTTCATTTTCATTGAGTGAGTTTATCAAGTATAGAGTAAGCCAAAGAGGCAGTATGAATAATAAGTGGTAGATAGGTGGATAGATTGTCATCTAGGGAGACAGCAAAACATTATTGTGCCTGACACTCAAAATATCGAGCAGAAATCTGCTGAGGAAGCCCCTTTAACGAAGCGAGTTGGTGTTCCTGATGGAGTCCTAGGCAGAGCAGAGTGTTCCTTTGAGTAAAGCTTCCAGGTAAAAGAACAAATAACAGCAGGAAGGTAACATCATCAAAGTAGGAGCTTAGAAACACACAGAAGAAAGTGACTAGGGAATCCCTTTTAAAACAATCAGCTGGAGTTTTGGGGGATTTTTGGAGACACAGACAGAGCAGAGTGTCCCTTTGGATGAGAGTCCAAGTCAAAGAATGATAACAGAGATACCTCACCAAATCAGTCTTCTTTCAGAAACTGACTTGGGAGATCGAGTCAGTCAGCTGAAGTTCCTTATTGAGCTTTGTAGCCGTGACAGAGCTTTTCATGTCGGAACTTTCATTTTCTCTTTCCCGCTGCAGATATTTTTATAACATGGGATAAACAATAGTAATTTCTGTTGGAAATTGTCTTCCGGCTGCTCTCAGGAATGATGATTTTATTCTCAAGTCATTTTTACTGTTCTATTTCCTCCGTGTCACAGAGTTAGTGCGACCAGACCATCTCCTGTTGAATTATTAATTAATTAATACATCTCAGCACAGGTTTGCTATCTGCCTCAATGGTTTATATTCTCAAATGAAAGACACACACACACACAGCCTTTATATTTTAATATGCCATGTGCAGCACCGTAGCTGGTCTACAGCCTAACCTCCCTGCTGCTAGAGTCTACCTCCTGCCAATAATTCCGAGTCACTGCTTACTATATTCTACATTCTATCTTGGCTGTTCTAGACCCACTGGGTCAGTCCTCTGGTCCTTGCTCTCCCTGATCCTTCACATGGTGGCTATACTTCTCTGTCTGCCCTCTTCTCAGGCATGGTGTCTCTCTTCTCCTCCACAACTGCATGGCGGAACTCCTCTTTTCTCCTCCCAGTCCAGCCTAGAAAATCCTAAAATCCCTCGCCTCTGTCCTCCCCAGCTATTGGCTGCTAGCATCTTTATTTACCAATCAGAACCAACTAGGGGCAAGTTCCTGGGAGCTACATGCAGACCCTCTTGTGTAAATAGTTTTTGGGGGGAACATAACTAGCATTCGTAATACTAGCGGCTACATCCCCAGATAAGGGACCTTCGGAGACACATTGAAACAAACGTGCTTGGGTGTAAAATGATGGTGTGGAGCCGGGCAGTGGTGGCGTACGCCTTTAATCCCAGCACTTGGGAGGCAGAGGCAGGCGGATTTCTGAGTTCGAGGCCAGCCTGGTCTACAGAGTGAGTTCCAGGGCAGCCAGGGCTACACAGAGAAATCCTGTCTTGAAAAAACAAAACAAAAATGATGGTGTGGGGTGCTAAGATACCCTGCCTCTGTAGGTATAAGTCAGCTTCTCAGTGAGCTCAAAGAGCCCATGATAATATACTAATAGAATGTATATTACAACTGGCTAGCCAGCTAGCCCCAGTCTCTCACTTCCCACATCTGAGATTACAAATACCTGTTTCTTCTTATGAAGCTTCTGGGTATTAAACTTGAATCGTTACACTTCAAGGCAAACCCATATCTACTGAGCCATCTCTCTGCCCAAAGCTCTTTTCTTTTCATGGTCTTCTTATTCACAACCTACCCTAGGAAGCCTTCCAGTGCGACCTGCTTTGTCAGCCTTGATGTATGAACCTAATATGGATGATGTATGAGCCAACTGTTTTAATAACAAAAAGGGAATTGGGATTAGTAGATTAATTCCCTTCTTGTTTCCTATCTCCATTTCATGGTGCACTGAAAGTACATAAATCATTAAGACAATGTCTCCATTTCCAGCGAACTTGAAGTCTCATGAAGGAGACACATACATTTCCGTTTAATAGAGTTAAGAAGACTCGTAGGGAAAAGTTATACACTGGACACATGGAAGGGCTGTTAAGAGTCACAAAGTCCATTTTGAGGTTCATAAAAGATTTCAGAGGGAAAGCTCAACTACAAAAAGCTGCACAGTATTTGAGCCAAAAGCACGAAGAAGGAAAGGGTGGGACCTGGTGAGTGGGTTGTGTAAAGGCAATATGGTAGAAGGCAGAGAGGTCAGGACTTAGAAGAGACTTCCAAGTGTGGGTCTGAATTATTTATTTCTATTAGAATTTAAGTTCCCCGAGTACAGGGACATGATCTACTTTGTCCATTAATGCGCCTTCACTTACTTGGCACCTAAATGTGAAAGGTGGATGCTCGGGCCGGAATCTCCTCAGATGCATATCTCTGAGATGGTATTTTGGCAAGTGATAAAGACCGGTGGCAGGACCAGTCCTGGTCCTAATGCAGTTGTCCAGGTATTGAATTCAGCATGATCTTCAAGTAGTTTTGAGAACAGGATCAAGACAAATGGACATACTTGATAACCAACAAGCCAAGGATGCTTCCTAATACAGAAGGACAAACAGAACGGGGGAGAAAATGTTTGTTCGTTCATTCATTCATTCATTCATTCATTCATGTAAACTAGGCTGGCCTCAAACTCACAAAGATCCACATACATCTGCCTCCCATGTGCTGGAATTAAAATTGTGTGCCACCGCACCTGGCCCTTGGAGTCTGATTTTAACAAATGCATCCCCATTTTGCCTTGTGTATTACCTACCTTTGTCCTTTGGGGATGCTTTAAGCAGGTAATGTTCAACTCAGGTTCATATAGGCATGTTCATTCAAGTCATGTCTATGTAATTCTGAAATTATATGATTTATGGATTATAATTCAAAATAGCTTTATAAGCAATTATCCTATAATTGTATGCAAGTCGCTCTTATCGGCTCTCCCATAACTCTTCTATTCTTTGTATTTCCTGTTTTTTACCTTCTGTTTCAAATTGTTAGTGACAATCTATACAAGCATCATTTTAGGTTTGTTGTAGATGTTTGTGAACAGTAGAAAAAAATATAAAGAAGAGGAGAAACAATGACCCATCCTATTCTTACCCAAGACTGGCCACTATAACTTTGATATAGTTTTCATACACATTTACAGAAATTATATCAGAGAGATCAAGTTGTATGATCTTGTTTGATTTTGTACCAACTTGCTTTTCTCCACTTAACATAGGATCATAATTATTTCCTCCTGTTAATGTAAACATTCTCTTATTGGCCACAATATTGCCCGTTACATGATTGTATCATTTTTAAAAGATTAACTTATTTTTATTAGGTAGGTAGATAGATAGATAGATAGATAGATAGATAGATGGGTGGGTGGGTGGGTGGGCGGGCGGGCGGACGGACGGACAGACAGACAGCAGACAGATAGATGGATGGAATTTGTATGCTGGTTGCCTGAAGAGGTCAAAAGAGTGTATAGATCATAGATACCTGGATCTGGACTTGCAGATGGTTGTGAAATGCCATGTGAATCCTGGAGATGGATCTCAAGTGCTTTGCAAGAGTGAAATATACACTTACCTGCTGAGCCATCTCTCTGTACCCAAGCTGTATCTTTTTTTTGTTTTGTTTTGGTTTTTCGAGACAGGGTTTCTCTGTGTAGTCCTGGCTGTCCTGGAACTCACTCTGTAGACCAGGCTGGCCTCAAACTCAGAAATCTCCGTGCACCGCCACCACCCGGCAAGCTGTATCATTTTTAAAGCACATCTTAATATAAGTCTTATAGGGCACTTCTAAGTTTTTATTATTAAAACACATTGTGGGCTATTTCTTTGGCTCTAAGACTTTATTATCAGCTACTTCTGATTATTAGAATCACCAGACTAAAAGGAATGAATACTTTGAGGATCTCAGCACTGCCTTCCAAAGTACTTTCTCCAATCATCCAGCAATTAGTATGCTGTCTTTGACATCATCACCATCACCATGATCATTTAGGTACTAAGTGTTGAACTTAAGGTCGTATGCATGCTACAAAACTGACACTAATACAAAGCTACACTCCCAGGCCATAATTAGTGTATAAGAGACCACTTGTCCCACAATGTTCTTGAAATCACGGGTCTAGTGATTTGTTTTGTTTTTGTTTTTAAGATGAATGCTATTCAGCCCACCCTTTTATTCTGTTCCACACCTTGTTGATAATTAAAAAAAAAAAAACAAACAAGCTAGTTTTTAAGCCATGAAAGAAGAATGTGGGATTGGAGAAGTTCACATCAGGTAATTAACCAGTGGCAGTTACAGAGAGGTGAGTATGCTAGAGTTAAGGAGTCTAGCAGCTTCTGGGGCAGTGGTTCGAGTCCCAGGTGTCTCTGACAGGCTTGTGCTTACAGGGCTTCATGAGAACGCAGACTGTGGTTCTCCAGCCATTTCTGACGACCATGGTGTTCAGCTGGCAGCTGTTTCTGGAGATGGTTGGACTGTGCCTCTAATCACAGCTCCTTCAAAAGGAATCAGACTTTCTTCCTGATCTCCCTTCTTTCTCCTTTGTCTTTCATTTTCTTCAGTTTATTCAACTATGTCCAAATGTTGCTTCTTGTTATTAACTGGTCTTGCGAATCCAGAAATAGTCTTCTATTAATGCTAAAAATAATTCTTTATCATCTCTTTACACATCGACTCTTCCTCACTCTTCTCTCACTTGCTGGGATGTTGGTGTTAGATGTATGTACTAGACCAGATATTTTAAAAGATTAAGGGATTATAAACTCGTAGGCATATTAGTGACTATGTGGCTATTTTGCTTTAAGAGTCTTTACTGTTACAAGCACATGCTTTCCTTTTTAAAACCCCTTCTTTTATGAGGATGTATTTTTTTTAAACATGTGAGAACTTTTCCCTGTCTCTTCCATGTCTCCATCTCTCTCTGTTCTGTATTATGTATTTATGACACTATTCATTTGAAATTCTTGTTCTAGACTGAGTCTGATGTAGCCTAGTCTAGCCTCAACCTCACTCAGTAGTTGGGGACTTTGCTTCCTTCAGCCCTTCCCCCCAATGCTGAGATTACACTCCATGCCACACACCTGGTCCCTGTTCTAAACTTCTTGAAAAATCTACATCCTGAGCTACTTTTAGCCAACCCATTCTTTTTTTTTTTTCCTGCTGTTCCCATATGCTGCCAGAGGTGTTGCATGTATTATTCTCAGAGTAGGCTTTACCTAAAAACTGAGAGAGTCTCCATCCGTGATCTTTCGGGCTTTTCAATTTCTTAATGCTATCCAGATAACCAATCCCCCTATTTCTAGAAATAAAACATTTTCTGCTAATATTGTTTAGCTTTGCAATTAGCAGAATGTAAGATAACTAAAGAGATTGTTTTGAGGGGGGTGGAAGTGCAGCTCAGTGGCAGACTGTGAGCCTAAAAGCATAGAACCTTTACTTCATGCCCAGGAGCCCCTCCTCCAAAGCCTTTTCCTTTGGGACTGTGAGAAGCAGAGTGTAGGTAGGTAGCTTTTTGAGTCTATAAAATAATGAATCATTTATTATTAATAATAATAAATACTTTCAAGAACATCCTTGTTTGTTACGCTGTGAAATACCAACTACTGCTGCTGCACCCTCCCCCTGCAGCTGATACCCAGTGCACAGAGTGTTGGAATAGCCAGGGGCACAGATGGGGGCATCTGCTAGTATTCAATCACCTGACCTTAGGCCTCCATTTTCCAAGCCTGAAATGAGAAGAATGACCTCTGATCTCTGAAATAACAAGGTCAATTTAGTCCAAGATTTAATCTAGCTACTTTCAGAGCTAATACTCTGAGCTAATCATATTTCAGCACCTGTCCCTAGAGACGAGAAGGACAGATTTATCCAGTTATAAGAGTTGTTTATTTGCCTCTTAATTAATTTCTCCTTAGTCCATAATCATAATAATAAAAGAGCTAGAAACAGCATAAAAACAGAAATCAATATAATGATATATGAACGACATACCAGGATTTTAAAACAAAATGAAGAGAATCAAGGTACACACTTATGAATTATTCTGTACTATCTTGTGTCTGGGGGACAATATCTATGCCAAACACTGTAGTGGCCCAAGAAAGAAGAAAGCATCGATGGTGCATCAGGCTCACACTTTCATCAGTTCATAGAAAGAAAGTTTTCTTGGCCTTGTCTTAAAAACACATTTTCACATTTGAACAATTGGTTTTTAACTAATCAATTACTTACTTTGCATTACTGGGGATCAATTTAACCCAGGGCCTTGTGTCTACTAGACAAGCATTCTACTACTAAGCTATACTATCTTAGTTAGGGTTACTAACTAATTGCTATGATGAACACCACAACCAAAGGTTTATTTGGCTTACACTTCCCCACTGTAGTCCATCATTGAAGGAAACCAGGATAGGGACTCACACAGGGCAGGAACCCTGAGACAGGAGCTGATGCAAAGGTCATGTGGGGGTGCTGCTTACTGGCTTGCTCAGCCTGACTTCTTATAGAATATAGGATCACCAGCCCAGGAAAGGAACCACCCACAATGGGGTAGGTCCTCCCCCATTGATCACTAATTTTTAAAATGCCAAAATAAATAAATAAATAATAATAATGATTTTTTTTTTAAAAAAAAGAAAATGTCTTACAAATGTTCCTACAACCTAAGGAAGGCATTTTCTTAACTGAGGACTTTAGCTTGTGTCAAGTTGACATAAAACTATCCACCACAAACACATCGAGCCTTCTTTTTTACTTTTTAAGATGAGGCTTCATTAAGTTTCTGGGGCTGGCCTTGAATTTCCTCAGTAGATCAGGCAGGCACTGAGTTTATAATTCCCCAGCCTCAGCCTCCCAGTACAGGGGTTATAGGCCTATGCCACAAGGCCCAGCTTCTCTCATGGATTTTACTTCATTTTCTAGCATTGATATGGCAACTACAACAAACAGAATGGTGTAGAAAATTAGAATCAGCCAGTAATGATGCTGAGGACCTGCCATCTCAGCTCCTTGGAGCCTGGAGTAGGAAGACCACTTGAGCCTAGGGATTCTCAGCCATTGTCGGTAATGGAGTCAAATTCCATTTCAGTATCAGTGACAAAGGAAAAGAATATAAATCAAAACATAAATGAGAAACAAAACATGTTCTTTCGAGTTCAGGAGGACCAAAGTCAAAAAATTCAGGGTGTATGAGGCTCTCAGGGTGAATCCATTCCAGACCTGAGCATCGGAGGCTGCCGGCAGCCTTCAGCGCACATTAGCCTGGCGTTGTAAAACCACTTCTCTTGCTTGTCATTACATGACTTTACTCTGTATTCATGTGTGTTTCTGTGTCAAATTTCCCTGCCCTTTCTCTTCCAAAGACAGAAGATACAGGAGGAATTTAGGTCCCACCGTAAGCCAACATGACCTCATTTAATCTTGCTTCTATCTGCAAAGAGACAACTCCCCATTTTCCAGAAGACCACACACATCTGTACAGAGTTAGGTCTTGAGCAGATCTCTGCAGTTTCTCAATGCCACCCACTTTGTCAAAGCCTAAGAGATACGCTGGCAAGTCCATCACCCAGTTGTTCTGCTCAAGGAGAATGCAGCCCTCCCCTCATCCTCTCCTCAGCACCACTGTTCTGGAGGGTGGGTGCTGGGGGTGGGGACGAGGGTGGGGTAAGGACAAGAGTGGGGGTGGAATTCACCTTCTCACAAATGCTCTGAACTGCCCAGGGGCATATTAATTAATAACAATAACTGGATCAACAAGTTATTTGTAGAAGAAACAGAAAAGACACTGTCAGCATTTATCGCGAACCAAAGTTCCCTGGAAGGATACCAGGTTTTGTTACTGTGAGCAGCTCCTCTTGGCTGTCTATGTGTAAGGTTTTGGCATGGAAACCTGGCTACATCCATCCACACTCTGGATTCCTCTTTGAAGAAGCTGCCATTTTTTTGCCTTTGGAGTTTAGCTAAAGTACATAATGGAGCTGTTTTCTGTGCAGAACTTCCAGAAAAGATAATGAAACAATAGAGAGGCTGGTCCACCAGAGTTCCCCCTCCCAGATCTTGGACTAGTTTTTAAGCTCATGTATCTAAATGAGTTGGAGTCTATATTAGTCTGGGCTTTCCCTCTCCTCCCTCTCCCTCTCCCTCTCCCTCTCCCTCTCCCTCTCCCCACCTCTCTGATTACTGCAACAAAATAGTTGAGGCAGGATATTTATAAAGAAAAGAGATATTTTGTCGCTCACAGTCGTAGAAGATGGAAGTCAAGATAGCATACGGCAGGCTCTGAAAAGCCATTTGCCCATCTTGACTTCATCCCATTCGGTGAGAGAATCGTGTACTTTATGTGTGCAGTCTCTCTCCCTCTCCTTAGGAAGCCACCTGAAATCAATGATGGTGGTTCCACCCTAGTGACTTCATCTAATCCATGCACGTTTAGAAAACTCTCAGGAGAGCTAGGGAGATGGTTCATGGGTAAAAGTGCTAGCCAAGCAAGCCTGGCAAGCCGAGCTCAGGTCCCCAGAACCCAAGCCTGACTAATGCAGAAAGAGACCTGTGTAAAACACAGTCTAAAGGTAAAGATAGATGTCAGAAGGTTGTCCTATGACCTCCACGTGCATGGGTGGCTGTCCTCTGACCTCCACGTGCATGGGGTGGGATGAACACGTCTTCCCCTACAAAGACACACAAACACATACCATATATAGAGACACAAACACACACTTCACAGAGTGTTCATGATGGATCCTTGCAGGGCTGTAGTTCACACGTGGGCATGGATCCTGTTGGGTTGGATTGTGGTTCCCACGTGTCTGCCACTGCTTGGGGAGGCAGAAGCAAGGGAATTTGACTGAGTTCCCTCTACACGGATGCTGGGCTGTGAGAAGCTGTGGGGCTCTGCCCAGGCATGGAGGGATCTCAGTCTGAAGTCCTGCAGGGGCAGAACTCCTGAGTGGGGGGTTCTCTGGGCCGAAATGGCTGACTGGGAGACTGGTGGTCTTTGTCTTTGGGCTCCCAGATGCCGTTGGGAGCAGTGGAAGAACTGAGACGCAAGGGTGTACGGGCTAGACCAGCCCGCAGCTGAGAGAAGCAAGAGGGAGAAGCTCTGGCGGTGCCCTGGAAGGTGAGAAACTCTTGGTTACCGGAACTCGCTTGGCTGGGTTGGCTAGCTTGTTTGAGTTGACAGGCCTCTGCAGTGGGAATGTAGAGAAGTCTTCTGGTGGGAGATTAAGCAGCAGCTCAGGAGTCAAAAGCCTTCTCCACGGTTCCCCACTGCAGGGCCCCAATGACATGAGGAAGTCCATGGTTTTAAAAGGTTTATTGTCATGGTGGAAAGTGGATGAGCTGTAAACCCCACCACCACCACCTCAGGGCAGACCTGAGTTAAATAGGAAGGGAGGAGGGTCTGGGAAGGGTGCTTAATTGGCTACACCCTCTGACCTTTAGGTATCTCATTAATATGGAGATCTTTTAAGGCTGAGGCCTGTAGTCATGCCCTCTACCTGTGGAGGGGCTGGTAGGGGCATTGCCCAATGTGACTGAAAGGCGCTGATCAATGGAGGTCCTTGGCCGCGTGTCAGGAGCCTGGAGTCTGGGAGTGTGGCGAAATGTATGCCATCCCTTGCCGGGTCTCCAGCCATCTCTAGCCAGTGCTCCACCAGATACCAAGCTATCCTTTTCACCGTCCCACAGATCCTATTTGTGTTAAGTTTCTACTTTTTAAGTACCATTCGCACAGACTTTAAAGATTAAAGTTTTGTATGTGTTTCAAGAAAATGAGATATTCAAACTACTGCAGAGTCAGAGGATGTTGGGGAAAAACTCAAGATGTGCAAGGCTCAGGCAAATTTAGATCCTGATCTCTGGAACCTGAGCCCCAGAGACAGGTGCCTATCTTTCTCTTCTTCCTGGTACACAGATTGGCTGTGCATAGGGAGGATGAAAAGAGAGCTTGTACCATAGGGTAAGGCAGAGGGAGTTCAGCAAGGCTGTAGACAGAAAGGGTGCAGCCCTTGGTGTGTGGGTATGGGTAGTGGTGGGGACACTGGCAAGGGCAGGGTGGTACAAGAGCACCTTGAAGAACTTCTGGGCCGAGAAGTTATGTAAGAAAGCTCAAGTGGATGAGTGTAAGTGGATTCATGTCTGAGCAAGTGAGTCAATTCTGTTCCAGAAACAGATATGATGATTGTTTCCTTTTTTAAAATGGGGTTTTAAAAAGGTGGTATTTTTGGGTTTTTTTTTTTTGGTTTTTGTTTTGTTTTGTTTTGCTTTTTTTTTTTTCAGACTATAATTATAGCTTTTTCCTTCAATCCCATGGCTCCTGCTAGGCCAGAGGTCCTCACATGTTGGTGGCAACCCCCTTGGCAAACCTCTATCTCCAAAATTCCATGTGTTATGACTCATAACAGTAGCAAAATTACAGTTATAAGAGAACAACCAAAGTGGTTTCGTGACTGAGTCCCCTATAGTGTGAGGAACTGTATTGAAGGGTCTCAGCATTAGGAAGGCTGAGAATCACTATGGCCTCCTTGCTATCTTTGAAATTCATGGACTCTTTTTCTTAATTGGGGTGCGTGCGTGTGTGCGTGTGTGTGCGTGCGTGTGTGTGTGCGTGCGTGTGTGTGTGTGTGTGTGTGTATGTGTGTGTGTGTGCATGTGTGTTCCTAAATACATAAATCCAACCTTCTCAGTCTGTATAATCTTGTTTGTATGTAGACATTTTCAGGGCTGACCATTTAGTGTGTTCTTCCCTGCGGAAGACTATTTCTCCAGCTCTTAGCCTTCCTTATTTGTCTATAGTTTCTTGGTGTGGACTTGAGGCCCTGTGAGTATGTCCCGACCCACATTAACATGCCTATCAGTGTTTCTGTTTAGTTCGTGTCTTGGGAGTCATAAGGATGAGCCTTCCTAGGTGTAGCTTCTGAAATTCCTAGGAAACACAATCTCGAAAACTTCCTGTTCCTCTGGCTCTTACAATCTGTTCACTCCCACGAATACAATGACCCCTGAGCCATAGGTGCATGGGTTGTGCTGTAGATGTGTGTGCTAAGCATTAAAAATAACTATCACTGTTCTATTTTGTATTGTGATAAAGTATACATAATGCAAAATAGGAAACTGAAGCAATTAAGAAGCAGAAGTAGGCAGATTGCAAGTTTGACCTCAGCCCAAGCTACAAAGAAGGCTTCAGGCCAGCCTGGGAGACAGAGACCCTAACTCAAAACAACTGTAACAGTCAACAAACAGAAGCCAAAGAAAAATAAGTTATTTGTGCTCAAGGATTTGAAGGTTCAGTCTATAACTGCCTGGCCTTGTTGATTTTGGTTATGGTTGGGGAAAATATCATGGTGAGAGTGTTCTGGGGAAAGGTGCTTATCTTGTATCTGGGAAGGAAGGAGAAAAAGAAAAAAGACATATCAGTAGATTCCCTTCGAGGGCATGACCCAGTTATCTAAGAAGTCCCATTAAGGCCTCCTCTTCCCCCTCCTCCCCTTCCTCCTCCTCCTCTTCCTCATTTTTGAGACATGGTCTCACTATGTAGCTCTACTTGTCCTGGAACTCACTATGTAGAGCAGGCTAGCCTCAGGCTCATAGAGATCCACCTGTCTCTACCTGCCAGGTGCCAGGATTAATTTGTGTGCCACCACACCTGACTTGCACCTACTTCTTAAAGGTCCTCCACTTCCAGCTGTGCCAGACTGAGAACTATCAATACACAAAGAACCAGCTTGCTTAGATCCCAGGAGGTGATGTTTCCCCTCTGACTTTGCAAAGAGGCATAAGGTCCAGCTCTGCTGAGAAGTGACCCTCTCCTTTAAAATCCACAAGCAGTATCAATGGGTTATCCCACCCAGGGGAAAGAAGGCTGACAACCTTTTCTGCTGACATCCAAATTGGTGGATGGCAAGCCTGTATATGCATGTGCATATGTGTGTGCACGTGTGTGTGTGTGTGTGTGTGTGTGTGTGTGTGTGTTCTGCTTTTCTTTGGTAATAGATCTTATTCTCCACAGAAAGAACATCATCAAATTTACTTGTTTATGTTCTGTCAATAGATACATAAAATTTATAAATATAACACTGCAGCATGGCTCACTGGCTGATGGAACACTGAGAGGCTGGGATTTGTATGTGCAGAAAGACAGCTGGAGGGCTTTGGCAGTAATGACGGGAGTTTGTTACTCTCTCTGCAAATGAAAAGTATGAAGATGTAAGTCCACCGATTGTCAATTGCTAGAGATACTTTCTGTTGATTTCACCCCTTGCCGAAATTTTACTGCCAACTTGAAAGGAAAATGACCAGAATTGTAAAGGGAAACAAATATGCTTTTAAGCTGCTGAGTAAAACAATTAGGGAGTTGAAATATGATCACCATAAATGGCATTTGAATTCAATGATGGGTGGTGGAGATTGCCTCTGTGATGTTCAATGGAATGTCTCATACACACACACATGTAACACACACATGCACATATACATGCATACATGCACACACGCAACACACACATGTACACACACATGCACACACATACAAGATATGGGGGCTAAAGAGAAGGCTGCAGCTAGTAAACTGCTTGCCACGTGAGCATAAGAACAAGAGCTTAGGTTTCCAGCACCCACATCAAAAGTGTATGTATGACCACATACCTGTAATCTCCAAAGTGGGAAGACAGTGTAAGGATCACTCCTGGGACGTGCTGGCCAGCCAGGATAGCCAATTCAGTAGAATCCAGGTTCAGTCAGAGGTCCTGTCTCAAAATAAGGTGAAAGGCGATAAAAGTCAACACCCACCTTTTACCTCTTCCCTGCCTGTGCATGCACACGCACACATACACACATACACAGAGACACAGACATAGACACACACACACACACACACCTTTGTAAGATAATGATAATATCACAATTCAAAGTACCTATGTATAAAATACAACAAGGAAAAGAGCAACAGAAACTGCAACACAACGATGATTACAGTCTGATTGCAGTAAGTAGATAAGCCGAGGATACTTGATACATACAAATAGTAGGAGCTAGCCCTCAGAGCACACTCATAGGAGCTAGCCCTCGGAGCACACTCATTCCTTAACTAATTTTCTCCCCTGACCAAATAAAATCAAACCAAACAAGCAAAAAAAAAAATCAGTAAGTAAAATGATATTAGAAATCCATCTCTTTTCAATGGATACAGATTTCTAATATATGTTTGTCTGTGATAGCCTGTTGAACTAGTCAACTACACGTATGACTTGGAGTGTGCATCGGAGTGCTGGAGTTCTTTTGGTTTATTTGTTATTACCCAGGGTCTTACTATATAGCTTTGACTGGCTTGGAACTTTCCATGTAGTCCAGGTTATCCTTGGACTCTCAGAAATTTATGTGTTTCTGATTCCTGAACGCTGAGATTTAAGGTGTCTGCCCCAAATGCCCAGGTCTCTACCCCAAATGGAGACATGAACCTCTTGTCTTAAACTGGGCCTGTGGCAGACCACATACATACAGCTTGGGGTATTTAATCAGAAGTCTGGGTCTGGTGCTGAGAGCCAAGATATAAACACACGTTTCCTTTTGAGGCGCACTGGGATTTGTTCTATTTGAATTACACACATTGTTTTCATTCCTCGGTGTCTAAAGTATGGAAGGCTGCAATCTGCTTGCATCTCTTTGCATGTTTTTTATTTAGGAGTGGACTAGTCCTTGCAGGCTAGGCTGGTCCTATAGCAACAGAGACAAAAGATCAGGCAGGCCTCCTCTGGATTGAAAGAGATTTGAAACCTCAGGAGGAAGCTAGGTGCTGTAATGACAAGCTTACCTCTCCAATTGGGGCCTAGGAAGGCAGGACATAGCTCAGAGACCTTGAAGAAAAGCCTACAGGATGGCCCTGTTTTCACTGTGATGTTTAGAACTATGCTCAGACTAAAGCCTTTGAAAGTATAATCCCTCTCTATGCACTAGAAGAAAATATCTGTAATTTACACCTGATTCTTATTCTTATTTCATACAACTGCATTTTCTATACACACATATACAACTCATAGAATGTAGATGCATATATGAATATATGTGTGTGTGTGTGTGTGTTGTATATAACTACATAATATCCAGTTTTTTTACTAAATTTTGTACTTCAGAGTTGATATTTAGAAAATAGGTGCACACTTTATACTTCAGCGATTACCTTAAAGTTTTATGTTGGATGTGTAGTTGATCATGGTTCTACTGAGTCTAGCCTAAAAAGTAAGGCTTCATTGTCTTCAGAACAAAGAGTCTTGGCTCTGTTAGACCCAACAGTCACTTGGTGCCTTGTGATGCTGAATTTCAGTTCTCAACATGATTCCGATTTTTAAAGTATCTAGGAGGGAATAACAGAGTACAGTGGTCTAAAGAAGAAATGGGGGAAATGGGGAAGGGGCTCTAGTTAGGGAAGAGAGAGGGAGATAAATACACAAGGAGGGAGAACGGACATGATTTTTGTCCCTGGAGCCTACATAGTGGAAAAAAAAAACTGGCCATAGTTTCCTTCTGACTTTCATGCACTTTCTGTTTTGGAATTGGAATATTTCTTCTATGGGTTTAAATATTAGAAGTCTGTAACTTGTTTTTGATTTTGCAGAAGCTCACCAGATATTTTGGAAAAGACACTACTGAACAATGTCGAAGTTGTTAAGAGTTAGGGGATGGCTATTTACTTTGAGAAAAAAGACTTGAGAGGATGGTTTTCAGCTGACATTCATTCTAAAGCCAAGAAAAAAGGCAGGTTCAGAACTAAGTCTTTTAGTTAGGAGAGACGACAGAGGTTCTGGTTAGTCAACAAAATGATGGGCTGGGTATCAGGTCTATCTTGTACCTTAATGATACAAATTGGTATAGTTATGCTCTAATTGTATTTTGAGAGAAAAGTTTTATCTTAACAAGAAGGGTGATATGCAGGAGGAGCTATGGTGGGAGGAGTAAGGAGAAGAAGAGGAGGAGTAAGGAGAGGAGGAGAAGCTAGGAGATGAGAGAGAGAGAAGGGGGTGGGGAGGCATGGAGGCGGATGTTCGAGTGTCTCCACTAGTCAAAGATAGTTGGTATATCTAGGTTGGGTATTGGGTTACACTTCTGATTGCATGGGCATCTTGTTATTGAGCATTACCAAACTTATAAAGCCTTTGATTAATGTTTTAAAAAAAAAATTTAAAAAAGAGTTAGGGGACTCCTAGAGATAGTCTGCATGTTATATTATGAAATGAACATAAGTTTTTAAGGACTGAGGATGTACTGTTGTTTTTAACTGGTTTGGGGGGTGTGTGTGTGTTTGGTGTGGAGGGGGTAAGTTGGATACATGGCTCAATGAATGGTTAAGAGCACTTGCTGTTCTTGCAGAGGACCTGGGCTTGGTTCTTAGTACCAACATCAGGTGTCTCAGAGTTGCTTATATTCTAGTTCCAGAGACTCCAAAGTGCTCTAGATTCTATGGGTATCTGTCTTTTCTAAGGCCCAAGACAACTGGTGGGCTCCTGTAAAGTCAAAAACAAGTTATAAGTTTCTAATGTTAAAAAAGCATAGAAGAAACATTCCCATTCCAAAACAAAAACTACATGAAAGTTAGATGTCAACTTATGGCTGTGCATAAACTCATGTACATGCACAGGTGTGCACACACATACACACACAATAAAAATGTTTATTAAAAATCTGTGGCCAGGGAGTGGCACCTTTAATCCAGCACTTGGGAGGCAGAGGCAGGTGTATCTTTCAGTCAGAGGTCAGCCTAGTGTACAGAGTGAATTCCAAGGCAACCAAGGCTAAACAGAGAAACCTTGTCTCAAACAAACAAGAGAGAGAGAGAGAGAGAAGAAAGAAGAAAATTTGTGATCCATTGGACGTCAAGTTAAAGAAGGATGGACTTGTGCTGGTTAATTTCAATTATAACATGACTGGATTAATAAATACCTAATACATTAACAAGGTACAACTTTGTGTCTTTTAAGGGCTTTTCCAGATACGATTAACCAAAGGGAAAAGACTGTTCTTATTGTACAAAGCACTGATTCATGGGCTGGGGTTCCAAACTGAATGAAGAGGGCATGAATGATCCAGCTTAAATGCCAGAGAAATTTACATTTCTCTGCTTCCTGGTCCACCAAGCTGTGAAGAATCCCAGCCACAGACTCCCACTGACATGAATTTTGTCATTCCTTCCCTGCTATGGTGACCTTTCCCCTCTCTCTGTTGTCTCTCATCTGTTATTGGATCTCATAGATGAAGAGAATAATGAATATGTATCCTAGTTAACTTTGCCTGTCCCCTTGACACAGCCTAGAGTCATCTGAGTGAGGAATCGCCTGGATCAGAGGGCCTGTGGGCATGGATAGCCAGGCGAGGGGAGTTGTCTTGACTGGTCATTGATGGAGGAGGGCCCAGCCCACTGTGGGTAGCACTATTCCTTAGATAGGTGGTCCTGGGTGTATAAGAAAATGAGCTAAGCATGAGCCTTGAAGAAGACCATCAAGCAAAATCAAGTCAAAGTTAAAGAAGGGTTTCTACTCTAAGTCCTTGTCGATAAGAGAATTTTCTGGCTAGACAAAACATGGCGTGGGATAGCAAGCAGACCCACCTTGACTTCCTGCCTGGAATCTCTGCCTCAACTTCCCTCAGTGACAGACAATGATGTGGACCTATGAACTAAAACAAATGTTTCTTCTCCTAAATTCCTTTTGGTCAAAGTGTTTCGTCATAGCAACAGAAAAGTAACGAATACAGTAAGCATATTGTAGTTAATAGTCTTTTGAAACTTAACTTCTATGGCAGTTTTTTAAGTTCACAGAAAAATTAAGAGCACACTATAGAGATTTACCATATACCCCAGCCACTATACACACATAGCTTCCTTTATCAATAACCTGGTGTCAGTACCCTTCTCCAGAATGGCACCGTTTTGGAATTGCTGACTCTTCACTGATACATCACAGAGACCACAGTTTACATTAGGGCTCATTCCTTGTGATGAACATTCTACGTTCATATTTGGAACAGTTATACTTTGTTTTGCTTGACTTACTATATGAGCTGTTTGGCATTTTTTAAAAAAAAAAAAATCACAGATTTGAAACAGTTTACCTGCCAACGCAAGATACCTGTATCACTCTGAGTCTGTAGATGACACGTTACTAGTGACCCTTAATAGACAAGCATGTGTCCACCTAACTCTGATTCCATTTATAATTGTTAATCATTCCCCCCACCCCCACCCTGACCCACACCCCTAGTGGTTTGAATAAAAGTGGTCTCTATAGGCTCATAGATAGTGGCATTATTAGGAGGTGCGGCCTTACTGAAGTGTATGTGGCCTTGTTGAAGGAAATGGGCATCACCAGGGGGCAGGCTTTGAGGTCTCAAATACTCAAGCCAGGTGCAGTGTGACATTCACTCCCTACTGTCTGCTCACCAGGATGTTGAACTCTCAGTTCCTTCTTCAGCACCATGTCTGCCTGCACACTGCCGCGTTTCTCAATATGATGATAATAGACTAAACCTCTGAAACTATAAGCCAGCCCCTATTAAATGTTTGCCTTTATAAGAGTTCCTGTGGTCATGGTGTCTCTTCACAGCAAGAAACCCCTACCTGAGACATTAGCTCTTTTAGATTTGCTTATTTGTATGTGTATGGGTGTTTTCCCTGCATGTATGTTTGTACACTGCTTCCATGCCTGGTGTCTTCAGAGGTTAGGAGAGGGCAACAGATCCCCCTGAAACTGGAGCTACAGACGGGTGCGAAAACCATTTCAGTAGTTAAGGAACATCAATGCTAAGACTTGTTATCTGGCAAATAAGCATATAAGAAGATATCATATGTCATCAGGGAAATGCAAACTAAGACACCAAGGCATCACCACATCCTTAGTAGAGAGGGAAAAATCCAGAAAACTGATGGTACCAAATGAAGATGTGTAACGATGGAACCCCCACGAAATGCCATTAGGAACGCAAACTGGCGTGCAAACTTTGAAATACATTTTGGTTTCTTATAAAACTAACTATACCCTTTCTGTATGATTCAGTATTCACGCTCCTAAACTGGCCCATGCCCCGCTTGTCCTATTAGCCATCTTCCTTCCCCCTTCCTTTGGTCAGTGGGCTATAAGAGAGATTGAAGTGTTTAAGGACCATCACTAAAATAGGTTTTGAAAAATCTAAGCCTACACACTGATTTGATATTTGAATCAAGGAAAAGCAGATTAAGTTGCTAGAAACAAGACTGGCTTAGAAATCAAAAGTTTAGACTGGCCGCAGTACAAGGCATACCTCCTTGTTGTCTGGCCAGGGGCTGAGGAAGGAAGCAATGAGTTAACTCACAGACAGAAGGTGCTATGTCTCCAGATGCTTTTCCAGGCAGTTCATAACTTCATCCGGCCCTAAGTTCAGGTGCCGCCTTAGGCCCCAGTCATGGAGCGTACCACAGATGCAAATGTACAGGCAGTGATGCGCTCAGTGACGGGAGGATGACGAGAGGAAGGATTCTCAGCCTCTCCATTTCCAAATAGCTGCCTATCTGCATTTCAGTCTGGCTTGATCGCAGCATCCCTCTGCAAGCAAGTGCTATTTGACTGTGTGCATACACAGTGCTCAGACACACCCACCTGCAGCGTATCCAATAGTAAATAGGAGGTGTGTGGGACAAAAAGCCTGCATTGAGGAAAGAGGTGAGGCAACATTTCCAATCCTAGCTGCACACTGGGGCCTCTGGGGAAGACTTTAAAAGTAGTGATGCTTGCCCCTGTTCTTGTGGTTTCTCATTTTTTGTCCTGTGAAAAGTCATTCTATTAGGCCTGTGTGTGTGTGTGTGTGTGTGTGTGTGTGTGTGTGTGTGTGTGTGTGTGTATGAGAGAGAGAGAGAGAGAGAGAGAGAGAGAGAGAGAGAGAGAGAGAG
>NW_021604630.1:11500096-11547111 GCF_004785775.1 Grammomys surdaster | reverse complement strand
GAGAGAGAGAGAGAGAGAGAGAGAGAGAGAGAGAGAGAGAGAGAGAGAGAGATGCAGGTGCCAGAGATGACCAGAAGAGGGAGCTGGATATCCAGGAGTTGTAGTTAGAGGCAATTGTGAGTCTCTCGACATGATACTGGAAATTGAACTTGAGTCCTCTCCACTAGCAGCAAGCACTCTTAGCCACTGAGCCATCTCTCCATCATCTTTCTAGTTTTAGTCAGTTATGTTTTGACCACACCTGTAGACATAAAGATCCAGAACGGTAAGTGGGAGGGGCAGGGATGAGTAAGAAAGAAGACAAAAAGCAACATCTGAGACCAGGAAGTCTTGCATAAGCTGAAGACTTATGTCAAGCAAATTTATTAAGTATATATACTTGTGGGGTGAGGGTGAGGGGCGTGGGCAAGGTCAGCAGAGTGTTAAGTCAGACAATGTTGGCAAAGAGAACATGGGCTATCTGAAATACAGCTTTATAAGGACTGATAACCACAACCCAGGGGGAAGAGTCTGGTCCCCCAAAACCACAACCTGGACCCCTTCAAAGCTCTGGCTCCAGCCCTAGACTGGCCCTGCCAACTCTATTCCTGGATAAGGACATAGAACTACAGTTTGCTTTGTCCTTTCATGGGGCCTATATGAAAGTCAAGTTGATCTGCCTCCCCACAGCAGCTGTGAGGCTAGGTTCCTGTCAGTAGAAAATGAAAGCAAATGATTATGACATGTTGATGTAGTTCCCTAAGTGTCCTTTAAACTTAGGGTTTTATTTTCCTCAAAATGCTTTCACCAGATTTCAGTTTCTCTTTCCTTCTTGAGTCAGAAGATGTCTTTGTTTGTTGCCCAGCTTCTTGTCATGTAGACTACTTCATGGTTGTAGAGTATAGAAGCCTTAATCAAGGAATTTGGGGTTATATTCCAAGTGATCTGTAAGTAGGAATGAGATAGATAGATAGATAGATAGATAGATAGATAGATAGATAGATAGTAAATAGATAGATCGATGATAGGTAGGTAGATAGAGAGAAAGACAGAGAGATAGAAAGATAGATATCCTCATGAGTGCAGAAAAGTGGCCACAGTATCAAAAGTATTGATCTATTAATTATTAAGAGTATCTGAATTCAGAGGCTGGTAGAGTGTTTCCCTTTTGCTATCACATTTCAGCTGCTGAGGACACTACAAAATATCACGATGTTTATCTGCAGTGTAAAATCTAGACAATTATTTGACCAGCTACTAGATTGCTCTATTTTAGCATATATAGTGGTAGTTCCCATATTTTCTCTAAATGTATTTAAGTGAATATATCTCAATATATGTGAAATCTTTTATAGTCTTGTGCATTTATATGCTTAAACGATAGTTGAAAGAAGGCTCCATTCGTTTTACTAGAGTTTTACAGAAAACTTTGTCCCATAAACATTTAAGATCCCCTTAGGGTGTGGTGGACCTTCAGAATGATGAGCCCAATAAAGCCTCACCCTGAATGAAACCCCCAAATCTGGAGACACTTACATAAGAAGGAAATACTCAGGGGGATCATTGAGCCCTGCACTGTGTGACCTTTTAAAATTATTGTATTATTGTCCAAGAGTATTACTATTAAAATAATCAAAATATCAGAGTCCAAAATCTTACTAAGGAAAAATAACAAATACACAAATCTACTTCAAGAAGATTGTTGGAGACCCATCCATGTTTTGTATCAGTTTCAGTAAAGGTGTTATTTAATGCAACAAAATCTCTCTAGAACTATTAAAAGAATCTAGTATTAAGGAAAGGAAAATGGATCAATAAAATTTCATTTGAATTTTTGGCTGTTTAGTAAATACTATTTTTATCTCATATATGTTTTGAATGAAAATACCTGTGTTTAAAAGCTTAAAATATTTATTCTTAATCCATAATAGAAAAAAACATGGATAACACCATGAATCAATTTCATTTTTAATAAAATAAATGCAAGAATTTCAACATTACTTTTAGAGCATAGTATTCATTTGTGCTGTGACAATGAGTTTTAAATTTTAATTCAGATCTTAATAAATGTGAAATTACTATATAATCTGTTCTTGAATTAATTTGTCTCTAAATTATACTTTTGCTACACAATTAATTAATTAATTAGGAGAGGGTATGATTAAATGGCAAAAGTCTGAATGTCTGTAAATTTTAAATATTACTAAGGGTAAGATATGATAAGTGAAAATCCACTTTATGTATTGTATTAGTCAGGGTTCTCTAGAGTCACAGAACTTATTATGGTTCTCTATAGAGTAAGGGAATTTGTTATGATGACTTACAGTCTATAGTCCAACTTCCCAACAATGTCAGCTGTGAAGGGAAATCCAAGGATCTAGTAGTTGCTCAGTCCCACAAGGCAAGCAGTCGAAGAAAAGCAAATCTTCCTTCTTCCAATGTCCTTATGTAGGTATCCAGTAGAAGGCGTGGCCCATATTAAAGGTGTGTACCACCACGCCTAGATCTGGGATGTGCTTTGCCCCAGATGACCTTGAACTCAGAGATTGCCTTGCCATAGTCTCCTGGGATTCATAGCCACTACACCTCAAGATCCAGGACAGAAATTTGTATCTCCCAGCCTCAAGATCAGGATGACAGGTGAGCCTCCCAATTCTGGATTGTAGTTCACACCAAATACAGTCAAGTTGACAAACAAGAATAGCCATTACATATACAGAGTCACTATTTCATGACCTATAAATAAAGTTTTTAAAATTCCCTTGAAGGCTTTGGATGTTATTGTTTAGATTTTTTATTATTTAAACCTTAAACACTCTACAAATGCTTTTGTGATGAGGGCCTGATCCCCCACTGGAGGAAGGTGAAGTTTAATGGAAGGAAGTTAGGCTATTTTCAGTATTCTCTTGAAAACCTTGTGACCCAGCTCCTACTTCCCTCTCCTCTTGACTCCCAGAGGTCCCAAGGTGAGTATCTTCTCCCCACCATGCTATGACACTGTGACTTGCACGGGCCAGAGAGTAAATGGAGCCGCTGGTCATAGTGTAAAACTCCTGAATTCAAGAACAAAACCAAAAATTTCCTCCTCCCCAGTTACTTCTCTTAGGTATTTTATTTACCACAACGACAGAGAGCAGACACCATAGGGTATTCAGTTAAATGGCTTTCAGGATCAAATAAGCAAATAGAGCAGTGATATCTTGAAAAGAAGACTTGGTTCACAGTAAGAATATTGATGTTCACTAAAGAATGTCCTGGGCTTTGTCTTCTACTCTTTGGTGGAATGTCCGGCCTAATATTCATTTATTTGCTTACCAGAGGGCTTTGGAACACACCACACAATCATCACTAACAATGTAATTCAGTGAGAGCTTTGGATCATGAATCATCAGATTCTGTAGGGCGCGACAGCTAAGGTTAGCTATGCATGTAGACAACTATATCTATGAAACGGTGCTCCCTTTACAAAGTCCACAAGGCTCAGGCAAGCTTTCCCAGTTGGTTGGACTCACACAGATTAGCACACACTGTTGGGAGGAATTGGTACCATTTGTACCTCAATTGGAAAGACCTTGCACTTGGAAGTCTAGGAATTCCATCCATGTTCCTCTGTACTCTGTCTACAATAAACCATAACTACACATCAGCTTTGTGTTCTTGAGACCCTATTAACTTGTAGCTGGTGTCAGAAGAGAAGGCAGTCTTGGGGACTTGTGAATGTCATACCTGGGAAATCCATGAGTCCCTCTGACTCCAGGTAAGAAAAGAGCTGTGATTCTCCACTCTACTCTCTCCTATCTGATTTCTTTCACATCACCTCGAACATTCCAGGGAAAGATTGACAGACAGGAAAGGAAAAGGAGGCATGTTCCTTCCCATTCCATAGAATTAAAGAACCAGGAGGCCAATATCACCAGAGACTCTCAGAGTGCAGGGTTTTCAGACACTCAGCAGCTCTGGCCCAGGGACCATGACAAAGCTTTTGTACTCTGAGGTGTGTCCTTCTTTCTCTTTATGTCCTTCTACATCTTCCAACACCTTGTCCAACGTCTCTAAGTTAATTTTCTCCCTGTTTTCAGTTTTCCTGAAAGTACAGTGACTGATAAAGATTCCCTGGGAATAATAATTCTGCCCCCTCCTTTTTTTTATCATATGTAAGTATTGTGAGAATCCACTGCCTATCTAGTGGTTGCTAGGTTGTTCTATGGTTAATGAAGAATCATCTAATTTCACAGTATTATGATCCCACCATGAAAAGTATGATCTAGGGAACATATGCAGAATAGTGAAGGTCTCTATTTATAGGAACTATAGGAAGATATATTTTAAAAGCATGTTTGCCATATTGAGACAAATTTTAAAACACAGGCCAGATTGCCCCATTTTTATGAATTTACTCTCTGTAGTCATAAACCCATAGAGAACGAGCATCAAGAGTGTAGGCTCTGCAATTAAATTTCGTTTCTGCCATTTATTGTCAACTTGGTTTTACATCTCTCTGGACTCATTTCCTTATGTGTAAAATGGGAATACAAACAGGCCTATATCAGGGGCTTGGGAGACAGCTCAGTCAGTAAGATACCCACTACACAAACATGGACCTGAGTTTCCTTCACAGAACCCTCATAAAAGCTAGCATAGGGGCTGGAGAGATGGCTCGGCTGTTAAGAGCACATTTTGCTCTTCTAGAGGACCTGAGTTTGGTTGCCAGAACCCAGGTCAGGAGGCTCACAACTGTCTGTGACTCCAGTTAGCAAGCAATTGAGGAAGCTAGCCAACCTCAGTCTCTGGCCGCCACTCTTGTATGCACACACATACACATGTGAACCCATAAGCACACATGAATATGTAACGTGTACATTTTTTCTCCTCCTCCACCCTCCTCTCTCATTCTCACTCAAAAAAGACTTATCCCATTTGGTGAAGATTAAATGCCTTAATAATCCATACATCCCCAGCATGTTTCACAGGCAAGATTGATTGGAAAGAAAGCCTATTTTACATCCCATCCATTTAAAATGTATTCAGGAGAAAACGATCTATCTCTGTCCAGAAATGAAAAAGTCAGGTGGTTCCCTAATGCTTCTTCTAAATAATAAAAACTTCTATCTAGAGCCAGATTAAATTCCATAAAGCTATGGTATGAGGATGCTGTGGATAACAATGAAAGTTTCCAGTTTCAGCCTGTTTCCCACTGCTGGGGTCTTCTAACGAGAGGCCAAAGTGGGAAGACAAACCTATTTTCCTCTATTCCCTCGCTTTATCTCCCCAACCTGTTCTCCCAGTCTGGTAATTATAGTTTATCAGCTGAAGTGGGAGGAAAGGTAAGGATGGGTTGGGCAGAAAGGAAAGGTAAGCGTGGAGGTGTGCAGAAAAGATCTCCCTTTGGAAAATGGTCTCTCGCTTCTGAGCTTGACAAATCCAAGGGTACCTTAGTCTCATAGTATCCTCCATCTCATGTCCCCACCATGAAGTTAACTGCACTTCACATATTGAAGAATACGGATTTTTTTTTTCTGGATGCTGATTGGTTGTCCTGCCATCAGTCACATCTGCCCACATCACACACATATGTATATGCATTCAGTTCCACTCCATCTGACACCTTCGCCGCACAGGAAGCCCCCAAATTGACCTCCTACCTTCTGGTCCAAGATTGATTCTTAGCCCTGCTAGACCTTGGAAGGGAAAGGCGATCTTACAGTATCCAAAACTGCTAATGGCATCTCTGGCCCTCTAGACTTCCCATGGGCAAAATATAGCTCACTATGCCTTAGCATGGTAAAGAACACAGAGCAAGCCCTGCAAGATCCCGAGCGAACCTTTCCTTGGCTTGAGGTAAAGCAGGAAGCATTCCTACCAACCCACTGTGGTTAGTGTCGAGAATGATCCTTAGCGCTTCTCATTCCAAACATATTTCCTTCAAAACCCCAAAAAAAAGGTTTCTCTCCATTTCAGTGATCTCATAGTCGTGCTAACTCTTCTGTCAAAAGTAGACTGGCCAGTACGACAGGATCTTATAATGGAAGCTAAGAAGCCATTGCCTAGAGATGTATACTGCACGGCCGTGTGTTTGTGGTGTAAACAACCCCCGCCGTGGTGCCACCAGTCACATAAAAGTCTAGCACGTATAATTAGGTACACCACATAACGCTTGATGGTGGTAATAAGGACAGTTACTGGTCTGTGTTTGCCACTCTTGGTTTCACGTCATTATTGTAGAAGGTACTCACTCCTACTTCGTAAAGCCTCCCATGCTTCACTGGGAACAGCTGCATGTACCTCATGTTTGACACATGTCTATGTGGAATGGTTGGCCTGGATCACCCAAGTGTGTGTGAGTCTATACTGTGATATCGGGAGAATGATAGAAGTTATCGTTTCCTTCGGCAAATCTGCCTAAGGACAGAGAGCCGAGAAAGCAGCCACATTGGCAAGTGAAGCGTGACTACACTTGACTTTGGCTAAAGGAGTCATAAGTTCTGTAACTCATTTCAATTTTTTTTCCCTCTTTAGGGCTGGCAGAGACCTTACCGTGCAGTTAAAGATTTAAGGATGACTTTGGCTTTTTTTTTTTTTTTTTTTTTTGAAACAGGGTCTCACTGTGAATCTCTGGCTATCCTGGAACTAGCTATGTAGACCAAGATAGCCTCGATCTGCCTGCCCCTCCCCCTGCCTCCCAAGTGCTGGGGTTAAAGGCAAGGCATGCGCCGCCATGCCTGGCTGAGGGTGACTTTGAACAGATCCTCGTAACTCCACAGTGATAGGATTCGAGGTGTGTGTACCGCCAAGTTAAAGAGGTGTAGGAGATCGAACTCGGGGCTTCAGGCCTGCTAGGCAAGCCTTCTACCAACCTAGCAACATCCCCAGCCCAGCAACCAAATCTCACTTTTTAAGCTTCCTGAGGTGACTGTTCTGCAACTCACCTTGTTATGTGAGGTCTGTTGTCTTCAAGCTGTGGTTACCCAAACCGTGAGAGGAGCCTGATGTTTCCATCTTTTATATATGAAGAGAACGTGGAACAACGCTCATTAACTGTTCGCTATTAACGGGGGTCACACAACACAGGAGATGCAAGTACTTCAGAAAAGCAGGTGGCACCACAGTGGACTACCTTTCCAGTTTATTGTCATCGTGTGAGAGACTCTCATCTGTCTGGAGTGGACTAGTTGTGGCTGGATTTAAGCAGTGCACTACACTTGTGACCCCCTCTCTGCTGAACAGGGAGGCTGTGCAAAGGTGTGTGAGGCAGGGATTATGATTTGTACGGGGCAAGGAAGGGTTCAGAGTCAAAATATATTCCACAGGGGGAAAAGTGGAGAAAAATTAGCATCCGACCAACCTGGCAAAAGGAGTTGTATCATTTCCTTCAGCAAATGTAATACGGGAATGAAGGGTACTGGCTACACAATTTTTCATGACTGAAGTTTCTAAAGCAAAAAGCTTTTAAGCTGAAATGTTTTTGTAAACTGACAAAGATATGATTTGTCTTGCTTTATAACTGCAACGTCTTTCTCTACACTTTCTGTTCCATAGAAAGATGGACGATTTGCTGGATTTGGAGGAACATATTTTCCTCCCAGCTGTAAGAGTCTGTCTTAACACCTGAATCCCTTAGAGACTTGCTTTCTCCTCCGTGAAGTGGGGGGAGCCACAGCCTCTGTCTTGATCCGTTCACAGGGCTGTTTAAGAATTAGGGCTGAGGGTCGGGTAGCATCTGGAGAAAAGACTCAGCAGTCAAGAGTACTTCCTACTCTTTTAGAGAACCCGTGCTTGGTTCCCGGCATCCACATGTCACCTCAGACTCTCCATAAAGTCAAGTCCAGGCATCCAATGCCCTTCTGGCTTCCTCGGGGACAGCTTCCATGAGATGCACATATATGCATGCAGGCAAAATATCCATATACATAAAATAAATAAATATTTTTAAAATTCAGTGCACATATCTATATAAAACAGTAACATTAATTTAATATGAAAGTACAGTGTCACGTGAAGACAGAACAAGAAATATAAGGGATGAGGGAGGACGGATACAGGTGACGGACAGAAAGGGAACGTAGCGTTAATTGTTTTTCCAGCGCTAATTCTGTTACAGTTTTTATCATTGTTGTTTTAGGTGATGGCTGAGTGCATCACATATATTGAATACCGAAAGTGTAGAAGTCAATGTGAAGCCTCAAAGCTTCTGTCTGAATGCCAATTCTAACTGTGTATAAGTTAACTGAGTTGTACAGAGTTCGGTCTGCTTCATTTTGGTATGCAATGTTTTTATTTATTTAGAAGTTTTTATAATAAACTATCTTTAAAATGAAGTTATAGCCGGGCAGTGGTGGCGCACACCTTTAATCCCAGCACTTGGGAGGCAGAGGCAGGTGGATTTCTGAGTTCGAGGCCAGCCTGGTCTACTGAGTGAGTTCCAGGACAGCCAGGGCTACACAGAGAAACCCTGTCTCGAAAAACCAAAAAAAAATAAAAAATAAAAAAAAATAAAGAAAGAAAATGAAATTATAATAGTTATTAAATTATATGACAAAGTGAAAATGATTTCTTAGTGAAGCAGAGTGACCAGATTTATGCTATGTTTGGATTTGGATTGAAGAGAAGGCAAATCCCCTGGAACTAAGAAGCAGCAGCTACACAGTCAAATACTGATAAGAAGGTAAACAGAGCCTGTGATTTCAATTTTTCCATAAAATACATTCTAATTTCTTCTACCAACATATATTACAGAACAAAAATTAGCCCAGTGTCTACAACAGTGGGATCACAATTTATTTAGAAATTGAAATAGATATATCTAGGAGCTTGACCTTGACTATGTTTTAACAGTTGAGTACCCTATGGTTTATCATGAGGAGCAAAAAATGATACAGCTTTCATCAACTTGATCTCTAGTAAGAATAGAAGTGGAGTCAGGATGGTAGACATATTGAAGTAAGCAGACAGACAGGTACATTGATAATAACAAAAGAGAGGGTTTTAAACTTTTATTTAATTTTTTCCACTGTGGGTGATTACAAATTGGAATCAATGATGCTGGATTGTGAATAATAAGCAGGAACTGATGAAGAAGATTTATCAGGGCAGAGTATATGTAAGGACTGTGCCTTTGGCTCATGAGTGAACTCAGAGGCAACAGCTCTGCCACACTCTGCTAAAAGTACACTGGCTAAGCCAGGAACACACATTCTGAGCTTGAAACACTTTTGCATATTGCACAACAAAGAAGGAAATGATGGGGGGGAAACAAATAAGAACACGCAAAGCAGACCCAAGCACCAGCTTGGAGGGAATCAATTTAAGTCAAAGTAGAGGGAAGAGGGAGGGAGTGGAGGGACAGTAGTAAGTCACATGTCCGTACTGACATAAACAAATCACTGAGGTAGGAAGGCTCATCTTTGCAGCAGATTGCTAACTATGGACGGAATGATGGACTAGGAAGAGTAATGTATTGACAGGCTAGCATAATGACAGCCTGCGGGGAGCAGGGATTGTCAATAGATGCTAAAGCTTGCGGGCTGAAGTTTGATGAAGTACTGAAGTAGTTTCCATTCACTTGAGTATTTATCAGTTTCAAATAGCATAATTCTGATGTTACGGTACAGAAACTTGACAAACAACAGCTTGACCTAGCAATATGGGTTGTTATTGTGGCATAAACTCCAAAACTCATCTATTAAAAGTACTAACGTTCAATACTTCTGAATGTAACTATTTTGAAGACAGTCTCATAGCTGGGAATAGAACCCAAGGCTTTGTATGTGTTAGGCAAATGCTCTACCACTGAGTTACATCTCAGTCCAGAGTTGATGGAGTTAAAATTGGATAATCACAGTGACCCATGTGTGAGTACTATTCTTACTAGAAAAATAATCTGGATACAGGTATACTGCCTTAATTACATTTCTACTGCTTTGACAAAGCCTCCTGACCGAGATGACCATCATGGTGGGCTGTATGGCAATCAGGTAATCAGGCACAGCACTGAAGCAGCAGCTGAGAGTTTGTGTCTGATTGACAAGCATAAAGCTGAGAGAACTAACCGGAAACGGCACGACCTTTTGAAACCTCAAAGCCCTCTCCCAGTGACACATCTCCTTTAATAAGGCCATACCTCCTAATCCTTCCCAAACAGTTCCACCAAATATTTAAATACATGAGCCTATGGAGGGCCATTCTCACCTAAACTCCTAATACACGGAGAAAACTGAGCAAAGGTGGTCATTTACAAACCAAAGAGGCTTGAGAAGGAACCATTCTATTTGTACCTTAATTAGAGACTCGAAGTGTCCAGAATTGTGAAAACCTAGATTTATTTATTTAAGCCATCCAGGTCATGAAACTTTGTTCAGGCAGCCCCAGTTGTAATCCCTTGAGATGGTATGATTGAATGCTGTCCCCAATGTGATATGTCAAGAAAACGCCAGAGGGGGTATTCTCCTTTAGCCAGAAATGGGTTATGAGTTTGAAGCCAGCTTGGCTTCTCTAATAAATGTGAGGTCAGCCACAGCTACATAGTTATACGCTGTCATCTCAAGAACAAAAGCAAAACAAAGCAAAACACATTAAAGTATAAAATCCCCAACTTAAGTCAAATTATTTTTAATTGCTCAGAGTAATGACTTGAGAATATTTTACTGGACTCTTGGATATTTGATCATTTCTGTTTCAATTACACTTAACAGGGAACTTGGTTGAGTTCCCTTTAAAATTCTTGAAGTGCGAACTTTCTTTTCAAAATTTTGTGAACATTCTCCCCTAATAGTTGAAATTTAGTATTTCAGGGAAATCTGAGGACAGTCCTTCTGTTATTTTAGAGGCAAGGTGTTACTAAGTAACCTACATAGGAACTCTACGAGATTTGCCTTGAATTTATAGAGATCCATCTGCATCTGCCTCCCGAGTGCTGGAATTAGAGGTGTGCACCACCATGCCCAGTGGCACTTTGTTCTCTTAGAGTTCTAGCATTTTTATACCTAGATGATTCTATAACCTTGTATTGTTTTCATTTGAAAGCATGCCAAGATGCACACACTAACCTGCCTGTTCTCACGGTGTACTGTCTGCTTTTCATGTCATAGTGATCAAATTACCCAGAAGGAAGCAACTTGGGGAGAGGTGGGCTCATAGTTTGAGAGGGTACAGTCTACCTGGAGGATCTGTGGGTGGGAACAAGACAGCTGGTGCTCTTCAGATCTTGATGGAACAGGAAGCAGAGACCAAACACAAACTAGGTTGTGCCATAAAACGTAAAGGCCCATCCCCTGAGGCTACTTCCTCATTGGGACTCCATGTAGAGTTCATGACCAGAGCAACCAGCCAGTATGCAGGAAACAAGTACACAAACACAGGACTTACGGGTAGCATCTCACATCAAACCAAAATACACACAGCTTTCCTGCACAGGATAATTTTCTTCCATTGTATCTTCAGGTATTGGTTCATGCCAGACTCTCTCAAGCCTTCTTGCCCTGACTTAAATGCTCCTTCTTTCTTTTCAAGTAGCTCCTTGTCTCTTTATGCCTGGAAACCTCTTCTTCATTATTATATTTTGTCATAGTTTCATAAGATGTCAATTTATAATTACATTATCTAAAAGCAAAGTGAAGTGTAGATAACATTTTGGGAATGATATTGTTTTATCCTGTAATTCTTTTAAATCATAAAATGAATCATATACACAAAAGCTTTTTAAAAGACGATAATAATGATGATGATGAGGAAGATGATGATCTAAGTCCTTTTCATATCTGTCATCCAGAATAATAAATAGAGCTCAGGGCTTTACGATCCCTCTTCGTGCTTCCCATCTACTGGCTTTGAAACTGTTCTCGTCTGGGGATATTTAGTTTTGGAAATGTTTACTTTTGAAAAATTAAGAAACAAACACAAAGGAAGAACGGCTCTGTTGGGAATTGTCCTCTTGATGAAGAACTGTCACATTCGGACTCTTTCCTCCTTGGTAGCTTATGGATCATTTGGAAGTCCGTGGGCAAAGGAACTCGGTGCTTAGGGACATCTGCCGGAGCTGTGGAATGGAGCATCACACGTGAAGAAGAGATTTGGCCAGACAGAGTGTGGCGCAGTGTATTTTCTCCTTCTTTGCTTACCATGCTTTGCCTTCACCTTTTGAGTAGTTCAAAGCAGAGTATATGCAGCCTGTAGAATGAGTATCTTCAAAAATACATTCATAGGACTCAAAGGGAAAACCAAGAATGTCATCAAGTCTGGTTCAAGACACAGCAAGTGCAGATAAAAACCAAAAGCAACTTCACTGGACTCCGCTCCCATCTTGAACAGCATACGTCACAGCATCAGGAATCTCTGCAGTGATCGTACCGAGCATACCTCGTTCTAGTTTGCTTTCTGTTGTGATAAACACCATAACCAAAAGCAAACTGGGGAGCAAAGGGTTTGCTTCAACTTACAGGTGACAGTCCACCAAGAAGAGAAGCCAGGCTCTTCCTTCTTCCTCGGCGCTGCCTGCGAGGTGACTGCCGTCTCTTTTGCAGCATCATGGCTGCTCTCTGGCCTCTGGTGAAGCCCAAGATCGTCAAAAAGAGGACCAAGAAGTTCATCAGGCACCAGTCAGACCGATACGTGAAAATTAAGCGAAACTGGCGGAAACCCAGAGGCACTGACAACGCTGTGCAGAGAAGATTCAAAGGCCAGATCTTGATGCCCAAGATTGGTTATGGGAACAACAAGAAACCCGAGCACATGCTTCCTAGCAGCTTCCGGAAGTTTCTGGTCCACAATGTCAAGGAGCTGGGCGGGCTGCTGATGTGCAACAAATCTTACTGTGCTGAGATTGTTCACAATGTGTCCTCTAAGAACCGAAAAGCCATCATAGAAAGAGCAGCACAGCTGGCCATCAGAGTCACCAATCTCAACGCCAGGCTACGCAGCGAAGAAAATGAATAGATGGCTTGCATGCATGTTTTGTGTTTAAATAAAATCACAAAAACTGCCAAAAAAAAAAAAAAAGAGGAGGAGAAGAAGGAAGAGGAGGAGGAGGACGAGGAGGAGGAGGACGAGGAGGAGGAGGACGAGGAGGAGGAGGAGAAGCCGGGCAGGAGTTCAATCAGGACCTTAGGGGCAAGAACCGAAACAGTGGGCACAGAGAAGCACTGCTTACTGGCTTGCTCTCCAAGGCTCGCTCAGCTTTCTCTCTTACACAACTCAGGACCGCCTGCCCAGGAGTGGCATCGCCCTCAGCAGGCCAGGCCCTCATATCAGTCATTAAGAAAATGCCGCACATGGGCTGATCTTATGGAGGCACTTCCTCACCTGAGGTTCTCTCTTCCCAGGTGACAGGTTGACAGAAACTAACCAGCATCCTCCTGTATCTAAAGCTTGTGTTTCAGTGTAGGGTGATGTAGAGAAGGTGCCAGGCATACCTGAATGACTTTTTAACTTGATTGGGGTGGCGGTGGGGGTATTCATTTTCCCTAAAATATTACTAAGCTATATGGGATATTCAATACTTAATTATAAGGTAGGCTCTGGTTAGGTGGGTTTGCCAGCTGTAGGTTAATAAAGTGTTCCGAGCAGCTTTATAGGTGCTAGATCCAAGTATGATGTTCTGTAGGCATTTACCAACTAATGCCAGCTTCAATTTATAGTGGCTTTAGGACTCCTCTAAGAGTCAACGAGCAAGCTGGACATGGCGGCTCACACTTGTAATGCCGGTACTTAAAGGCGGAGGCAGGAGGTTTATGAGTTTCTGACCAGCCTAGACTATACAGTCCAATCCTGTTCTTAAAACAGTTAAGCAACCCATGTATTCTCTTTACAGAAGGCCAGAGGCTCTAAGGGAAGAGTCTTTCTTCTTCTTCCACCTGGAGGGTGAAGTCTAGCTGCTCTGGTCTGGGAACTAACCTGGGTAAGCACCTTGCGGGGTTTGGGTGGGGACCCCTTAATTTCCCTCAGTGAGAATAAGCACACAAACATCTGCCAGGTGAGCAGGTGGGACCCCTGCTTCTTTTCAACCGCTTTCTCCCCAGCCTTCCTTGTCTTAGCTCCCTCTGCAGTCATCTGCTCTCAGAGGCATAAATCTGGAAACTTTAAAACCTTGGAAGCTCCTCTGAAGAGTTTGTTATGTGACACGGCTGGGCCGGGTTTGCCCAGTGCTAGCTTGTGATTTTGTTTTCTTGGTTCTGTTAAACATATTACTGACCTATTTTTACATCACACACACACACACACACACACACACACACACACACAGCTTCCTAAATGTGGTTATGTTTCCCTATCCTTTCTTTTTAGTCTTTCTAGAATTATGGGTTTTTTAAGCATAACGTCTATTTTTCAGAGGGAGGAAAGGAAAATGCACAAACCCGATTCACCATTTTAATGTGAAAATTCAGACACTAAGCTTCTTTTGTAAGGTTGTGTTCTGCCGCGAAGCACTCTTTTGAAATTCTTTTGAAGCACTCTTTAGCAAAATTAATCCTGTCCTTCTAAGATCTTTAATGTAATATAAAACACATCTGATCCTATTTTTGTTTATATATGCCTCTTGCCCAGCAAAATAAAAATGCCAAAATATAAGGAAAAGATTTTATTCCAATCCTAAACAACAGCATCCATCATGACACACAGTAAAAAAATAAATAAATTTACTATCTAATGTATGAATATAAGATGAGTAATAAACCTTTGGGAAAACTTGAACACTTTCATATTCATTTTCTACTGGCCAAACCTACTAATAATTTTTTGGAGGGGATTATGGAAGATTGAACCTAGTCTGCCTTGCATGCTAAGCATATCTTCTCTGGCTGTATGCTTATCAATTTTCAATAGCTATCTCCTCAGACTGAAATGGAAAGCCTGTTAGTACTTTCAATGAGGAAAACTGATTATTAAACTTCAAAAGCAGAAGTTTGGGGTCGACTGCCCTCTGCTGGCACTTTAAAACATGAACTTTCGGAATGGCATTACCTGAGATCTGGTAGTGTTAAAGTTCAATACAATACAGGTCTTTCTTTTTTTCTTTCTTTTCCTTTTTTAAAGGTTTTTATTCATCCTTTGTGGATTTCACATCATGCACCCCAAATCTCTTCATCTCCCCATCTATTCATACCTACCTTTTGTCCTTGCAACCTCCCCAGAAAAGAAAGTAAATTAATTTTAAAAAGTCTTGTCCTGGAAGCTGTAGCGTATCTGTGTGTCACAGAATCTGTGTCCATGGTCTTTACTTGCAAATGTTCATTGCGTTGAATCATTGGTCTGGTTTGAGGTCTCTGGCTTCTGCTACACTGTCAATATTGAATCGTCACTGAGATTCCTCTTAGATATCCTGTGGTTGCCCCATGTGGTGAAGACCCTTCAGCTTTGGATCTGCAGGACTGACCCTTTCACACACTCCAGCAGATCACAGATGAGGTAGATGTTGGGGGTAGGCCAACTCAAAGCCCTGGATGTGGGCCTGAGGGGTAGCTGAGTTGTTCAGCCTAGCAGATCTTCTAGATCCCACCACCAGGGTGCGTTCTCCAGCACTACCCCAGCTAGCTTACCCAACACTGCAGCCAGCAAGGGGCCGGGCCAGCTCTCCAGATGGCCTGTCCTTGGGGCCAGATCACCTGTCCCTACACCACCAGGGCCAGCTCTACTGTGCTGTCCAGGAGAGATGTGGGTCCTGCTCTCCCGAGTGCTGCAGCCAGTAAGAGGCAATGATGGCTCTCCCATTTCATAATCTCAGGGCCAGCTCTCCCCTACCTGCCACAGGTGGGTCAGGAGCAAGGCAGGGACATGGACACACACACACACACACACACCCTATTAACAGACTATATAGACAGTTCTCTCCCCCTCTTCCTCTCTCCTCCGCCTCCCCCGCTCTGAGACAAGCTCTTATTATGACACCCTGGCTGGCTTAGAACTCACTATGTAGAGTAGACTAGGCCCTGAACTCACAGGGATCTGCCTGTCTCTGCCCCCTCCATGCTGAGATCTAAAGATGTGAGCCACTTTAATTTTCTAAGTGCACATTCATATAATTAACAATAGGAGGAAACCTATAATTTCCCAAATAACTTGATGTTTCTTATAAATGGTTTATGTTGGAAGACGTTTGAGGTATAATGTATAATATATATTATGTATCTGTAGTCAGATGTGGTACTAGATGGTTCTAGCTATGGTGGTGTGAAAACGAGGCAGTAAGGAAGCAAAGAGATGAATTATGGTGTTCTACCTGCTTTTTCCAATTTATTCAGTCAGGGACTCCGATTCATGAGATGCTGCTGGTTACTCTTCTTAGTTACACTGACTAGGTTCAGTTACACACACACACACACACACACACACACACAAATTGATTAGAGTGGTTTACAGATATGGTCCAAATAGGACGACGATGGCTGTCTCCCGATGTCTACTAGGCTGGAAGTCAGATGGTCTTCAGTCTTGTCGGAATCTGGTCTGGGAAAGCAGTGTCTCAGCAGTGGGACAGATAGACAGGACAGATAAGACAGGCAAGCAGGCAAAAGGCAAAATCTTCCACTTTCCATGGCCTTTCATGTAGGCTGCCACCAGGGGGCATGACTTGGATTTTGAGGGTGTCTTCCCACCTTCAACGATCCAATAAAGAAACCCCCCCATGGAAGAAAATGTACCCAGCTGCTTGGGATTTAGTTGATTCCAGATGTGGTCAAGTTGACAACCAAAATTAGCCACTTGGTTTCCTTCTTTCTCTCTGGCTAGTCCTTCTCCACCTCCTTGGTCTATTCCTCCTCTCCCGTCTAATCAGTGAATGCAAGCGACCTTTCGGCCTTTCGGCGCTCGATCACAAGCCCTCTTTACTCTGGTAATTACATCCCAGTACAGACTTCATCCATTCTCTCTCCTTAATTAACCACCTACGTGCCAATGACTGACTCGAACGTGTTTGTTTCTTAATCCAAGAAAGGCAATCACGTCACTCCAGATCAGCTAGGGGAAACCTCAGACCCAGTGCATCCTGACAAAACTACCTTTAAAAAGGGACGGTTTATTTGTTCTTATATGATATACTGGATATCTAATATCTAATTCCATATTTGATATATTAGAAAGTTTAATGATACAAATGTAAATTATTTGGTAACTATAATCTTTTTCTAATGTTTATCTTCTCAGAACCCAGAGCACCAATAGGAAAGATGAAAGACTTGTTGTCATTGAGGTCGTTCACAGGACTCTTACAGACGGCTAGTGTTCAGTTCCCTGCACCCACATGGCAACTGACAACCATCTGTATCCAGTCTCAGGGAGTCTCACTCCTTTTGGCTTCTGTTGGTGCTTCACATACATGAAGTGTGCATAGATGCACATGTAGTCAAAAATACTCATACACATGGGATAAAATAAAATATTTTAAAAATAAGCAAGCAGAATTTGGGATTTATTTTTTTTGTTGTTGTTGTTGGCTGCTTTTTCCGGAGACCTCGGTTTAATCTCCAGGGTATAAGAAATATCAAAAGAGTTATGTCTTAGTTAGAGTTTTACTGCTGTGAACAAACACCATGACCAAGGCAACTCTTATAAGGACAACGTTTAATTGGGGCTGGCTTACAGGTTCAGAGGTTCAGTCCAGTATCATCAAGGTGGGACCATGGCAGTGCCCAGGCAGGCATGGTGCAGGAGGAACTGAAAGTTCAACACCTTTTTCCAAAGGCAAACATTAGACTGACTTCCAGGCAGCCAAAATGAATCAGGTCCTTAAAGCTCACGCCCACAATGACAGACTTCCTCCAACAAGGCCACACCTCCTAATAGTGCCACTCCCTGGGCCAAGCATATTTAAACTACAACAAGTTTTTTCTATGAATACTATAAAACTTACACAAGTTAGGACAAAGAATTAAAACCTTTTATTTTCCTCTACCTTGTAAGACTTTTGGTGCAAATGTTTCAATCCTCCAGATCCAGAAAAAACACTGTTTACACAAAGAACTGCTCCTTTATTCCAGGAATTTGATGGCCTGGCCTAGTGACCCCATTCCCCATCCTCCATTCCTGTGCTCCAATTCTTTTCAGACTAGCCTATCGAATCAGGATGTGAAACGGGACCTCAATCAAAGAGGAGGAAGAGACACAACCACTAACAAAGTTAGACTAACTTCCTTTTATGTATTCACTCACTCTTCCAAGTATATCGGCTTGATCTAGAGTAAAGTCTGCCTTGCCCAGACACTTCAGTTGCAATGGTGGTTTCTTCCTTTATCTCTCAAAAGCATCCACATGGCAACTCCCAACTGGCTCTAACTCCAATTCCAAGACAATCTCTTCTGCCTCACTGGAGTACTGCACACAGGCAATGCAGACAGGCTCGCAGGTAAAACACCCATAAACACAAGGTGGGGGTATGGTGGGGTGGGGATGAATAAAACTTTCCCTAACTGAAATGATTTTTAAAACGTTACCAAAAGCCAAACAGCAGCGGAAAGGGATGCAATCCTGTAGATTAAAGCGTGCGGAGGGAAAAACCTGCGGTGTCTAGACACTAGGAACGCATCTGCAGAAGGACACAGATCACACTGGCCGTTGTCAAAGCAGCTTCTGCTATAGGAAGAAAATAGATTTCTGAATTCCTGGGGGGAAAAGACCTTAGAACCTGCAGCAAACACTAATTAGGGCAGCTTCACACGCGCATCCTAGGCAACAGGCGCCGCACGGTTAATACTACCATCTCAGAACCTGCGGGCTACCCACCCCCACTTCCCCAAAACGCTTGTCTCCCGGGCGCTCTCCCGGAGCCCTCCTCCGCGCGCGCGCGCGCGCGCGATCCCGCCCACTGCGCCTGCGCGGCGTGACAACGCCACACGCTCCCGGAAGTAGGAGGTGTCCGGCGGAGTTTGTGTGGCGGCCGCCGCGGGAACGTGAGCGCGGTAGTTTCTCAAGGGAGGAAGGCGGCTTCGCGGGGCTCGGTGGAGTGACAGCGAGCGTCAGCGGCCATCTCCCGGCGCGAGAGGCGGCATGGGGGACGAGCGAGGCCGGGAGCGTGGCGGTGACGCGGTGCAGCTGAAGACGCCGCGGCCGGAGTGTGAGGAGTCCCGGCCGCTGAGCTTGGAGGTGAGGGTGCTCGCGCGGGGCAGCCTCGCTCGCTCCCCTGCTCCGTCCCCGTCGGGGCGAGCGACCTCAGCTGAGGGAGGAGGTCGGGCGGGAAGTTCCGAATGAGAATTCCGCGTAAACATTCGGCGTGCGCGGGCGCAATGCCGTTCCATCAGCCCCGTGGCGCTGATTGGCTGGGCTTCCTCCAGCGCCCACCCTCATCAGGTGCGGCTGCTAGCCATTTGGGGTGCTCCGGTTGCTAGTGTCTTCCCAGCCCCAGACGGGCCACTGCCATCTGCACCCCGAAGTGCAGTCTGTTCCCGAGAGGACCCTCCCCTCCCCGGTCTTTCCCCCGTCCCTACTGTCTCCCCCCAGAACCCTGCCACGACCGGCTTTCTAAGTGATTTGTACCCCGACTGGTACACCCTCACGACAGCGGCGTGATTATGAGACGATCGCCGGACTTCTTTATTCATCTTGATGAATTAGTGTTGGCTAGCGCCGCGGGTTGCGAACGAGATGCTAAAATCCGTCGCTTTCTCATACTAGGAGTTGAGCACTAAAATCCAGGGTATTCATTCGCAGGGTAGAGAGATGGCTTGGCCAAAAAAGGCTAAGCTCAAAAACAAAATGTCAAAAGGTGAGTGAGTATTCCAGAAAGGGTTCCTAGTGCCTTTGTCCTTTCCATTTACACCTTCGTGTGGTAGTCAGAATAGCCTTTAAATTAGTTTCTAAATGTGTGTATGTGTGTGTAAATGGATGCCACGTGTGTGCAGGTACCTCTGAAGACCAGAAGAGGTTACATATGGGTCCTGGGGAAGAGCAGAGTTTGTTTTTCGTGGCTAAGCTGACTCTCAGGCCTCTAGAGTTACCTTTAACAGTCTGAGTGTGTCTAGTTTTGTGCTGCTCACTCAGTGCCTTCTTCAGTTTGCCCCTCTGTGGCCTTTGTTCATTTCCTATACACATCTTCGCTGTCCACTCTGGCTTACTTGTGTTCTTTTATAGTGGAGTGTTTTCTAATTAAGGATCGTGTGCCCCTCTTGTCCTGAACATGCTTCTCTGGATCTTTCCAGATTTATAAGAGAAGTCGAATATACCTCATTGTCTTTAAGAGTCCTGTAACTCTGAGATAGAGTGCTTTGAAGGCCTGGATCTGTGTTCAGATCTGTGTTGATTTTTTGCAACTATTTCATTTGTTAAAACAAAGATTTTCTGTTGTTTTTGAGATTTAGCTAGTAAATTTCCACCAACTCCAATTTTGGAGGTTGATGTACACCAGTAGAAGGGAAGAAGCAGCATTTTGGCACTTTAATGTTTGTACACTTTTGTTTCAGTTTGCAGAAGCAAACGCTTTTTTTTTTCTGTAAATAGTATATAGTTTTTGGCAACAAGATTGGGGAAACAGGTTTTGTTGAGGTGGTTACTTCCTAGTTACTTTATAAAACTTTGACACTTTGAAACGGTTGTGTTCATTAAAAAAAAAAAAAAAGTTTGAAAGATGAAGATAGAGCCGCCTTCACAATAGGAAAAGAGCAGCAATATTTTGAGATAATCATATTTTTGTTCAGGAAAGTATGCAAACCCATCCTTACATTCCACACTCTAGGGCCCTTCTCTACAGTATTATTGCAAATTAGTGAAGTTCATGGTCCTCTCTCATAATGTCAAGGAATGTCTTATTTGTAGTAATAGAAACTATATGTATATTTATTGGGTACATGCAGATTACAGTATGTCAAAGCTGTATGAAAATGAGTATTTCTTTCTATGCTGTGCATCTGTCGCCACAATTCTTATCTGGCCAGTCCTGTGTGTGAGGCGTGAGAGATGGATCTAGAGATGAGTAGGTGCTCGTGCTAATCTTGGGCATTAATTTAGTAAATAAATTAGTGTGTATTTGCAGATAATGGGGCATGTGGGGTTGTGAATTTCTTTCTGCTCCTTTGTTGGTTTATTTAAACTTTTTTTTTTGAAAACTTGTAGTGTTCTTGAAATTCTGGAGGTAACAGTTTTCATAAAATTAAGGCTGGAGTTGGACCTTGGCATCAGAAGTAAATCTTTATAGAAATGACCACTTATATATCCAGAGTTGATGTGTTAGTGTGGTAAATTTTCAAAGCTATAGATTGTAGATAAGAATTCTTCAAGTGTATCAGAATGGATTTATTCAAAGAGAATTTGTATAAGTTAACTAAGACATTGGTTTCTGGTTAGACTGTCAATGTTGACAGTTTTGTACCTTGAATAATGATGAAGCTTAAAATTCATTGTAACTTTAAATGTAAATTATCCTGATAATGTCCAAGGAGAAATTTAAATATGCCTGAAAGCTAGTTATTTGGTCAAAGTGCAGTGTAATCTTAACATTTATCTAAGCATACACTAATTTACAGAGTAAGGACTTTGCTTTTGTAACATGTATTTTTGACAAGCTTATTCTCACTCATGAATAATTCATGCAGTGGTATTATTGACCCCCTTCTCAAAGAGGATAGCAGTGAGAATTCTGAGTTCTCTGGCACAGCACCTAGCTTTGCTGCAGTTGAAAACTAAAAGGGAGGTAATCCTTGATCCTTTGACATCAGTTTTAAGCTAGAGACTACAGCCTTTCTGTGGGGATTCTTCTTTAATCCATAATTAGTAATATTTACTTGGGGACAATGTAGTAAATTATAACCATTGTATGTTAATAGTAAATAAACTTTTTCAAGCTGAGTATAGTAATACAAACTTTTTTGTATGTATGAGTGCTATCTGCATGTACACCTGCATGCCAGAAGGGGGCATCAGACAGATGTTTGTGAAACATGTGATTGCTGGGAATTGAACTCAGGATCACAGGATGAACAGACACTGTTCTTAATCACTGAGCCATCTCTCCAGCCTAAACATTTTTGATAGTTTTGACAGTAAACATTTTGACAGTTCTGAAAGTATCACTTATATTTGTAGCATTGCATATAGGCATTTAATTAACTTTAAAAGTTCCTTGAAAATTATTGTGTTTGTGGTTTAGGTCTGCCTATGAGGAAAGTAGAATGGAGTCATGTGACAGAAAAGGAACACTGAAGATTTGAATAAATGACTTAAACTGTGAACTTTAAAACAATGCATTTGTTTGTTTTAAGTGCTAGGAAGTTTTAGTTCGGGACTGACATCTGCTTTCTTTTCATTTGGGGCAGTTCTGTTAACTTTGTGAAATAAAACTAGGTTAAAATGTTCTTGGGAAGTCACTGATTGATGCCTGCATGATGATGTAAAAGTCATTTAAACAGCCTGTTCTGAGTTTGGGATATTGTTTGTGAAAGGGCTTGCTTATAGTCTGGTGATCATAAGTAAAATCACTGTATATTAGTAGTTAGCCTGCTGTATACACAGTCTCATACTTAGGATAAACACTCCCTAAATACTGTTTACCATTACCAAATACCATCTGGAACAATTATATGTATGTAGTGAGGAGAGTGCAGATCAGAGGCTAATAATTGTCCAAGGCCATGCTGCTAGTAAATGGCCAGCTGAGGTCCCACCCAGACCGACGTGGCTCTGACGCTAATATCTGTCCTCTTTTTACTCAGCTTCATTGCCTCTGAGGAATCTCATGACTCAGAATAGAAGGAGGCCAGTTATATTGGAAACATCTTTTCATCTTCCTGCCCTCCTCCACTGGCGCCAAGGGGAGCCTTTCACTGTACAGGTAGCATGAGGAGTTTGCATCTTTAAAACTCCATTTGCATTGATTATAACTCACCTCTCTCCCTTACGTCACAGAAAAAGCAACGATGCAGACTTGATGGCAAAGAGACAGATGGATCTAAGTTCATGACCTCCAATGGCAGTGACTTCAGTGACCCCATTTACAAAGAGATCGCAATGACAAATGGTTGTATCAACAGGATGAGTAAGGAGGAACTCAGAGCTAAACTTTCAGAATTTAAGCTTGAAACAAGGTAATTAAAACTCACTTCTAACCTGTTACTTGAAGCAGTTAATACAGTCTAGTTCTTAAAAGCCAGAATCACTTTCCAGTTACAGAAGTAGTACCTGCTCATTTTAAAAACCACTAAAAAATATTAAAAATAAAAATTTTCTTTAGCATGAGTCTTGGCATGCAACTCTATTGCATTTCTCTAGATGACAAAGGTCTTTGAGTCCTAAGTTTGTGAATATTTTAGAAATGTACTATCAGTGTATAACTTTATAGTCATGTCTGCTATAGCAAGTACGTTTCCTTCATTTTTCCCTCTGACACAAGTGTTATCTGAGCTGCCCTTGAGCACACTGGTCCTCCTCTGCCTCCTGGATGTTGTATTGTTATGAGTGTTAGAGTTCTGGCCAAGTACAACTGAGGGTACAAAATACTGTGGCCCAGGAATTCAGAAATGTGACACTTAAATTATGCCAAATAAGAAAAGAAAGGAGCATATTTCAGGCAAAAAGAAATTAAAAATAAAACAAGGCCTTATAATTTCTATTCTATTTGTATGTGTTCGGTCATATGCTCTTGTCTTTATTGTATAATCAAAATTATTGTATAATTAAAAGAATTTGAAAGTATGTCACAAATTCAGGCTACAGTACACAGTGCCGTATAATCATAGCCTAAGGTGTAGCAGCTTGCTGTAGGGAGAAGGAATGTTTGACAGTGAGACTGAAATGGTAAGTCAAGGCAATGGGAAGGAACCCTATGCTGAAGTCTGCTTTTACCTTGTGACTGAAGGAAGCCACTGAAGATGACTTACACAGGAAATTGAATTCGTGCTCAATTCTTTTTATTTTTATCAGGCATGATAGCACACACCTTTAACCCCAGCACTCAGGAGGCCTCAGAAGCAGGTGGATCTCTGAGCTAGCCTGGTCTTCATCATTCCAGGACAGCCAGAGCTACATAGTGAGACCCTGTCTCAAAAAAAGAAAAATCACTAGAATGTTTTGTTTAAAACAAGCATTGGTTGATTGTCGTTTTCATCACTAGGATTCTTGTACATCAGTGGTCGTTTAGAAAGGAAAACAGTAGACTTAAAACATGTAGGTTCTAAGTCACTAATTGGTGATGTGACCAAGAAATGCAGCAACCTACGTCTCCTCAGACTCTTACTGAGTGTCTTAGTGTTTCTCAAAGCATGCTCTAGGGTGCTCTATCCTCAATTACTTTTGAAGTCGCTTAAGACATTCAACTTGGGGGCCACAATGTTTTCATACCCTCAAGAATTTTTGTTTAGTTGTCTAACCCATGAATGCCAGAAGAAAGAGTACAGTGTGTTCAATTTACCTGAATTTTCTTACTCAACATTACAGTTTGTCCTATTAGCTTCAGTTTTTAGCATATATGTTTTAACATAGGGCAGTGTCATGTGCAGGTTCAAGGTTATGGCTTGAAATACTAGATGCAATGAAGCAGACATCATTGTTTTGTAAAGGAAATTTTTTTGTCATATCATTGTGTTTTCATTAGCTCTTTGCTAACATAGCTTTGAGGTTTTCTTTCTTTTCTTACATTTGTCTTAGCTAGTGTTTGTTAGTTCTGCTGCAACTGTAAGCTGGTGCCAGCAGGTAGCAGTTGTGATTCTTGTCTGTAACATTTATTTACTCTTATGTTTTTAGAGGAGTCAAGGATGTTCTAAAGAAGAGACTGAAGAACTATTACAAGAAGCAGAAGTTGATGCTGAAAGAAAGCAACGCTGTGGACAGTTACTATGACTATATTTGTATTATTGACTTTGAGGCTACTTGTGAAGAGGGGAACCCAGCTGAGTTCCTCCATGAAATTATTGAGTTTCCTGTTGTTCTGTTGAATACACACACCTTAGAAATCGTAAGTGAAGTGTTGCGTCTTCATCTCAGTTTTAGTAGCAACTATTCTGGTGTTCATTAGTGAGCTGGGAGCTCTTGTTTGCCGCCTTAGCTGGAAATGGAATTACAAAAGGAGGGTTTTGCATATTGTTGTGAGCACTGTATCAGCATGATTAATAGAAAAACCACAGTGAAGCAGTTCTAGGAACTGGTTTTCTTCTTGTTGTCCATGAGCTAAAATTGTGGTACTTTTTCTGTTACTTAGAGCCTGAGTAGATACCAATTACCCGGGAAGTGACAAATGAACTGGAAAAATACCCTGGTGCAGGGTGCTAAGAATCTAGTTCTGTGCAGGGCCCTAACATCACCATATTCTCTTAAAGCTCCTTAGCTGGTTTTGATGTATAGTGGGGGTGGAGCACCGTTTGTGGAGATAATTGCTGATGGCATAGAGGAAACATCTGAGCCTGCATTCCCAAGCCACACATATGTATGGCCCAGGTAATTGTCAGCACTGTGTTTTTATTCAGGACTTCCAGAGTGAATCCCTCAAGATAATGCCTCCTGTCATACAAACTCTGAGTGAGGACATGGCTCATCAGTCTTTTCACTAAGAACAACGGCCTGTCTGTGGTAATGCGTAGCTTTTCTGCGCAAACCCTCTTAGCTGTGTTCTCCCCTCACAGCTTCAGATAGTTCTTTCCTTGCACCTTGGGAAGCAGGTCTTTCACTGTTTGCCACCTGCATAATCCAGCCTTTTCCAGTACAGGTTAGTAGTCAAACTAAATGGGAAAATGACAGCTATGAAGGCAGATACCTTGGGTAACTCATGTCTTAGGGTTTTCATTACTGAGAAGAGACAGCATCACCAAGGCAAGTCTTATAAAGGACAACATTTAGTTGGGACTGCCTTACAGGTTCAGAGGTTCAGTCCATTACTCTCAAGGCAGGAAGTATGGCAACATCCAGGCAGACATGTTGCTGGAGGAGCTGAGAGTTCTACATCTTGTTCCAAAGGCAAAGAGAAGAAGACTGTCTCCCACATGACTAGGAGAGGTGTCAAAGCCCACCCCTTAGTGACAGACTTCCTCCAATAAGGACACACCTCCAAATAGTGCTACTCCCTAGGCCAAGCATAATCAAACCACCACAAGTCATTAGATTTTATTTCTTCTCTCAATTTAGGACACTGATTTAGCATTTTTCTTACCTGATTGAGGCGTTAGGACACATTGCTTTCAGATGTATTCTCATCACATGCTGTCCCACCACGAGAAGTCCTCATTCCATGATACTGCCAACTACCTTCTTCTTTATGGAGAAACTCCTTAAATAAGTTACATAGACTTCTGTCTTTGCTTTCTTCTTCATCTCTTAAACTTACTTCAATCCAGTTTAAGCTCTGTGCTCTCTTTAAAGTTTATAAAGGGGTGCGTGTGCATGCGTGCTCCCTTGTGTGAAGGTCAGAGGACAACTTTGGTGAGTTGGTTTTCTCCTACTTCATTAGATAGGATCTCTCATTGTTTCTGTTCCCTGCCTATTCCAGGCTAGGTAGGCTGTAAGCTTCTGTGTAATTCTTCATCTAGTCATTCTGTTTTTCTATCCTTGTTACCTGCCAGCTTCAACACAGTGGCCCAAGGAACTCCTTAAAAACCTTGCCATGACTTCTGATTTAACTTTAAATTAAAAAAAAAACATAATTCATGTATTAATCTAGGCTTCTTTTATCTCAGATTGTCTCCTGTTTTTATGTATTTGTTTATTTTTTTTAATCTATTCCAGCCATACCAACTTGATTCTGTTTTCTCAAAAATACCAACCATTTTCCAGCTGGTTATCCACATACACACCCCATCCCCTCAGAAACCCTCCAGTGCCTTAGAGTTCACCTTCAAATAAAGCCCACCTGATTATTTCCTTTAATAGGATAATGTATGAACACCCTGTAGAGCTGTTGTCTGTGAGCCTTCATTCTTGGTCCACTCTTTTTTATTTTAATGGTTAGTATTTGGTCCATGAGTAAAAAGGTCTCTGTAATATGCTTATTGAAGGCAATCCTCCACCCCAACCCCTGACTCTGTCTCCTAAGTGCTGGGATTAAAGGTGGGCCACCAAGCAGGCTCTGGGAAACTTATGTCTTTGTTACAGTGTATTTAGTATTACTTGATTGTAATGCCAAAGGGAATTTCATCTTTGAAAGGTATTTATTTAAAGTTATAAACCATGGGACTGGCAAGGTTGCTCAAGGGGTTCTTGTGCCTAGCCTGAGACCCTAGAATGGGCATGGTAGAAGAGAGATGGCTACTTCTGACTTGTCCTCCGACCTTTACATCTATGCCCTGGTAGTAATCACACATTCTCGTGTGTGTGTGTGTGTGTGTGTGCGTGTGTGTGTGTGTCTGTGTGTGTACAAGTAAATGTAAGATATTTGAAGAATTCATAAATTGTAAGTGGTGTGTGATAGCATGCTCCCTTAATCCCAGCACTGGGGCCAGAGTCAAGTAAAGCTAACCTAGTCTGCAGAGCAAGCTGTAGGCCAAGCAAGGCTACATAGTGAGATCTTTGCCTCAAACAAAACAAACTTCCTAAATAATAATTAAATTATGAACAATATATCGATACCTCACATAAGGACTTTTATAGATTCTATATAGATTCTATATATTTATAACATCCAACCAACTAAAATTCTTGCCAAAAAAAAACCCTGGTAAATGAAAAGCATCTATTTAACTTTTGAAATTAAAATGTTCTTTGTTTTTCACTTTTACAGTTCTCATTAAACATCTGTTTAACAGATTGTTGTATGGTAAGATTGGTGTGTAATAAGAATTTATTCTTATTCCTGCCGAGATGGTTCAGTGGTTAAGCACTGGCTGTCCTTCAAGAAGATCCAGGTTCTATTCCTAGCATCTACATGGTAGCTGTCAACTGTCTGTAACTAGTTTCAGAGAATCCAACACCCTCTTCTGGGTGACATACATGCAGATAAAACAAGCATACATATAAAATAAAAATATATACACACCCTAATTTGAAAAACAAATTGTTCTTAGAAAGTGTGTATATTTGCCATTCTTAATGTTTAAGCCTTTAGGGGCTGGAGAGCTGGCTCAGCAGTTGGAGTGCTTGCTGCTCTTGGGTTTTCAGGATGCTTCTCAGTAGCCTCACAGCTACGGTAAATCCAGCTCCAGGACATCCAGGAGACTCGATACCCTCTTCTGCCCTCCATAGGCACTTGTGCTTATGTGTGTTTATATGCACATACATACACACACGAAGAAGAAAAAAATTTTAAAACTTTTCTACAAAAAAATTACTCTTTTTATTTGTATATAGTTAAGATTAACCGTTGCTACCTTTAAGTCTTCAGGTTTTGAAATTGGTCTTAATTTTCAAAAAATAACCCAGTAGTTTGAGGAAGCAGTGTTCAACAGGAGGAAAAAGAAGGTCCTCAATGCCTGATAAAGTTCTCAGAGTTGGGAGCATATAACTTGGAAACCAGCATGAAAACTTGAGAAATGCTACACAGTTAGTGTTCTTATAAGTTGCTACAGTCACATGACAAGGTTTGACTCTCGGTGTTTAGTTTCATTGAATGCGTTTGTGGCATGAACATGAGCTGATTTCCTACAATTGAGGCTTCCTTTCTTCCCAAGAGTGTATTGTTTTTACAGCCCATTATCATAACGTAGCAGCTGTGCCAACAGGCTTAATGAACTTAGAATAGACAAACAAGATGACCAGCATTTTACAGGTCAAAGATTTTCCTCAGCTGTGGTCTGAAGGTGCACTTTCAGACACCTGCTAACTTGATGTCTTTACAACCCAAAATAAGCTGTGTCTTTACATTTAAATATCAGAGGGCTTTTTGTTGGGAGATCCAGGATAGTCTCCTTAGGAACTCTGAAGTGATCCTTGTGGAATAGGTGTAGTTCATTTGTGAACTACACAACTATGTGAACTATTGGCTGGATTTGTTGAGTGTGTATGTCATGTATTGCAGTCACATGAAATACGTTCCCTTATGTCCTCCCCTGCAGGAAGATACGTTTCAGCAGTATGTGAGACCAGAGGTTAATGCTCAGCTTTCAGATTTCTGCGTTGGTCTTACTGGAATTACTCAGGTGATATATTCTGTTTTAATTTCTGTTGGTTTTGGTTATTTTGAATTTGAAAATTTTAAATGAGTGGTTTCCTTTGTAGATAGTTTAAAAAATATAGTTATAAACAAATTAATGTGCTGCTTTCCCTATTTTGTAAGAGTCTTTCATGCTGTAATTAAAATAACAACACGAAAAGAGATGGTTCAGTGGTTAAGAGCACTGGATGTTCTTCCAGAGAATGTGTGGGTTTGATTCCCAGCAACCCTATGGCTCACAATCCAGACCCAGGATCCAGTGCCCTTTTCTGGCCTCCATAGGCACTAAACATGCACGTAGTACACATTAAAGGAAAATGTTCATATATACAAATTTTTAAAAGAACTTTAAAAAAACAGTAAATTATGTTACAGTGATATAATAATGATAAAGAAAATGTTTTAACACGAAGCCTTAGAGCTTGTCCAGTGGTAAATGCCATAGTCTCACATGCTAAGGGGTAGGGAGTGTAGTTCTGAGGTTAGAGGTTCTCTTGAGCACAGATATTTGAGACCAGCCTGGGCAACACTGGCAGACTCACCTCAGAATCAAAAGTTAAAGCCAAAGAGAGCTCTCCACTTACCCACCCCTCAGAGTTGTGAGGATGCTGTCAGGATTTCTGTTGTAAAGGGAGCATTAGTAACGGAAATGTCACTGTGCTGTACGCAGATAGGTTTTAGAACGGGTCTGTTAGTCTTGACTACACACCGTTGGTGGTCAATCTCGGGGTCTTATTTAAGTTTTAATGTGTGGGCTTTGGTGAGTTCTTTGGTTCTGTCATTAGTTTGTTCACTGTCTCCCACCATATTATATGTCAAGTCTCACCAGTTTCTGCTTCAGTTGCCTGTGAGTCAGGATTGGACAGAATAAACCAGTGGTCACAGTTTGGGTAGGAAGAATGAAAGTTAGTATTTTGTGAGGTTGTGAAGGCATCTATACAGAGGGCTTACATCTGTTAGAAGGTAGGGCTGCCCTTAGAAGTGTCTTTATGTTAGTGAACTTGGGGTGGTCATAAAAAGTAAATGGGCAGAAAGGAAGGCTTGGGCATTTTAGGTGTGTTGAGACAGAGCTCGTGTAGTTCAGGATGGCGCAAATCTCTGGGCTCTTGAGAAGGTGTTTGAGCTGGGCAGAGGCAGGCAAGTCATAAAGAGTGCTGTGATCCTGGAAGCAAGTAAGAGACCTGCAGTATATCACACACTGCCCTTGTGGCAGTGTGGTACACTGTGCCACACATACTGTAGCATAGCGTAGTGTGGAGAAGGTGAGATTTGACATGGAGAATTCATAGGGGCTGTAGGTTAGATGGGATATTTACCCATTGTCTAAGGAATCAGTCACTAGGGTTGATCTTTGTTCTAGTTTGCTTTCTATAGCTGTAATAAATACCACAGCCAAAAGCAACTTGGGAGGAAAAGGTTTTCAGTCCATCATTGACAGAATTGAGGGAAGAGATGGAAGCAGTCACTGGAGAGATTGTTACTGCCTCACTTAGCGAGCATGTTTTCTGGCTCCAGCTCAGCAGGCGTTCTTACTCAGCAGACCTCTAGCCTCCTGCTTCAGTAATGCAGATGCTTCCCACAGGCCGCTCTGATCCAGACAGTTCTTCCTTGAGGTTCACTCTTCCCAGGTAACTCTAGGTCACCTGTGTGAAGTTGACAGAACCAGGACAATCTTAAATCTTAAATTTTGGGAGAATTGTACACTCAGTTGAAAGCAGTCCCTAATTCTTGGGTATAAAATGATTTCTTCTAACTGTCTCAGGTGAACGTTTAGGCAGTAAGTAGGTCTAAGTCATGGAAATCACAGAACATTTAGCGGTTCACATACTGTTTACTTCTTTACAGTTTATGTGTGTGTGTATTAGAGGCTACAAGCAGTAGCTATGCCAACCTCTCTCTCCTTTTGTATCTTCAGGATCAGGTAGACAGAGCCGATGCTTTCCCTCAGGTCCTGAAAAAAGTAATTGAGTGGATGAAGTCAAAGGAGTTGGGAACTAAGTACAAATACTGCATATTAACAGATGGGTAAGCAGGAAACTATTTCTAAGTCCCTTTTAACAAAAAGAGGCTCTTAATTCATTTAACTCCTACAATGTCCATGGAGTGTTACTTATTACAAAGTCCCCAGGAGTCACTCTACAGAAAGAGTGTTTGTCCGTCTCATATCCTTTCCCTAGTTTGGTTTTGGTTTTGTTTTTGTTTTGTTTTTCAAGGCAGGGTTTCTCTGTGTAGTCCTAGCTGTCCTAGAACTCCCTCTGTACATCAGGCTGGCCTTGAACTCAGAAATCCGCCTGCCTCTGCCTCCCAAGTGCTGGGATTAAAGGCGTGCACCACCACTGCCCGGCTTCCTTTCCCTAGTTAAAGTTGAATTCTCAGGATGAAGGAAAGGAGGGAAAACCACCACCAACACATCAAGACTTTAACAAGAGCCCAGGATGCGTACCCACGTACTGCTGAGACAGCTCATCTGTGTCCCTGTGTCCATCCTGACGTTCGCTTGTTCACAGCCTACAGCTTGGTGTCCTCCACCACACACACACACACACACACACACACACACACACACACGTTCTTCAGGCTGCCCACTCACTGAGGGTTTGCCCGGTCTGTGCCCAGTTCGTGTTTTCCTCCTTCTGGGAGTGTCTCTTTTTTATCACCTTTTCCTTCGGTTTTACCCCGGCACTGCTCCTTCCACATCTTACAGCCATTAGGACGTCTGCTGTGCTGACTCTCTGATGTGTGCTCTTTTTTATAGGATGTTGGAAGTCCTTTCAGAGCATGTCCTTTTATTACCCCATAGTCTTCCAAGTCTAGAGTTATCTGTTAAATGAAAAGATAAATGAGACCTGGGTGTTGGGGTGCTCGTCTGTAATCCTCTACTTGGGAGTGGTAGGCAGGAGGATCCAGGATTCAAGGTCAGCCCACATCATGAATTTGAGGCAAGCCTAGGCTGTAATTTGAGACCCTATCTCAAAACTACTTGTGTCTCCTCCCTGGGGGGGGGGGGGACGGGACAGAAAAATGAAAGTCTACATAGGAAAATCTGAAGAGTTGAAAGAAGGATTATAGACCTTGTAGCAGGTCACTGGACTGCAGCACCACTAAAGGTAAAGGAAAAGGGCATGGACAGCTTCTGTTCTGGTTTCTGTTATGCCATGGTGGTGTGCTCCCATGTTAGGGCGCTGCTCACACAGGGTTAGAGGTCTGCACATGCGACAGGAGGTGCATGTGACACTTACGACGTTATTGTTGCTTTTAGAACCTTCTTTTGCTAAAAAGTGGATCAATATTCGAAAGTCATACGGAAACTTTTGTAAGGTAAAAATTCCTTACAAATCTGGACGTCAGCAGGGCTCTTTAGAAATCTTCCTGGTTTTAAACATAAGCAGTGTGCTGCTAACATTGACCGTTGTTTCTGTCATATTACAAAGCGGAGGCAATTTTTTAAAATCTTTAATTCTGGGGTGGATCATTCAAAATTGGTATGATGTTTTGTTTTGTTTTTGTTCTTAGCAAAATATTTTAGCAAAAATAGTGGTTGATGCCTCCAGAAGTAATTTAGGCAGCTCAGGTTATCTGCTCAGAGTGTGATGATCAGTTTCTGTTCAGGCTGTTTAAAGTACACAGAAGCAGTAGGAGCCTAGGGCATTTTTTAGTTTTTTTTTTTATGTATTTATTTATTTAAGTCGATAGGTAGATAGATACAGATACTTGATTTTATAGTAACTTAGTTAAGGGATTGTAAAATTTTCCGCTGAAGGTTTCAAGTTCTACTGTTTTGACTTTGCCCAAGTAAGGCTACATTTGAGTGAGCTCAGCTTCCACATGGTAAGCTCAATCAGGTTGGCCTTCGTTTGGAGACAGAGTCTCACTATGTAACATGGCTCTGACTGGTCTGTGTGCTGCAGCGTTCGAAGTGCTAGGAGTAAGGAGTGTAGTGCAGATTGTAGCACTGACGTTAACCAGTACACAGTAGAGAAATAGCAGGTCAGGTGGTCTTTTAAGCCTTAAAATTTACCTTTGAGTTAGTAAAGAACTTAACTAAAATGATAAATTTGTTATAACATGTAAACCTGCCAGTTACACAGAAGAACTCAGAAACGTGGAAGTTTGGCCAAGAGTCAGAACCACAAAAGCTATCAAGATGAGCTTAGTAAGAATAGTTTATGAGCCGGGCGGTGGTGGCGCACGCCTTTAATCCCAGCACTTGGGAGGCAGAGGCAGGCGGATTTCTGAGTTTGAGGCCAGCCTGGTCTACAGAGTGAGTTCCAGGACAGCCAGGGCTACACAGAGAAACCCTGTCTCAAAAAAACAAAACAAACAAAAAAAAAAAGAATAGTTTATGAAGAACATACTGCATTTTTTTCCCTTTTTAAAGCTTAAAAGTATTTTCTAGGAAACAAGGTTACTTTTCTAAGCTTGGTATTTTCTGTGAAAAAGTTATGTAAGTAAGCACAAATAGTCTTTGTAGTAATAGTACAGCATTTACTTTATATATTTTTTCCTCTTTTTATAAGTTCCTGGGATATGAGTAAGTTCTTAAACATCCAGTGCCAACTCAGCAGACTCAAGTACCCTTCTTTTGCTAAAAAGTGGATCAATATTCGAAAGTCATACGGAAACTTTTATAAGGTAAAAATTCCTTTTTTATTAGTTATATTCTTAACCATGTTCCTCTATTTTACATATATATACAGCTATCATTTTGTATTGGTATTAAGTTTTTATGTTTTTAAATTTTATGTGTACAAGTGTTTTACCTGCTTGTATGTATATGAACTGTAAGCATACCTGCTGCCCATGATAGAGAAGATGGCGTCAGGTCTTGTGGAGCTTGACTTAGACATGGTTGGGAACCACTATATGGGTCCTGGGAACCCCACCTGGGTGCTCTGCAAAGCATCATTTGACATTACTGACTTTCCCAAGAAGCCAGAAGTGTCCACTTCAATCCCCCAACTCTATGGAAAGTTGAGCACTGCTAATAAAGTCTAATTTTATCATTTTTTAAATCAGAATTTTCATTTTTAATTTTAAAAAAATCATAACTATATTCTGGTCATAGTTTTCCCCTTTCTCAGCTCTTCCTGATCTTCCCCACCCAACCAACTCTGTGTCCTTACTCTTTATAATATGTGAGCATATGCACACACACACTCACAAAAATGGAAACCAAAGTATACAAGCAAATGACCAATAAGGCCAAAAAAATACCCCAAAGCAAAATGAGACAAAAGGTACAGAAATACCATTTGAACTTTTTTGTGTTGGCCTGCTGTTACAGCCTTTGTGTTCACATGTGTCTCAGTCCTTGTGTCTGAGACACCATTTCCTTGGAATCACCTATCACTTCTTCCTCTCTTCTGCATAGATCTCTGAACCCCTCGGGCAGAGGGGGGTGGGCTGGAGACATGCCATTTAGGACTGAATGCTCCAAGTCTCACTCTGCAGATTGTGTAGTTGTGTGTCTATTAGTCCCATCTGCTGTAAGAGGCTTCTCTGATGACGGCTGATCAAGAAGGAAAAGCAGTGATAGTATTCCTCTTTCCTGGGTGTTGCCTTTGTTCTTACGAGAATCCAGCAGCCTGACTTTCCTTCCCAGACCACTGAAAATGGATTCAGTCTTAGCTTGCCTCCCTGTTCCACTTGGTGGGCACACCTTCTCAGTGCCCCCCATCTGTAATCCATTCCTCATTGGCCAATACCTCAGTTAGGACTGGAAGCTCAACATTCTGCTCTCTAGCCACGGGCACACCACCCACACCTATGCACTGTGTCTGTGAAATGTGTTCTTTTCTCCTCTGATTATAATCACGGGAGATTATAGTTAGCTGGGTGTGGTAGTCTGCGCTGCTGCCTATGCTCTTTCAGTGCTTGTACATCAGTCCAAGCGCTCTGGCTTTTAGTCTCCATTAAGAAGTCAGATGTTATGCTAGTGGTCTGTCTTTATATGTGACTTGGTCTTTTTCCCCTATGGCTTTTAATATCCTTTGTTTTATTTAAGTGTTCTGATTATTGAAGTGCTATGGTAGTTTTTTTTTTTTTTTTCTGGTGCTGTGTATTTGGTGTTCTGAATGCACCTTGAACCTTGCTGGGCATCTCTTTAGAATTAGGAAGTTTTCTTTTATGACTTTGTTAAAAATATTTTCTGTGCCTTTGACCTAGGTTTCTTCTCCTTTCTTTGTACCCATTATTTGTAGGTTTGGTCTTTTCATGGTCTCCCATCCCAGATTTCCTGGATGTTTTGAGTCTGGGGTTTTTGGTTTTTCTTTTTCTAAAATTTACTATTTTTCTTTAATCTTTTTTTCTATTATGTCTTTGTGACCTGAAAGTTTCTCTACCATTTCATTTTTATTTTGATGTACTGAGCTTTTCTTTTAAAATAATTTATCCCCTTTGATCTTTTAGAGCCAGGCTCACAGGAACTCACTATATGTGGACCAGGCTGACCTCAAACTCACAGAGACAGATCTGCCTGCCTCTGCCTTCAGAGTGCTGGGATTAAAGATGTTCCACACCTGGCAGTTTTCTTTAGTGATTCTATTTCTCTTTTAGATTCTCTTTTCATATCTTCAATTGCTTTTATTATTTCATTCAGCTGTTGGTGTTCTCCTGGTCTTTGTGCAGGCATTTATTCATATCCTTGTTAAAGTCCTTGAACATATCCATAATTACTACCTTGAAGTTTTTGTGTTGTGCCTTAGCTAAATTGCTTTTCTTATGTTTCAACTGAAGTGCTCTGTGTTCCTAATTACTTGCTTGGTTCTTTATTTTCCAGGTTCCCAGAAGCCAGACCAAACTAACAATAATGCTTGAGAAATTAGGAATGGATTACGATGGGCGGCCTCACAGCGGCCTTGATGACTCGAAGAACATTGCTAGAATAGCAGTTCGGATGCTTCAGGATGGATGCGAACTTCGAATCAATGAAAAAATACTTGGGGGACAGCTGATGAGTGTGTCCTCGTCCTTACCAATAGAGGGCGCTCCAGCTCCACAAATGCCACATAGTAGAAAGTAGCTGCATTTTTGTCTGATCATTTGCTACGAAGGTAGCAGGTGAATGAATCTAAGCTAATGCAACCTTCAAGCACCTTAAACACTTACGATCTTACTACAGTTACAGATGGGGATGTATGCAGACATTTTGTGGGAGGACACCAAATTCTCTGTCACCAGCACTTTTGATACAAGCAGTATTTATTACCCACAGTAACCAGTCCCTGCTTAGAACTGAATTTTATAATATAAGGTGTCCAAGATGTGTTCCTTTGCTTTTAAGATGGAAGTTTTATTGGTTCATTCTTTGAACGTCATGTCTTATTGATACTGAAATTTAAAATGAATTTCTACATTACCACCATTAAATTAAATACATTTTTTGAAAGTGTGAAAAGGATTGAAAGGCACTATTCGCCCATTGAATTTTAAGTAAAACATGGTCCTTTTAATTTAGTAACTTTGTAGGTGACGTTAAGGGGTTATCAGTGAGGGGTTTCTTCCAGGAATGGTGTGTATAGGGTGCCAGATTCTACAGGTGTTCAACTTCTGTACTTTAAATGGCATAATGTTTATATATAGCCTACATATATTCTCCCATATATTTTAATGATCTCTAGATAGCTTATACTTAATAAACTTTAATCTTTTAGAGAATAATAACAAGAAAAAAGTCTGCAAGTTGATGTAGACACAACTATAGTGGGCCTTGCTACATAGCACATGAGTAAGTTGCTCAGCCAGCACAAGCTGGACAGAAACCAAGATCTGAGACAGAGGCAACAGCAGCTGTCCCCCTGTGTCACTTCACTCTGGTCCACTCAGCAAAGTGTTTGCTGAGCAGCAAATTCAGGTGTATCTTTTTTAAACATTTTCTGCACATCTGCATATATTCCTATATTCAAGCCAGGTAGTTGTTTCTAAAGGTGCCTACCTTGACAGCCTGAGTTTGAGCCTCAGAACATACATGATAGACAGAGAGAATCAACCGAAGGATGTCCCCTGACCCTCAACATGCACACCGTTGGAATTGCACCCACATATACACACGTGTCTCCAAAACAAGTAAGCAAAATGTAATAAATTACTGGGACCTGTTTCATCTCATACCTGGAAACCATGTAATAGGTCATAGGATTTAGTTAAAAATCTAGTTACTGGAGGCTGGGAGTTGGCTCAGTGGTTAAGAGCACTTGCTGCTCCTTTAGAAAACCCAGCTTCAATTCCCAGAACCCACACGGTGGCTCACAGCCCAAGTTTCAGAGAATCCAACAGGCAAAACATTCATAAACATAAAATGACTAAATTTCAATTACTGGGCTGAAGAGATGGCTCAGAGGTTAAGAGTGCTGGCTGCTCTTTCAGAGGTCCTGAGTTAATTCCCAGCATAAGTAAATCTGAGGCCACCCTGGGCCTTATAATGAGATCCTGACTCCAAAAAGTACTAGCAGAAAACATAAGGGGAATCGTGAGAGCTCTAACTACAAATCAGTGGGAGTTACTGAAGATTCGCTCATTGGCTTCCCTCTCCTTTGTGAGTGTGTATTTGCCCTGCTTTGAGATTGACTTACAGCTCATGGTAGACATTTGTATTCAGTACTGTGAGGTGAAATGTTTTGTGCCATAGTTAGTAAGGTACCTGGCTTGTCTTAGCGAGTGACCAGTATATATTGGAAAATCATTCCTATTTCTAAAATCAAAATGTGCTCTGGAGATGATGATGTAAAACTGTCTAAAGGCTGAAAGTGTGGACTTTTGCAATTAAACCCTCTCACGCTCTTCATGGACCGATTTCGTTGACATTGCCTTTTACTGTTTATTTTGTTTTTTAACCTTTCCTTAGTAATTGTGATACTATTTCTGTGATCAATATAATCAAGTAGATTCATCATATTTTCTAACTCAGGGCATAGGAGAAAGGACAGAGATGTGCTTGCCGGCATGAGGATTTGCTACCCAGGCTTGCAGGTTTCATTAGCTAGTGAGCATCTGTCTTGAAGCAAAGGGATGGGAGTAGTGCATCACTGTGAGGGGCAGATGCCAGCCGGTGCTAGGCTTTCTTCATCTTCCCACTTAAGCCATGTTGACATGAGGGCAGGTTCGTGCCCTAGAAAAATAAGCGCTTGTCGCCTGATGACACAGTTGCTACTGAATAGGGAAACTACCATTGGAAAGTTAGAGAATAGCAGGAAATACTAATGCCTTCCTCTTTTTTTTTTTTTTTTCCTAATCAAGTGCTTAACCTTTTTGGGGGAGGGCGGGGTGGCGGTAACAATTTCAGCAGCGGGAGCTTTTAGAATGCTTTTGGCTCCACTAAGCACTTTGTCAGCTTTACTCACTCTGAGTCTCTGTCAAACCTCTCTGGTTTGTTTTGGGTTTCTGCTGAGATAACCTGTCTATAAGTTATAGATCATAATTCTTGAAAGGGAAATGCTGCAGACTGACTGCATTGTGTAGAAAGATAATTGTTTCTTGTTGCTGCTATAATGTGTTACAGGGACACTAGTGTTTGTTAATAGTTACTTAAAGCTCTGTTTACTCAGTAGCCATGGTCATTTCCTTGTTTTCCTGTTACTTGCTTGGACATTGAGGGTTTTTTCCACCCCGTATTTTCAAGTCCACACAGACTGGTATATATTCTCAGCTATATTTTGTCTGATTTCTGTATTAAATACTGACATTGACTTTGAAAATATTTCTTTCTCTCCACTTCTCCCTCCTTTGACTGCATCAAGCGAAAGAAGGAAGAGAAGTTTTTATTTTTTATTTTCAACATTTGTTTTTGTGTATATATGCCTGGGAGAGTTTATGTGTACCATGTGCCCTTAGATTCCTGTGGAGGCCTGAGGGTGTCAGATGCTTTAAAACTGGAGTTACAGGTTGTTGTGAACACCTAATGTGAGTGCTGGGAACCCGAGTCCATGCCTCTGCAAGAGCAGTCAGCACTTAACCTTGGGGCCATCTCTCCAGCCTCAAAGAAATTTTTTTCTGATTTTTTTTCTTTTTCTCCCCCCACCCCCTGTCTTTTTCTTTGCCCTTTTCTTTTAGCCTTTAGAGACCGGCTTGTCCTGCTCTAGGGATAGGTTCTCTCAGCTGGGTTAGCATGAAAGACCATGGGAGTCATGCTAACTAACATGTACTTAGCAAGGAATACTGTTGCTGGAGTCATTTATTTAAATGGTAATTTCTTGAAAGGTGAAAGAACATTTAGTTCATCTTCCTGGATATTACAAGTATTATTGTGAAGGATGATTGGGAGAGGAAGAGAGGGTGGGTAGTAAGATTTCTGGGGAAGGAGGGATCACAAGTGGTCAATACAAGAAGGAGTACCAGACAAGTCACCCACCTCAGAAGTTAGCTGGCCCTTTGTGAAGTCTCAGGGGTGTGTCCTGTTTCAAGGAAGACTTTCTGAGCTACTGAACGGAAGCTGACTTCCTTGGTGATGAGCTGTGGACTCCTTCTGTATTCCAGCAGGGCCTGTAGAGATGCTTTCCATGTGTAATTGGTTCCAGTGTTGGCAAATGAGTGGTCCCATGAAGTATCTTCTTGTCCTTAGTGCTGACTCACATTTCAGCTCTTCCTGCCCCAACACAGCATCAAGCTCACGCCAGAGCAGGGCAGCCGCACACTGTAACCACAAACCAAATCTGATGGCCAAGTGACAAGTCAGAATCAAGAGTGCTTTTGTGTGTGTGTGTGTTTGACAGAGTATATCTGTGTAGTCTAAACTGGTTCCAAATTCTTCAGTACTGGAATTACTGAAGTACAGGTAAGTGTTACCTACCGTGCCTGCGATATGAACTATAGCATGGGAATTTTATGAAATCAAATCTCAGTGTTACAAATAAAGCTTTGTGGAATAGCTCCCATTCGCAATTATTTGCCTGCGTTCTGTATTTGTCCTACAGCAGCAGAGGTGAATGTTCACTCTAGAAACCTTGCCTGCGATCTGCCTAGCCCTCTATAGAAAGTTGTTGACCTCTTCCTGATTAAAAGCATCATTAAACTCCATGGATTTAAAAAAACAAAAAAAACCTAATAGTATGAGGACCCTAGATCAGAATGCTCCGGTACAGTAATAGTTACATCGAGGGCTGTTGGAGTAGTTTCACTGAAAATGTAACAAGCTCAGAGTCATTGGAGAAACAAATAAGTGGGTGAGGAAAAGGATTTTCATTTTAAAAACGGGACCCCAGTGTTCTTGGGAGGAATGTTAGTACCATGTGTTTACTAAGACAGGCTAAAAGGCTTGAAACTGGGGGTAGGGTGCTGTCATCCCTGTGGATACCTAATTGCCATGAGTCCACAGCCTGCTGCCACAGTGCCCTGGAGCCTCCACTCTTCTTATACTTGAAGTCGTCTCTGGATACTTCACCTTATAAACACCCAGGTAAATGCTGTGGGAAAAGCTAGATGCGATATTGTTGGGGGAAGATGTCTGCTTATGTTCTGTACAAATACATTTCTTTTTTAAAGATTCTTTTGGAGTGCCCTCAGATGCCAGAAGGACTTAGAATCACTGGAACTAGAGTTACAGATAAGCTGCTGTATTTTTATTTATTTAATTTATTTTTTAAAAGATTTATTTATCTATTATATATGAATACACTGTATCTGTCTTCAGACACACCGGAAGAGGGCATCAGATCCCATTACAGATGGTTGTGAGCCACCATGTGGTTACTGGGATTTGAACTCAGGACCTCTGGAAGTGCAGTCAGTGCTCTTAACCTCTGAGCCATCTCTCCAGCCCAGCCGTTAATTTATTTTTTTAAATTTATTTATTTATTGGTTATTTTATTTATTTACATGTCAACTGTTATTCCCCTTCCCAGTTTCCCCCTCTGCAAACCCCTCACCCTATTCCCCTCCCCCTGCTTCTATGAGGATGCTCACCTACCCACTCCTGCCTCACCACCCTAGCATTCCCCTACACTGGGGCATTGAGCCTCCACAGAACCAAGGGCCTCCCCTCCCATTGATGCCAGATGTCAAACTGGAGCCATGCGCCCCTCCATGTGTACCCTTTGGTTGGTAGTTTAGTCCCTGGGAGCTCTGGGAGGGTCTGGTTGGTTGATTATTTTGTTCTTTCTATGGGGTTGCAAGCTCCTTCAGCTCCTTCAGTCCTCCCCGTAACTCCTCCATTGGGGTCTCCATGCTCAGTCCAATAGTTGGCTGTGAGTATCAGTATCTGTATTGTCAGAACCTCTTGGGACAGCCATACCAGGCTGCTGTTAGCAGGTGCTTCTTGGCATCAGCAATAGTGTTTGGGTTTGGTGTCTGCAGATGGGTTGGATCCCTAGGTGGGGCAGTCTCTGGATGGCCTTTCCTTCCATCTCTGCTCCACTCTTTGTCTCTCATGCAATATGATTAATAATAATTTCAATACAAGTTCTTTCCTGATTGATCACGAGAACAAGATATATATATAAGCTTGCTATGCAGTGTTGCTTGCTGTCCAGAGCTGGGGGCTTTTCTTGCTTGTTTCATCACTACTCCTTTGAACTTAGGTTTGTTTCCTTCATTGATTTATCTTTGATAGTGAGGCCACTTTACTTTAGTCCTGAAATACTATCAGGACTTGTGGTCTTTCTCCTGCTCTAGTATACATCCTTAGCAGAGCACGTTCTCAACCTTCACTAAGTTTAATTGGCCTTTGTCTTACTGTGTTAGTCCCTTTTCTGATGTTGACAGTGTACCACACTGGGCCTTCATAAAGAACAGGTAGGTTTCTCCATGTTTTGAAGACTGGAAAGGCCAATGCCTTTGGTAAGGATCTTCTTGCCAACAATGATGTAGAGAAAATGGTGGCAAGAAAGTGTAACAGCACACTAGTTTCGGTCTCTCCACCCATAAAGCTACTAATTTCATCACAAGGGCCCACCCTTCTAACCTCAGGTTACCTCCCAAAAGGCTCTACCTCTCAATACCATCAACATAGGCATTTGTGGTGTTTCCAAGACATGAGCTATGGACTATTCAAACCAGTGCTGTGTTCTGGTTTGATTTCTCTGTTGCTGTAATAAATATCACTGCCAAAGTCAATGGGGAGGTGGGGGAGGTATTTCTCTTAGGCAGTGCAGGAACTCAAGCAGAGGCAGGGAGCTTGAGGAAAGCAGCTTCATGGTAGCATTGCCACAGTGGGCTGCACCCTCCCAATCAGTTACCAATCGAGGAGATGCCTCAGAGATGCCCACAGGCCAGTCTATCGAGACATTTTCCCCATTGATAATCCCTCATAACTGGGTAGTGGTAAGCTGACAGCTGAAGCTAAGTAAGAGACACTGTCCATTCCAACCTGTTCCTCATAGATCTGTCTAAAGTGTTGCTCTGCACTATATTGCAGAAGCTTACATTTTACACAAGATAAAAGTCAAGTCTCTGGCGTTTAGACCCGCCAATCCACTTTCTTCCATTTTCCAGGTTTGAAAGCGGCTATCTGCCCCGGGCTAATCATGATGTACTCCTACTTTTGTCTCCAGAAAGTAGTCCATCAAGCTTGGTCTCTTGCTTTGGCTTTTAGGAACTGACTCTGAGCCTGGCCTTAGGAGCCTACCCTGACTGTAAATGTCTCTGGTGTGTTTTCTGTGCCCACTGGTGCCACCAAGGTTCATGTTCACAATTTCATCCATGTAGGTTCTTGGGTATTGTGTCCTCAGACTCTAATATACAACGTATCCTTGAGAATAGGCATGGTGAAATATATTTCTTAAGGTCTGTATCTCTTCCTGAACTTGAAAAGTTGATGACTTGTGTCCTAATTAATCTAAAGAAAGAGTGGCAACCTGGATAGAGTTTACATTTTCTTGTTCCTGTGAACCCTGAATCTCAACTTCAGAAATGTTTACTCCTGTCAATACTTGGCTTTCCCTCTAGGTGTCAGAAGAAGCAAACAAATGCTAAGCTCATACCTAGTCTGTCTGCATTGCTAGTTTTAAAAACTATCCAAGTATTGTTGACCTTGAAAAGGTCATTCATTGCTTGCCTTCTGTTTTAGAGCAGTAATTCTTCAACTTTTTTGTTTGCATAAGTACTTTTTGAAAATTTAGAAGGAAGCTAATTCCATTGCACATTTTTGTATTGGTTTGGTTTGAGTCAGGATCTCACAGTGCAGTCCTGACTGGCCTGGAACTTGCTCTGTAGGTCAGAATGGCCTTGGACTTTCTGGAAATCCATATGCCTCTGTCTCTTGTTAGTTGATGGGATTAAACATGTAAGCCACCACACCTGGTTCCATTGCACATTAAGTTTCCCTGGTCTGTTGTTGTCAATAGATAGAAAATCCACCTTAGTATAAATACTCACATTTTAAAATAGTCATCAGTGCTGATGGGCGATACTCTCTAAATGCTATAGAAATTAATAACATATCCATATAGAAAATGCATAGAGAGGGCCTGGAGAAATGGCTTAGTGGTTAAGGGTAGCAACCATGCTGGGGAGCCCACAAATGCTTGTAAAATGCCAGTGATATACCATAAGGAATCTGACACCACTTCTGACTATCATGGATAACTGCATTCACATGCATAAGCTCCCAAATGAAAAAAGATTTTAAAGTATATCTTTTTTCTTCAATTACAGTTATTTCACCTGCCCTTTCAAGATCTTCTAATACAGTAAAACCACTAAAATGCCCATGTTGGGCTCAAAAGATTGCTGGAAATGTAGTATCATATCGGTGCAAATGAAGGAAACATTTCACATGATGCTGTCATATGAGAGGTAAAAGCAGTGAAACAAGTTGACCATTCCCTCCACTTGGGAAGACCTAAGGAGTCTCTACTGTTGCTGTCACTAGTGCTCAGCTCCTGTGTCTGATGGTGGCTGGGCTGGAGGGCAGCAGCCATTCCCATTGGGTCAGTTGATCCTGCCCTTGCATTTTACTGCATACTTCTGTGCTTGAAAGCCACAGCGGTACTTAAAGTTTTTGATGTTAAGGTAATGTAAAATGTGGAATCATCCTTTTTGGGGTGATTCTGGGGACTGGACTCAAGGTCTCATAACTTCAGTCAAATATTCTACTACTGATCTATATCCGTGAAAGAGAACCTAGTAGTCTATGACTAATTTTTAAAACTTGTATCCATGTAAGTGTGAATATAGCACCTACATAAAGAGGAGGAGGAATGGAAGTAACTTTAAGGACCGTTTTATTCAGTTTCTTAAATCCGATGCCAAAGATTACACTGTGATCTATCTACAAAACTTAGGTTTTAAGAAGTCATCAGCTAATAATGGTTAGCTTCTTGGTCTCTTGTTGAAAACAGTTAGTTGTAGGTTATATGACTATTAGAAGTATTTGTTATATAGAATTATATATTTAGGAATGCAAATCCAAACAATTGTACCAGTGCTTAAGTGCGTATGAATTGGACCTACTGGTCCTTAGGGCTTCAAATAATTTTTACAATACTCTGTAGTTCTAACTTTATGTATAGCAAATATCCATATAACAAGATCAAATGAAATAACTATCCTTAACTCAACCAAATCAGACTGATTTTGTCAGAAAAGCTGACCAGTGAATTAAATGCTAATGAATTCTAAAGACATGAAAACCATCAAACAATATAGATTACCATACAAATGTTATTCAAAGAAGCAGGAGCTAAGAGTACTTTTGCAAAGGACCTGAGTTTGAGGCTCAGGGCCCACATGATGTTCACAGCTATGGATAACTCCAGGTCCAGGGTGCTCAGTGTACTTTTCTGACCTAAGGTTCCAAGCACAAGTTATGAACACATACATACTTGCAGTCAAAACACTCATCCATGTAAAGGTTTAATCTTTTAAAAGAAGTTATACAAAGCAGTGAGGATTGAGCTCGGGTAGATTTACCAGATAAGATTCAGTTTTTTGTTTCTCTAAGCTGTAACAAGTTGGTGCTTTGGATGAAATTGTCATGTGTTCGCAAGTAGATGGGCCTTTTTTTTTTTTTCATTAAAGTACGTGTTTTGAACTGAGATGTTTGGGAGAATTAGGAAGTAAATGAATATTCTGTACTGCTGGAAGCAAACTGATCTGCCACTGGCCTCGTTTGTTTTGTGCCAGTAGTTGGTAATAATGTTATGAGAGTAATAAGTAAACTGGTATTTGTAGCGGGGGGGGGGGAATACTTTACAGTATGATTCAGAAACATTTTGTATGTAGATTTTATTCAGTTCATCATGGAAATTTTGATAGTCTAGAAAAGTATTCCATGCTACAATGAAAATGGACCACCAGAACATAGTTTTGATGGTCCAAAGGTACTGTTTTAGTCATTGTTCTAAGAATTTTATATGACTTTTTTTTTTATTCTTTGAGGATTTCATACATTCACACATTGTATTTTGATCATATTCATCTGGCAACATCTAACTCCTGGACCTATCCCCACTGCCTCAGCCCCTCCCAGCTTCCTGTCTCATTATTTTTTATAACCATCCAAGTCCAATTTGTCCTGCCCATGTTCATGTGGGTGTGTCCTGGATCATTAAGAACCAGGTTTGATTTTGTTTATTTTTTTTAAAGCCTACCATTAATTGTGCCTTTAATTGTACTGGACATTGTTCTAAATGCTTTTATTATATTTTATTTATATTGTGGTGGAGTTACATGAAGTGTGCCAGTCAGGGGACAATATGGAGGAACCATTTCTCTCCCTGCACCATGTGGGGACCCAGAGATCAAACTCAGGTTATCAGGATTGGTAACAAGTGCATTTGCCTACTGAACCATCTCATAGCCCCTGGTCAGTTTTTAAATAGTTGACAATTTTACTTAAGTAAAACTCAGTATTTCTTCTAGATGTCTGCTGCCTGGCTGGTGGGGCATCACGAAGAGTGACTCGTAAATGCTGCCAAGCCTGAGTTTGTTTTCCAGGGCACAAGGAGGAAACAGAAAACCAAGTCGTGGAAGTCCTCCACATGAGTACTGTGACACACTGGCAAGCAACCCTGACACACTTAATGACACACATACAATTTTACAGAAAATAAAGAATTTGGGGCTGGAGAGATGGCTCAGATGGTGAAGTGCTATGGAAGACCTAAGCATGTTCCCCAGTAAGATGAGCTGGACACGTGCTTGTAAATGTCAGCACTGGGGATGTGGAATAGGACCATTCCTGAGCTCTCTGGCCAGCCAGCATTCTAGCCTGTTTGTCAAGTTCCAGGTCACTGAGACCCAATCTCAACAAGAAGAGGGCAAAGGGAACACCAGCCTTCAAGTGACAACACCCAAAGTCACTCTGGCCCTGGCCTCTGTATACATAAGAACACATACCACATTCACATACATTTGAGTGTACACACAAAAGTGATACACATAACAACAGTATGGTGGCACGTCTGCCATCCTAGTGCAGAGAGGCTAAGACAGGCACTCATTGCCATGAATTGACAACAGTGTATGCTGTAGCAAGTATCAGGCCAGCCAGGGCTACATAGCAAGACCCTATCTAAAGCAGCAAGCAAACAAAAAACTAAGGTGCGTTTCTTAGTAAGGTTCTTAGAAATGGAAGTGGCCAACTTGTGTGTGTGTATATATATACATATGTATATACATATACATATATATATATAACATGTCTAACATATACGTGTGTGTGTGTGTGTGTGTAAACATATATATATGTTAGGTAATAAAAAATCATAATTTCTTTTGTTCTATTTTTCTACATATCCACATTTTAAACATCCCAACAAATCCCCAATCCTTATTTCTAATTCCTCTTACTAAAAGGAGTATGTGTATATGTGTCCTTGTGCTCTCGTGCATGTAGAGGACATGGCAAGACATCTCACTGGAACATGAAGCCATACCCAACATTTTATGTAGGTGCTGGAGATTGGGACTCAAACTTTCATACTTGCAGAGTAAATCTCTCAGGCACTGAGCGGTCTCCCCTGGACACTGGTAAAAATGCTTAGATGGGGCAAATGTCTGTGAAACTGTCAGAGCTCCCCACCTTCATGCAAGAAAATGGGTGCCTTGGGTCTGTGCTGGACTGAACAGACATGAGTGGTATGTCCTGGGTATTTAGACAGATTTTTGCATGTGTGTGTGTTTTAGG